>NC_141766.1:15754196-16107635 GCF_982258835.1 Parasteatoda tepidariorum | reverse complement strand
CTAACAATTGATTCTGTGAGTTAATTGAAGAGAAGTTGTAAATGACTGATAAAGGGAATTCTAGAAACTTTTTGTGGGCTAAATTCTAAAAGAGGGAAGCATGCAAACAAAACAATACTTGAGTTTATTACAAAAGTGTTTTTTTTTTTTGTAATTTTTTTTTAAAATTATTAAATGAGTTCTTTTTTATTACATAAAATTATTTTTTAACGTAAAATATAAAAGTTTTATGGAAGCTGAAGTGAGGCACTCAAAGTAATGGGACTAATATTAAGGTATGTTGAAAACACTGTTTATTTTTATGATAAAATTGGAGTTAGCGCTTATTTTATATGGAATATTAAGTACTATATTCATTTTTCTAGAGAAAAACTTCATGTAAGTAAAATATAAACAGTTTCCTATTTGTACTGTTATAAGTCTTATTAACATGTGGAGAAATAGGATATAATTCTAAATTCTGTTCCAAAAATTGGTAGGTTGTGCTCATGTAGAAATATTGTGTTTATGATTCTCCCATTTTGTATTTTATTTTGTTATATTAAATTTGTTGTGCTACCAAAAGAGTATCTTCAATGAACCGTTTTAAGCATAAGCATGTCAAAATCTTTACTGATATTCTTTTTTTTTTGTTTAAAAATAGTTAACCTTATACCTTATTATTTTATCAGGTTTTGGAAAAGGAGCCTCCAGTTGTACCTAAAAAACCTCTTTCATGGCTCAAGAGAAATGTTTTTAATCATTGCAACAAGCCACAGTCACCAACTGAAAGTTCTTTAGCTGATATTAGTGATAAAGGCTACGACAATAACTCTTCCACTGAACAATCTGATGCTGAAGGTCATGTTTGTGATAGTGAAACTATATCTTCTGAAGAAGATATTTGTTTTGTCGATACTCATAAGATTGAATCAGATCATGAAAATGCAGATGATCATAATGTTGAGGAATATGTCCCAGAGAATGATATTCTGGAAACAATGGAAAATGACAAAAGCAGTTCAAACTCTCAATCTGCTATGGAATGTTGTGATGCAAAATCTACATTTGATCTTCAGACTAAGGTAAAATTTAACATTTAGTTTATTGAAATATTTTCTTTTCATACTTTATTTTAAATTTCATTTAACTTATTTAGGTGTGCAATCAAACTCGTTCATTCAAGTTGTGTATTAAACCTGGGGACAATAAAGGTTTTGGGTTCAGCATTAAAGGAGGCAAAGATCTAAGCTGTACACCTTGTATAGACAGTGTTTTACAGGGTACGTTTATTTCAATTTTATTTATGCCTTGAAAATATGTAGACAAAATAATGGAAACACTTCTATACGAATACATTTTTTCATATTTCTCAAGAAATTCTTAAATAATTATTTTATAACTTTAGAATTGTTCAAATCATGTGATTTCTCATACTTATCAATAAAGTTTTAAGCTTTTAGAGGTTTGAGAAACCGACAATAAATTAAAAACCAAAAATAGTGCATTTGAACATCTTATGCCAAAAAATCTAGCAACAAATTTTTTAACTGGTAATAATTATTTTAGTTATTATATGCAATAATTGGGCATAATTCCGTAAATCTAGCTTTAATATTTATGTAATGGACATTTTTATAAAAGACTGATTTTTTTTTGTCTTTTTTGCTATAAATGTAAACCTATTCAATAAAATTAAACAACCAATTTAAAATTAAATACAAAAATACTGCTTTAAAATTTGTTTAAAACTGTGCAAGGTATAAGTAATTAAGTTAGTTATTTTATACTGTGTTTGCGTGGGAAAAGTTTAAAATTTTTATTTTTTAATTTGTAGAGAACCTTTGGTTTTGACACAATATTAAGAGGCCAAAACAACAATGATTAGCATTAAATATTGCTAGAACAATTGTTATAATACAAAAAAATTATTCAAATTGTTAAATAAAGTACCGTGAACCAGGGCGAGTCTACCCATTTTTTCAGTTTGTCAACTTTCAAGTGGTCAAACTTTTGTAAATATTAAAGAAAAAAGGCTTTTAATAGGTGTTTCGGAATCGCTATTTATCCCTCTTTAAAGCTGTGAAATCGATTTTAGAAAATATTAACAGTTACGCTGTTACTGTATATTTTTATAGAACTGCTGACAAATCTCTCGTATGGGGCGAGTCTACCCATTCTACTAAAATTAATGTGAACATTGTAAATAATCAAATTTTACTATTAAATTGTTATTTTAGTTACTATATAGGATATTTATGAAGTAAAATTCATAACTTTATTATATATTCCATTTTTTTATTCATAAAATAACACAAATTGAGTATTTGATTGAATATCACATTTTGATCACAGTTTTGTTTTTATAATCATTAACATTATAAAATAACTCTTCTGGTTCCCGATGACAATATTTTGAAAGAGTTTTTCTCGTTATTTTCAATTCGGCTGCGGCATCTTGAATTGTTATTTGTTTGGCTTTTATCCTTTGGATAGCTTTTTCCATCTCAGGTGGCATTTTTTTGTAACATTTAAATCCATTTGTTTTGCGAATGTAATTTCGAACCATCTGTAATAATAAATAATAATTTATTTAACTTGCATTAAATAAAAAAAGTTAATTTTGTAATATAAAAATTGAAAAAATAGGTAAAATAAACGTATTTTATATTTACGTTTATATTTAACCTATAAATTTTCTTATTATTGATAAATTTATCAATGCAGAATTAAAATAATATACTCAAACTCATTTAAAATGACTTAATTTTAATATAAACAAAGTTCTAAATTATATTATTATGCTTTATTAAAATTAAATACGAATGGATAGACTTGCCCCGTGAATTCTGGCTTTTTGTTTACAACAGCAAAACTTACATTCTTTTTGTTTTTTTTTCATATAAAATTAATGTAATCTTAGTCTTAGATAAGTCTATCAATTAACCAAAGTGAAAATAGTAATAATAATATTATACTTACGGAGCACCAACTAAAAGTTTGCTGATTTTCAATACAAATCTCTCAAAAGACGTTTGAACAGGTCGGTTAAAAAGACACCAAATAAATAAAAACGGATGAAACTACTGCAGCGCCATCTTCATTAGAGTCTGAACTAAGTCCTCCGTCGGTAAAAAAATTTTTATTTGCGATTTAAAAGAGTGAAAATTAAATAAAACTAAAATGGGTAGACTCGCCTCTGGATGGGTAGACTCGCCCCGGTTTACGGTAACTAAAAATATTTTTAAATTTGCTTTCTTAAACATTACACAATTATTTCAAAATAAATATTAAAAGATCATTTTTCAAGAATGTTTTTATAATCCTAATATACATTGTTATTATTTACTGTCATATTTAAATACAGTCAATTTTGTTTCTTTTCAATAAAGCACAGCAAAATAAATAATAGCCATCTATGTATTTAAACTTCCTATTTTACTTTATTTTTATGAAGAAAATATTAACACTAATTATTAACCTATGCAATAGCTTTCTATCATATTATTTACATGGTTTAATGAATAAAGAATTGCCAGAAAGCTAAGCATTTTCTCAGTGGGATTGCACAAGCTTACAGGCAGGAAATTATAAAAAATATGCAAATCTGGCAATAAAACGCTTATTATTCCATATCTGTTGCTAATTTTTATTTATTTCATTGATTAAGTAATGATGTCCTATTTTGAGAAGTAGTTCTAATTAGCAAAATTTTCGAGAAAAATAGAATCAGTCATTTTATTTAAAGTTCATATAAAGAAAATTCTCTTGTTGTATAGATTTAATACTGTTTTACAGTGCTTCCCAACTGTTGCAATAATTATTTTTTGTAAGACTTATGATATGCAATGTTTTAAATTTTATTTACAGATTTTCATACTTAAATTTAAAACCATTATCATTAATTATCTAGATGGCCCAGCTTACTTAATTGGATTGAAAGATGGAGACGAAATAGTTTCTTTGAATGGGGAACTTGCTTGCGCATATAGTCATGCTTCTCTTTTATTCACAATCAAGCAAGCTGTGCATACAGGAGTTCTTGATTTGGAAATTTCTAGAGTTACTTCAAAGGGTAAATTATTTTAAGATTCTTTGTTATATTTGATTCTTTCAGTGGGAATTGATCACTGAACAATTCAATTTATCCATCAAGCTTATTTAAATTTAATTTGTCTTCTAGATTTCACAAAAGGGAAAGTACAGAATAAGCCTGCAAATAAATCCTCATTTGCTGAAAAACTTGCAAAGTTTAGCTCTGGTGTCAATTCGAACTCTGACACTTCCCATACATCAGTAAAGACAGATGTCAAAGAATCATTAGTTTTGAGACGACGATCAGCCTTTGAAAATGGAAAGTCAGAAAAGGTTATTCAACGTAGGGCTTCTTGTTTGTTAGAAGAAACTTCAAATTTAAAGAGAGATAGTATTGAAAAAAGATTTTCTGCTGATTTTTCTTCTCAATCTCTTCAGAAAAATGGAGTTGCCAAAAAAGATCCTCCTCCACCTGTCCCTGTCAAACCTAAACTTAGACCAAAACAGTTAACTAAATCTCAAACTATAGATGATTCTGAATGTGATAGTTTGTCTCAAATAGACAACTTTGGTGCCAATGATACTACTCATCTTCCTTTAGAACCTGTAAATAATGAACAATTCAATTATGTTAACCCGATTTCATTTCCTGATACATTGCAAGTTGAGGAAACTGAGAACTTTGAACAAAAGAAAGCAAAAGCATTTCATTCACCAACTTCTGTTAACAATTCTTGTTTTTCAGAACTATCATCTGTCAATAACAATATCACAGTATTAAATATCACAAGTCAACCACATAAAATTGTGCATCAATTGAGTCTTAATATAGAAGAAAAAAATGCAGTTGAAAATATACAGGACTCGTGTGCTGATTTGGAAGACATAAGTAAAAGAATAAGTTCAGATGTTGAAACATTTAAGGATAAAGTAGTTTTAGTAAATGAAACTCTAGTTGAAAGAGATTTATCTCCAATTTACACCACTGCCATTGAAGTGTCTTTTCAAAATGTAAATAATAGTAATACAAGTGATTGTATGGAATTTACTCCCACACCGTTTGCTCAGGATATACCAAGTAGTAATAATGATGTAGACTCTGAAACAAATAAACTTGATGATATTTATGTAAGTGCCTGTAATCCAGCATGTAAAGATATAGAAAGTATAAATATATGCAGTACTGTACTTGAATCTTTAAATTTGGAATCTAAAGAAGAAAATATTAATGAACTTGCACCACCTGATTTTGAAAACCCACCTGTCAATACCAATGCAGATAATGTAGTTGCTGAAGATAATCCTTCACCATTGTGCTTATCATTAGAGAAAACTGATGATGATGATGGGGTAAGTAGAACATAAATTTATTTATGTACCTAATAGAGATTTTTTGTAAGTATGTAACATATTTAGTTTTTGAGTAAATGAAGATAAAGGAAATTTGCATTCTTTTTTTTTTAATAAATTCAATTTTTATATATTTGTACTTGATATAACATGATACTTCTTACTTTTTAATTTATTATTAGATTGACAACAATTTTTAAAAAGAAAACGCATGCTAGCAAAAATTTGTACTGCTTACTTAACCTTATATAGTTTTTAAATTGCTAATTTAAAATTTTGTAAAAATCTTCTTTACAACAGGTTGCTCTTAAACTATAAAAAATGTATAATTACTTTTGTCATTTTAATTGACTATATAGAAGAAAAAATTAATGACCTAATTTATTTTGATAATTGAAATTGCTTGCATTAGTTTTAGATAAATGTGTTTTTGAAGTATTTAATTTTGTATAAAACATTATAGGTGTCAGCAAGTACAACTACATCATCAGATACTCCTGATACTGAAACTGTTATTGAAACTCTTCCATCAAACCTATCTCCACTGCCAAATGATGAGTCAAATGGTGAGGAAACAACTAATCATTTGAACAATTATGAAGAAGAAGAAACTATTAGAGATGAGTCAGAGAAAGAAACTGCTGATTTAAATTGTACTGCAACTGATAATGTCAATGCAGTACATCTTAGCTCATGTACAGAACTCCAAAGAAATAACATTGATGAACCTGATTTTAGTGCTAATCTTGATTTTGCTTTGTCAGATGATGCTTTCATTGATGAGGAAGAATATCGTAGAGAGTTGGATGAAAGCTTAGATCAAATTACTTCTCTTGATGTTATTGATGAGATTGAACAAAGATTAATGCAACAGTTAGAACATCAAGATGATAATTTTGAGGTATGTCTGCGAACAAATTATTTTATTTTTCATTTATTAAAGCAAGTTGGAATTACTTGCATTACATATTCTGTTGTTTATATCAATCCATCAAGTTTACTTACAAGTTTACCAAGTATTCTATAATGCTTTTGGTTAAGAAAGTGTTAAACGAAAAAATTAGTTAGAGGTAAAATGTATTAACTTCCAATTTTTTAATAATATTCACTGTACAATGTCTAAATGTTTGACCAATTAATTTCCTCTATTAATGTTTTAAATTTACCTTGTATTGTTTTGTTACTACATTGCACAACAATGTTATAAAATAGTTAAACTAGTCTCCTAAATGTAATTAGGGTAAATGTATTATTTCTATATCAAACTTTATTTTCAAAATTATTGCATGGCCATAGTATATTTTTGTTTCAATATTAAAAAAGTGCAATTTTTCTAATTTTTGTGAAGCATGTGTATTATGATCAGCATTTGATTGAAATAAATACAAAGTTAATGATTGAAAAAAAATATGGGGAAGAAAAAACATATTCAATAAGGATCTGGGTAATTTTTACTTACATTACATTAGAAAATTATGAATTTGGTAGATTTCATCAACATTAGGCAATATTTATTGCAAAAGAATTTTCCAAAAAATGCATTAAAACACATAATTTTCATGCTAGAACTCCTTACAACAATAGGATTCCAATAACGGAATTCTTGAAATTATATACGTGTACTGTATCATAAAAGTTTAAGTAGATTTTATTAATGCATTTATAAGATATTATAATTTCTCTCTAATTTAAACTAAATCATATGACATTTCATATTACCATTCTCCTAATTTTCTTACCATTATTTTAAATTTCTTTTCTGCGTAGCTAAAAATAACTCTGGAAATGCTGATGTGGTAAATACATAATATAAATAAATGAGAAGCTTGCTATAATGTGCTTTTTGGCCTATATTATGGGAATACTATTTCAAAAATTTCCCTTTAACAGGCATTTGAATCTATGCTATTCAATTGACATTGTGAAAAGAAGCTTTTCAATTAATCTGATTTTATATTGCTTATCTGTATTCAAATTTTATTACTTTATGTTAATGTGATTATGTATAAAAATTCTTTTTATCAAATTGAGATGTAAGTAAAAAATTGATTTCATTTGAAAAATTTTTTTTTAAATTTCTGAAAAAAGCTCAGTGTATTTCATGTTGAGTTCTAACCAAACTGTTGTAGATATGATTAAATATACAGCTTCAAATGTATTTTGTCACACCTAAAAGTTTGAACTTTGATTTTGATATGATTTAGTTTTTGATAGTAAATGGTTTTTAAAAGTCTAGTTCCCAGTATCTTTCTTGACCAGCAGCATTAGCACTAAACTAATTGTTTATTTCAAAAAAATTTCTCTATGGCTGGTGTGTGCAAGTTGATGTCCATACACAGACTTAGTGCTTGTAGACAAAAATAGTGCTATTTAAAAATTTTACTTAACCCACTGGCGGTTTAGCAAAAGGGCAGAATTGGGAGACTGTTTCTCCCTTTAACATTTCTCTATCTAAGTACATGAAATAACCAGTTTTGCTATGTGGAAAAAAATGCAGGTTAAAATACAACTTTTTACGGACAGATCCGTAAGTGGGTAAACCATGTTAACTGGATTTTTATAATACAACAAAGTTAATTCGGTTTTGGATACTAAAAAATCTTGTTCTTTTTCTCATAGACTGTTCTATAGAATATGTACTAAAAGCTTTATTCTTCTAAAATCACTTCCCATATGCTATGAATTATTCTTAGTTGTTATCCTTAAATACTTAAGACTATAATTAGGTTTAAAAGTAAGGTCCAAAGACAAGGTAGCAGATAAAACCATAAGAAAATAAAGTCTGATTATCAAAAAATTATTTTTTCTTTTTTTCCTTTCTAACATATTCAAAACTGTTTCAGGATATTAATGATGGTTTGGAATTAGCAAGTGAAATAAATCAAGATTGGATTTATTATTCTGAAGCAGATTTATTAGATGATTTAACACCAAAAAATCGTGAACCTCCAAGAGAGCCTCCTCCACCTCCTCCAGTTGAACCAGAAATAGTCACTGAGGAGGTAACTAACCAAACTTGTTAGACGAAAGTTATCACTGTAAATTTTGTCATAAGATTTTATTTTAATATGGCAGCAGTTCTGTTAGTTTCAGCAATTGGTAAGGTAACTTTATTCTGAATTTCACATGAACTTCAAAATAAGTGACTCATACCGCTTTAGCTTATTTCTTTTTGGTCTGAAGAATGTAAGGAAAACAATGCTAAATGCTGCTAGCTTTATAATTGCTATAGTATCTTTTAGAAATATTCAATATGAATAAATATGCAATCGTTATAAATTATTGGTTAGCGGGAAAAAATTCCCAGATAAAGATTTTTTGTGCTATTTGTCTCAGATACAAATTATAACCTTTTTTAAAAATTGACCATTATTTGAAAATTGAAATTAGGTTTTTTATGTTGGGCATTGTTTTTTACAAAAAGTCAATGATGAGTCAGTTGAAGCATTAGATGTAGAAAGTCATGATTCAGGATGGATAAATAAAGATAGGAAAATAAATAAAAATAATTTTGATAGTAGTTTTTACTTGATGGTTTGTAGTCCCTAATTATTATTGGTTCCAAAAATTCATTGTTATTTGTGCATTAATTTATCAATCAAATTAAAATTCAAGCTACAAATTCTGTGGTATTCATTACTCTGTCATGATAATTTTTAATCATTTATGTTTAAATACAGCACAATAAAAGGTTTAGCTTTAAAATTAGAGGCTAATTCTTCTGGATTAGAAAGATTTTCAATTGCTTCCATTTTCTCCAGACGAGTGTTTAACTTTCCCTTTGTGGTCTTGAATTTTTCATGAGAGCTTGATATACTAATATTTAGCATATTACATTAATTGCACAAAGCAAATTTTAGTCACCTAATCCGGCATTTCAATTTCCTTTTTCCAATTTGAAAGGGTTAACTAAATAATTTGAATTTTTATAAATTGTCTAATAAAAAGCATACAAGTACAGTAAAATAAAAAAAAATGGGAGAAAATATTTTTAAGTGTGAATTTTAACATGTTCCATTTCTAGAACATTGGTTTTTGGCAGGAGCTTTATTGATGGTAGTTACTTTTGCTTCAGCTACGTTCCAGTGCTTATCTTTGTTTGAAACAAAATGGTATTCATTTAGAAGACCATGAAAATATAAAATATCAGTTCAGAAAATATATTAACTATTTAAACTTTTATAGAGCATAAATTGGTTACTCAATATATTCTGGAAATTCTCCAGGAATAGTAAATATATCAAAAAGAGCATAATTCATGCATTCATGACATTTTTACAAAATTACTTCCAGCTTTTCTAATTCAGTTGATTCATCGAATTTCCCTTTCATATTCGATTTTATAATTGGGCATTAAGTTTTTTGTTTTTAATTTGTGCTTTGTTCTAGGATTTGATATCTTCTCCAATATTACTTTTAAAAACAATATTTTACAGAGTTAGAGTAGCATAACAGGTCTAGATCGTTTTCTTCTATGTTTTTTATATAAATTAAAATGCTTGGCTCATCTGGCTGACAATATCTAGATCTTCCAAATCTGAATCAGAAAATTTGTCTAACAAGGCCCTTGTTTGTTGTATCATTATGCATCACTCAGACATGGGGATAAGAGAAAGAAAAATTTGTAAATGAAGCAAAAAAAAAAAAGGACACACTTTTCTTAAATTCATTCTGTAATAACAAATTTATCTCCAAAGTAAAATAAATTACAGGATTCTGGAAAGAAAAATTATCAATAGCAGGAATTTATACAATACCATTTCTGAGAACACATTAAAAAGCCCTCAGATGATAAATTTTATTTTTATCATTGTCAAATAACTCAGACAAGTATTACAGCCCTTAAAAGCCTTATCAGAAAGATCTTCTACAAAATAGAAAACCACTGAGTATTAGGGAGGTTAAATCTTGCTACTTGCTAAGTATTACGTCTTTGCTATTCTGTTTGCTATCAGACGCCTGCAAATTCCTGTCAAGAGAAGTTGAACCTAAACATGGTCATCAAGCCTTTTTCCATTCAAACATTATTTACATATCCTGAATAAGTCTCATAATACCAATTGAATGAAATGCACAGAACTTAACCCAATGCATCTCTTGGAATTTAAAAATAGAATGCTTGAAACACCAATATTCCAAAAATAGAACATTAGTTTTTATAGTAAAATTTCAAATATGTCTAACAGAGAGTTATATTATCCCTTTAAAAGCTTGAAAGTATTGTTGTCATATTGTAAAAATTGCATTTTTGGTAAACTATATTAGAAGCAGAATTAAACTTTACAAATTATATAAAAAATCTCAAATTCATAAAAAAACCAAATAATTATAGAAACAAAACCAAATTAAATGGAAAGTATACTTTATAATGTAAATTTTAAGTGCATGAAAGTTATTCAGATTTTAATTGCTCATTAAATTTAAACTGAAAATCTGTGTTCCCTTTTTGGAACATTGACATGTAAAGGGTTAAAGATTTCCTTTGAATAATATTTTTTCTCAGTAGTGCAAACAAAATTGTAAGTACATTTTATTTTAGAATTACTCTAAATTTTTGAGATTTTTTTTCCTGATTTGTTCTTTGTGTATTGACTGCAGTAATTTCACTTTATATTTTAATTGAAAAGCTCATACGTGAATTATAAAAAAAATTTAGTGCTTTAATTTCTATTGCATAACTGACTTACTAGTAAAATCTTTTATTAATGACCACCATTGAATCATAAATAATCATTTTATCTTTTCTATATATCAAATGCAATTTGATTAATTGAGTTATATATACTTTTTTAATTAATTTGAACATTTTCTAAGGATTACAAAAGATCTTTCTACCAGTTTTCCCCAAAATTGTCTCTTCACAAAAGTTGTTTGATTCCATATTTTCTTGAATAGTGGAATAATTATCATTTTAGTTAAAGTTTTATTAAGTATTTGAAATAATTTTAAATTGTTTTTATTTGTAAATTTTTCTCATTTTTCCTGTTAGCCATTATCATTAACTCGCTCAAGCTCAACAAAGCGAATAAAGAAAGAATTGTGGCGTCGACGATCTGACTTTTTAGGGCTTGACTCAACTGAAAGTGGTATTGATGTTGGTAAGTAAAAATTATGAGAGATGTATCAGTTATCCAATAATTGTATCAGTTATCTAACAATTACCTAGTACTCTGCCCATCTGGCCAGATATTTATTACCCCAATCTAGCAAAAAAATTTCACTACCTGATACTGGGTAACCAGACCCGACCAATTTTACTGACCTCCCAGTACCAGATGACTCTCATTTATGTTCGAGAAAACCAAATTCTGAATTATAGTAACTTTTAAATTATTCATATATGTAGTAATCCATGTATTTCACCAGTTTATTAATAATCAAGCTAAAATAACTATTTAGGCATGGTATATTTTACTTTTGAGTTGAATTTTAATTCAGAAAAATATTGATAAAATGAACGCATCTGGGACAGAAAAATATGTTCACTTAAAAAAGGAGAATGTAAAAATTCAAAAATGTAATGCTAAAAACTATTTTAACTAAATAATATATTTAAATAAATATAAAATTAAGAATTACAGTGATGTTTCTTTATAGTTAATAAAATTATCATGAAAAAAAATTTGATTTATGTACTTTACTCCCAAACTAAATTTACTTTCAGTAAAGAATAGATAGAATAATATGCTTTTATTATTTGGATTTATAGGCTTATCATTTTATAGAATTATAATCAACAACACTTGCAAACAGAGCATAAATATTTTATTACAAACAACACAGTAATTATTCAATAGCTATTGCAATAATTTAAACTTAAATGAAGATAAATTTCCTTGTAAGTAACAGCACATGTTAAAACTGTGGTATATAAATATATAACACATCCTGATTTGAGTTCAAAGAGTTTATCACAAATTATGATTTAGGAATTATAAACTAGGTGTTATTATCAATTATGTTATGTATTAGTGCTATTACCATTTTATCTTTTACTTATTTGTATATTTAATAAATTATGTTTTTTTTTTTATTGAAATTGCCTATATGCTGTAAATTTACTGAGCTTTTAGCTTTCATTTTTAGTATTTACTGATTTCTTTAACTTTTATGCAAGTTAAGTTTTTATCATAAAGAATAATAAAATATTTCAGACAACATTATACCCCCACCACCAGGATTAGAAGAAATTTTAAAGTTAGAACGTGAACAAAACCAATGGTTAGAGAAAAGATTGCTTATAGCTGAGACTATAGCTGAGACGGATTCATCTTTGTCAACTCAGTCAACTTTTGGAGATTCTCAAGATTTAGTGCCATGTAAATATTTATTTAACTTATTTATATTAAAATTTATTTATATTCTGTAAATGAATTCATATTTCAATTCAATTTATTGCATTATTTGTTGAATTACTTAACCATCTGGTGGTGTTGTAAATTGCTAAATTTCTACAAATGTTTTCACATGTAATAAAATGTTTCACATGCAAAAAGTGGGCAGACCAAAAGAGGGTTTTTGTTTAAACCTCAGCAGTTTCTTTACCCTTTGAAACTTTAAAGGGTAAGTAAAATGCTTTGTGATTTTAAATAAATGAGTATGTTATATTTAATTAATGCTATTTATTTTCTTGAGCTCACAAACTACATTTTTTTAAATAATTTTTTGCCTTAGCTCACCCATCTTTCTGTTTCTGAAATAATAGTAAACTAATTTTTTGTTCACATTCTTAAAGTATGTTTGTGCATTTCGATTTAAATAAGCTATTTCACTTACTAGAGGAAGTTGTGATTATTTAACCCTTTGTTAGGCACACTAACTTGAACCAAAATTTTAGTCAAAAAGCCATGAGGGTTGTTGTCAGTTTTGTATGCCCGAAATAAAGCAATCTGCTTTAAGTTTGTTTGAATTTTCTAATGTTTAAAGTAGTTTCTTAAGTACTGTATTGTTTAAAACTATTACAATTTTAGTAGTTTATATAATTTCCAAAATTAAGTGGGACAGTGTTTATCGCACCATACTTGAAAGAGTTAATAGCAGACTAGTAACTGTGTGAATTATATTGATTATATTGTGAGTATTTTTGTTAACTTTCTATGTTTTTCATTTTCAAACAAATATCTTTGTAATTTGGGCTAAAATTAAAATATTTATGCTTTGTTCATTTCAGAATTTGATACATTTTGTAGCTGATAAGTTTACATTTTCTTAAGGTATTACTAGTTAAAGATAGAAATATGTGTTTAAATCACTTTCTATGGATGACAAAACCTTCCAGAACTTTACCTTTTATAAATAAACACTGGTTACATGAACCCAAACCAAAACATAAATGTAGAGTTACAAGAATAAATTTTATCTTAATATTCTTGCATTGAAATAACCACTTTTGTCTAATTAGCAACAGTATAACAGTAAATATCCAAGCTTTTATCATGTACAGGCAAAAAATAAAGTATTTTTTCAAAAATTAATGTTACTGTCACTATCTAAATAAAAAGTTAGCTTTTTAAACTAATATATTTTTATGCTTAAACAAAGTTAAGCTGTTAGATTTGGATAAGCTTTTAGTTAGCCACATTGCATTTTGTACATAATGTTTCATCCTTATTGATCATAATATTTTAAAGCTTGGCACTGAAATTTTTAAAATGGGCTTATATATTTATAATAAACTAGTTGAGGAATTATCACCCACATTTCACTTTGAGAATATTTCACCTTTGTCTGGTTTATTTGGATCCCTATAGTTGCTTAGCAAGTGAGGAATTTGCCTTGTTCATGTGAATATAAGTGATGTCTTGTGATGTTTCCTTTTCCATTTTTTTATTTCTTTATTTTTAATTATTTTTTTATTTCTTTATTTATAATACTTAGTTTTGATTTGAACACTACAGTAATTTTAGGGAGATACACTGAGGGGTTTATGATTTAAAACTTTAAATATTGGTATGGCAGCCTATCTAATGGAGTAACCTATCCAATGATTTTTTTTTACTATTTGAGCTTGAAAATTACATTTTGCTGAATTGATTTTTTAAGATTTTATCATTTGCATGTTTGTGCATTTTCTATGTTAATAAGCCATTTCACTCACCAGATGAAATTGTGATTCTTAACCTTTTGTTGGGCAGACTAATTTGCAACAGTCTATTTTTATAATTTATGATCAATAAAAATTTAAATAATTAACAATGCAGGGGAAAAATGGTTTGCAAGAATGTAATAATAGCGCAACAGTCGCTCTCCCCTTTCATCAAAGAAGCCTTTGAGGAATTCCCTTCTTGCAACCAGTCCTGAATAGTCTCTTACAAGGATCAAGGGAAGCACTCTTCCCCATTTCTTCTACTGCAGGTATGAAGAGGAAAAAAGTGAGAGAAAAATATGCAAGGCATTCTCTTAAGCGAATCAGTGGGGTGAAATGCTATCTTGAAGGTTAATTTTATCCCCAATTTCAGCTGAAGGTCAACTTTATTATTTTTATTCCCAAAAATATAAAATTTTGAAATTTAGAAATGTTCGAGTAAAATGAGCACGTGAATAAAAGAGGAATGCGTGAACTGCTTTATTTATTCTTTATTTAATGTTTATTTTAATTATTTTTAGTTCTTTAATCATTTAATTTATTTGTAACTGGGATATTATGAATTATAATGGTAAAAGTGAAAATGTGTTTGCAATCAAGTTATGCTTTAAGTTTTCGCAGAATAAGATTATTTGTTTATTTTTTAAAAATTATTTTAACTGATTATCATTTGACAGATTTGTTAAAGTTTTGGAAATTTAAAGTTATTAAAAAAATGGAATGCGTTCATGATTGTTTTGTGTAGAACAATTTTGCACAAACCAAGATTTAATCAGGGAACTTTATTGCAGCTGAATATTCCTCAAGTTATTTGTTAGATGATGAAGAGAACTCTAAGCCTGATTTTGATCCAAGTAGTGAAAACTGGCAAGAAAATCTAGTAAGTTCTTCATATTCACTTCAATAAAATAGTATTTTAAATGATACTTATTATAAGTCAGTAACATTTTTTTAAATATACTAAGTGTGAAAATGAAAAAAAAATGCTACATGAAAGGTAAAAATAAAAATGCTTTTTAATAACTAAAAAAATTGGTAATAAACTGCCTATGTATATACTAAACCTTATCATTTATGCATCTTAACCCTTTCATGCAGAGTTTTCATTAAAAAAAAATTTCATACTTTTCTCATTATTTTTTGTTGTTAACTTAGGTCAAAATAAGTGAAAAATATTGCATTTAGCATTTTAATAATTTTTCTTTATTTATAGGAGTTTTAAATATTGTATTTAGCATATTGTATTTAGAAATATTGTATTTAGCATTTTAATAATTTTTCTTTAGTTATAGAGGTGCACAACCTTTTTGAATAAAGGGGCACTTATACCGCAGCTTGACACATGAAGGGCCACATGTTTAATTATTTAGACATGTTGACAGCAGTTATGATAATTTAAATATAAATTTCAGTGCTTTAGACACAATTTTTTAATCTGTCATCCTAGTAATATATTTGCATAAATTAAATTCTTCTAAATAATAAAATTCATTCAAAACTAAAGAATACCAAACTGATACTTTAAAAAAATGGCCCTGCCCCATAAAGATGGGGAAGAGTAATCTTTTTTTTCTTCATCACATCACATGACACAGTTTATTTTAAAATAAATTAACTGTAATATGTATGAATAAAAACAAAAAATTAGCATTTATTGAGATATATAAATGCAAATTAAATATTTTATTATAAGAAATTTTATAGAGTGTAAAATGATTTAATGATTTGAAGTAAGTTCAGTTTCGTAAATTTTTGACTTCAGAATATTTATATTTATTTAATTATGAGAGATTTTATGAATGTCAAATTTTAAATGTTTTTTTAGCACTTTTTTGAGCTAAAAAAAGTCAGACACAAAGTTGAAAACAGTAAACAGTTTAGAAACCCATGTTTAAATTTTTCATTTGATTGTTCTCGTGTTATAATAAAATTGTATGAAAAATATTCAGATTTAAAAAAAAAACTGGAAATAAGTAGCAATAACTGTAAGGAAAAAGGATTAAAAAGTAGCCTGTATTGGCAATGAAATCTGTAAAAAATAAAGCACATCTAAAGTGATGATTAAAATGTGTGATTTGAAATTTGTGCAAGTCTTAATAATGTCATATTAAAGATGTCAAGATTAAAAAGTTGGGGATTTTCTAATTCATGTAGAAAAGTGTAGTAAGAGCTTAAAAAAATCAGAAAATTACTTATATTTACTATAAAATTGTCACATATAAAGCATGTCACAATTGATTATTAAAATGTGTGATTCAAAAATCGCAAGCCATTATAATGCTATATTAAAACTATCGAGATTTTCCAAAAACCGTGGAGCATTTAAATGTACAATTCCATTGGTGTATTAATATGTATCAAAATTATCCCTTTTTTAAAATAAGGTAGAAATACCCAGCATTAAGTACCGGATAATGGTATAAAATGAAGGTAAAATTGACTCAAACCCCTAGGTTATGAAATGCTACATTGGACACTAGTGTTCATTTTTGCATTAAGGGTAAAAATTTCCAAACATGCTTTACTTCCAAACAATAATTTTTCAAATTTGCTGTTATTTAGATC
This sequence comes from Parasteatoda tepidariorum, assembly GCF_982258835.1. Taxonomy (NCBI): domain Eukaryota; kingdom Metazoa; phylum Arthropoda; class Arachnida; order Araneae; family Theridiidae; genus Parasteatoda; species Parasteatoda tepidariorum. The sequence goes on along the minus strand of NC_141766.1, from coordinate 16,090,621 downwards.
TAAGATAAGCAAATTCATCATTGATAATTTTTTAATTTACAAAGTCCATTATTAATACTTTTTTGAATATGAATAAAAAAAAATTTAATATAACTTTTTTGGAATTTGTGTTTTAGAACAAATTTAATTCCAAAAATCTAACTGATTTTTCTTAGTAACTGTTAAATTGCTTTCTATAGTTAAAAAATGCTTAAATATATTTTTATTTGTTGTTAGAGTGTTTGAAAAAATATATAAAAGGGACACTGGTGTCCCCTCTGCACCAATGGGTTAACTAGGATACAATAAAATGTGAGTAAGAAACAAAGTAGTATTTTAGAAAGAGTTGGTGGCAACTACTAACGAGGTACTGTTAAAGGGCTATAGATTGATTTGTACTTATATTTTATTATAAGTTATACCCTTTTACAGTCGTGGAATAGAAAAAATCTCTTTTTTTTTTTTAGAGAGCTTGAACTTATCTAAGAGTTTCAACTTTTTTTCTTCATATTTTATCGATGTTATTCACTACAACATTTTAAACAAGTCTCAGCAGAGATGAATTTCAAAAATTAATATTTCTTTGGCATTAATATTTAAGAAAATATTACTTTCCTTGTATTCAATATTAAATATTTGTAAATAGAAAGTAACATAGTTTTTATCTTGATATCTTAATAGATCTTGGATATTTTTATCATTATTTTTTAATTATTTATAGGAGGAAAATGTATTTGAATCTGATTATGACTCGTTCTCTACATCTGTTTCTTGTCCCATTCCTGGTAAGTTCTTATTAAGGGGAAATTGTTAGTAATATAGTAAAATAGTAACATAATTGTTCAAAATGAGTGTTTTGATGTTTTCTCTTTTATGTATTTCAGAGGAAAGTTCAAAAGTTAAAGAAAGTCCCCAACATAAAGCAAAACAAAATATTCAAAATCTCGGTGCTGCTCCGAAAGCAAAAATAATGGATAGTAACAAATGGATTACAGAGAGGGTATGACAGTTTTTTTTTTTACTCTTTGCGGTTTTCAACTATCTCTAAATGCAAAAGATCATTAACACGTTGCATGATACAGTATGTTAGACAACTAAACTATTCAAAATTTGGTTATTCATACCTTTTTTTTAATATATTTTCGATGGTTTCTTATTGTTGCTATTCTGCATTTCTCTTTAACAAATTAATCTTTAAACAGTACATGATTTAAATATTTTTTGTTCTTCTCTACTTTTTTGTTCTTCTCTACTTTTTTGTACTTTTTACTTATCTTGATTCTTCCAAAAATGTGAAAGCAATTAAGTAATAGATTTTAAGTTTTTTTTCAAACTTTCTCTTGTAATTCTAATGTTTTTGAAAATTAGTGAATATTAAAATGTTAAGAACCAACATTTATGGAAGTAATACTTAATATATCAATGATTGTAAGAGCATATTCTAAAATAACAGAAAGGAGTATAAAAACTAATATGAATATTTTGAATGAAAAATCTGGCATGACAGTCATGTAAAACAGATTTGATGATTTTGTAATCCTTGTCACTTCACATTCTAGTGTGAACTGATGTTTAGTGTTGTTAAATGTTAACATAACAATTTTTAATATAGTACTGCTCATATCTGACTTTAGTCCTATAGCCTATATCAAAGAGATCTGGACTAGCATGTTAAGAATAGTAGTCACTTGTTACCTGAGTCATAAAAAAATGGTAGCCTTTTTGAATCTGTTTGGCAGCCACACTAAGATAAGTGACACACAGCACCAAGGTTGTTAATATAGTCTTTGAGAAAAAAAAATGTTTTTTTTTTATTTGAAGCAGTTTTTGTTTTTTAAATCATTATGCAGCAAAAAGTTTCCCCCCTACTAGGTTTTTCAATAACTATAACTCATTTCTGTTTACAATTAAACGCAATATTCTTCTCATAGATTTCAGCAATAAAATGACTTTTTGTAAAATAATTGGTAACAAAATTTAAAACTTGTAACTGATGGACGTCATACAATAATGTTAAAAATGCCGTCAATATTCTTTGGTAGTCACAATGTTGATCAGCATTAATCAAGGATATAACAATATCCATGCGCTACTTGAGAATCTAGAGTCTCTACTCAGACATCAATTTAGTTTGACACTAAGATATAACTAATCATACAAATCATATTTTCTTATTCAAACATTTCTTTCAATTACTGAATTGTTCAATTTCCCTTCTTTTCTCTCACCTATTCTTTAATCTGAATTTAGTAGCAAATGATAGATTTTAAAGAGGGAAATACAGTATTTATTACTATATCAACAATCAAAAATTGTCCTAATAATTTTCTCATTATTATACAATGGCTTTAAATCTCTAACTTTTTAAAACTAGATTTTTAATGTGTATAGAATTAATTATAATGAGAAATTATAATTCTAATTATTTTCTTTTTATCCTTTATGCTTCTTTCCTTTGGTGTTCTTAACTGAAAATAAATGTCAGTTTGTTTTTTCAGGTTGCATCTATTAGTAAAAGAGTGACTGAACCTCTTTTCCGACAAACTAGTTACGATCAAAATTATTGGATTGCACAAGATGCTGGTCGTAAGCACACAAGTCAAGTAGATGTTCCAAACAGAAGATATTCCATGACATCCCAATCGAATACTCATCCAGATGTCACATTACGTACATGGGATGATAGAGAAAGTGAATTTCAAAAGCAAAGACCACGATCTGCTCAATGGAATTCTTCTAATAGTAGAATTTCATACAATTCTGATTCATGTTTGAAACAAAGTGTATTACGCACACAAAGTCTTAATGATTATGAAGACATAGAATGTAGTTCTGATGTTCTAGAATCAGAGGTACACAAGTGCTCATGTTGTAAAGAAGGCCTCTGTAAGTATTCTAAGTCACAATGCAAAGTTGATAACTTATTTACCTTAGCATTAAAACTTTTTTTCTGTCTAGTATTGTGATTTTCTAATATACAATATTTTTCATACATTTTTTCTAACCAGCTGAAGGCTCAGCAATGGGAATTGAAGCCTTGAGGTTATACTTCCACATTGAATGCTTCCGCTGTTGCATGTGCCAAATGCTGTTAGGAAATGGAATGTGTGGCACTGATGTTCAAGTCAAAAATAATCAGCTTTATTGTCCTAATTGTTTTACAGTTGATTAAGGTTTGTCAATTTATTTCTTAACCATTGATTTGTTGCTCATGTTCTTAAAATATTTTTTTTAATTCAGAAAACTATATAAATGTACCAATTTACAGTCTAATAATCTTTACACATTCAGTAAAAATTAAAACTTTGTTAATTTAAAAACATTTATCTGATGTTAATTGGTCATGAATATACAGTTCAAAGAATTCAAAATCATGCACAAATGTATCTTTTAGATATTATTCTGCTTTCCTGGATTAAACTAATCAGTTATAGACCCAATATAAGTTTTCCTTGTCTGATTACTTCTTTTATTTGATCAGAACTTTCGCAAGACTCTGTGAAGCCCATGGCGAAAAAATTTTTGGAAGCTCTTTATTTTTGTCTTGTGGTGTACCTTGAAAAATGAAATACTTAAGACCTTAGAGTTTTGCTTTTATTATTGAAATAATTTTTTTTTCTTTCTTCAAATTTTTTACTCTTTAATTTCATACTTTATGTTTACAAAATTTGTAGAATGCATATTTCTCAGAAATGAGGAATTAAGCACTTAATATCCTTGTTTAAATTATTAAATTTTATTTTATTTTGATTTACATTATTTTCTATGTTATTTCCCAACAAATGTGATTTCTGCCCTCTTTTCTGTTTTCTCTATTATAATAAAATGGAAAGCAAGGTTTCCAAATTTTAACGATGAAAATTACTTTTTTTACAAACATAACATTTTTATAATTATTAAAAAGAAAAATTTCAAACATCATTGATGCAGTTGGCGAATGATCCACACCCCCACTCTTAAGACATTATACAAATCAAGTTTCTTGAGGCGTTCTCTGCTACAATTATCAAAATTCTTTCAATTTTATTTTAGGCACTCCATAACATTTTAATATTTACTTTATGTATTATGTATATGACATATTAGTTAAGATAATACTCTATGTTGGTGTACATAAGTACATTTGAAATTGTTTTTATTCTAAGAAGAAATTGAGCACGAGTGTTATAGTTCAAAGTTAAAATCTTTGCATTTATTATACAGAGAATTTATGGATAGCTGCATTTTTCATTTTTCAGATCAAAACTTATTTCATCTCACCTGCATCTGGTAATGTAACTAAGCCATTCTTGCAATTGCTTACAAAAGGAAAAATTTGGTTTAATGTATTTTTATACTTACTACTAAAAATATTCAATTATTTATTTGGTATCTTCAAGTCACATACAATTATATTCAATTTTATAATTGAGCAGACAAAATTGCATTAAACCTCATATTTGCCAGTTTTAGCTGAAACATGCACATAATCCAAGAGCTTGCTAATATAAAGATATTAATACACAGGGGTTGGACAAAATTATGAAAACACTTCTATCGGAGCTCATTTTTTCATATTTCCCGACAAATATTTAAAGTATTTTTTTATAACTTTGGAAATGTTAAGATCATGTGATTTGTCACACATATCAATGAAGTTTAAAGCTTTTAGAGTTTTCTTGGACCTGCAATAAATTACGAACGAAACGAATGTTTTTGAACACCCCATCCCAAAAAATATCACAATAAAATTGTGACTTGTATCAATTGTTTTGGTTATAATCTGTAATAACTGCGCAAAACTTCTTAAACTTAGCTTCAATATTCATGAAGATATAAACATTTTCATAAAAAATTAATTTTTTTTGCTTTACATCTGCAAAAACATTTATTAAAATTAAAAAAAACTTTAGAGTAATTTATAAGAAATAACAAAAATATAATTTTAAAATTTGAATACAATTAATTTAAAATCATGCAAAAAAAAAGCATTTAAAGTAATCCTTTCATATTGTGCAAATGTAAAAAACATTAAAACTTTATTTTCATCACAGCCCATGAAAAAATTCCATTCGACAACCTTGAAAATGTAAAAAGTTTCTATCAATTTTCTAAGTAGCTTTTGTACTTTTTTTTAAAAAGAAAGCTCTAAATTATAAGGAGTTTTCAACAAATGTTATTTTGCATCATATTGCAAAATCTTATAATTAATTATCCTACAATGATGGTTCAGACAAAAAAATTTGAAGCTTGCAAGAAATCTTGTGAAATAAAACAGATTTTTATAGGGAGTAGTACTTTATAAAGCAAATGTCATTTTTAATGAATCCTATTTAACAGTACAAAATATACTAATATGTAGAAAACTCCTAACCATTTGCAGCTTTCTCTTCAAATTTGCAAACACTACTTAGAAAACTGCTTGTAACCTTTTTAAATTTTCATGATTTTTAAATCAGATTTTTTTTCTTATGTTACCAAATGCGATTGAGAACAAAATCATGTGGGGGGAAATTAATGTTTCCCGCACTTGCGCATTGTGAAAGGATTATTTTAAATGCTCATATCTTGTGCAATTTTTCACAAATTATTTTCAAATTTTAAAATAATTTTTTTATTGAAAATTACTCTAAAATTTTTGTTTAATTTTATTGAATATTTTTACAGTTATAAAAAGACAACTTGAGGCAACAAAATTATTTTTTGATTAAAAAAAATATCCATATCTCTATGTGGTCTATGAAATTTTGTGCAATTATCTCATATAATAACCAAAGTAATTGATACAAGCTTATTGCTATAATTTTTGGCTAAAGGTGTTCAAAAATACGCTTTTTTCTGTCTTAATTTATTTCCAGTCCTTCAAGCCTCTAATAGCTTTAAAATTCAATGATATGCATGAGAAATAAAATGACCTAAACAATTCTAAGATATAAAATGCTTTTCTAAGAATTTCTTAGAAATATGGACAAATGAGTTAGCATAGAAGTGTTTCAAATATTTTGTCCAACCCCTGCATATCTAAAGTTATAATGTTTGATGAAGAGAATGGAGTGTTTTGATTTCAATGTTTACACTTCATGACTACCTATTTCCATGCATTTTTTAGTTTTGAATAAATCTTCTTTACTTTAATCCTTAACTGTTAAGGAAGTTGTTTAACCATTGAAGTTACTTAGTGATAACCACAGGTCATTCACTTTTACTTCCAATATATTCTATATTTAGTTGTTATAATTAAATAATGTACAAAATAAATCAACGGTTACTAAAGATGACTTATTAGTTGTTAGCAGGATGATTAAAAAACGACATTTTTAAAAACATAAGCAATAGAACATCTAGTTAGAATATGGTTACAGTTAGGATAAGTTTCGATAACAGTTAATTGCTAAAATTTAGATGCTTTGGTTAAGATTAAATTAATGGTCTAATACATACTATCTCGCTTTTTTTAATAATAAAAGTATAAAGCGCATATATAGGAACATGTGGATGGAATGCATCAATGCAAAATATATTTGAGGAATTAAATAAATGCAAATCATTAAGGAATATATTAATGTTCATTCATAGCGTTTAAACCAATGTGGAGGTTTAATTGTTTGGCCTGTTCGAGCTTGAATAGTGCTGCCATTGGAAAAATGTATTTGAGCTGTAGGAACAGCGTTAGAAACGATGAATAACTTAGTACAATTGGAATAAAACTAGGGGTATGTGGAAGTATCAGGATCACTGGAACAGCAATACTATTGTTGTTTGTGGAATTTGTGAACATATTTTCAGCTAATTATTTAGGGTTAATAGGTTGCTCAGGTTTTGAAAACTTCTAATATGAATATGATTTCTAGGATACACTTCCATTATCTGCTGTTGTGATGTAGGACCTAGATTGTTGTCCAACACTTGATATTTTCCTTTTTTACACCATCTATTATTAAGGCAAAACAATAGTTCTTGATTTTTTTCAGCGGTTGTAAATTATGAGAATGCAGATCACATTTATGTTGGCATTGCTGTCTCAAAAACAAGTTTCTTTCTGTTCTTATCACCTTTTCTGTTCTTGTTTTACAAGAACATATTATTCCATCATTTGCAACATGGCATGATTGAGGAGATGTATGACTGAACTAAATTTTTCTTTTAATATTTCATCTCAAACTCTCTCACTTGCTAACCTTTTTTTAACAAATTAATTAGGATAAAAAAAATTTAACTGAGACTTTTGACTTCTAAGAGACCCCGTTGGAACTTGGAGCTTTAGGCTTGGGCACGCTGGGCCGATCCTTAACCTTTTTCGGGACAGGCGAGTGATAAATGTAGTCGTGCAGAATCAGGATAGTTAAAAATAAAAAACGGTATCTTAAGTTTGGGCATAGCTAATTTGACAGACTTATTTTTACTTTCACTTTAAATCTAACACATCCAATCCTTGTGCGTTAAAAGTGTAACTATATAATTTTTAATTAAAATTAAGTAGTGGTGAATTAAATAAAATAAAATATTATTGCCTCGCCTACAAATAAACTGTTATAAAAATAGTTTGGCTACCAGTTTCATCTTTTTTACCCTAAATATCGACACCCTGAGAATGTATATATGACTCGCCCGACCCGTCTCAAAGAGGTTAAAAACGACTCTGGAAGTGCCTTTTTAAGTAGCCTTCAAAATACCATATTTTTTATACCCATTTAGTTAATTATCACACTTATTTATTTTTTGGAATGAAATTTTACATAAAATATGTTAAAGTTATCTTTATAATGTTTATATATTCACATTTTACTTTTTCTGACTTTCAGGACAAATCTAAACATTACGTATTTCCTAAATCATGCATGAGTGCATGAACTTCTCATTGTACAGATATGACTTAAAGATATATAATTGGATGAAAGTTGATTATTCTCTAGAAAGATTTCTGGACTGACTGATAAATTAAGCAAATGCTTGAAACACATTGAACTCAGCATGTGAAGAAATCTTGAAGATTAATCAATGGCATATTTTATTGAACTTATTAAATTATTAGTGAATTATAACATTATAAAAAATATGTACAACGCTGTTCTTTTTGTAGCTTTCATTGACTATGTTCCTGTAATATCACTATTTACATATTCAAAAATGTAAGAGCACTGTAAATGGCATTTTATGTGTTTGTGTGCTGCTGTTGTATTCTTGCTTTTAATGAAAACAAGTGAATACAGCAAATATATCAAAGTAAAAGTTAAAAAATTATAAATTATTATTGCCAACTAAAAAATTTTAATTTTTTTCTAATTACATATTATAAGTTAAATTAATTTTTTTGCTAGTTTTAAATATAATATAAATATATCTAATAAAATTAAATATAAATTGTATTAAAATATTCTTATTTAATAATTGGGTTTAAATGATATGAAATTAAAGTTTAAATTATTTAAACAGAATGGGTTGTGGAATTCATAATTAGCCTTTACTTTGAAATGCATTAATGAAATTATTTTCAAATACATATATATTTTTTAAATTTAATTTTTTTTATTGTTAACTTCTTTGAACAACATCTCTTCTTTAATATAAACTGTTTTGTTACTTTGTCTATTCATAATGAAATAATAGAATAAAATAATTTTAAACTGTTTTAACTGAATAAATTTTAACATTAACTTACAACTACATATGGCTTTATGACAGTTTTTCTAGCACAAATTTTACTAGTCTTATTCTTTCTGCAAAAAGAACAAGATTTATGCAAAAAAAATTAGGTGTTAGAATTTGATACAATTTTTTGTGCATTTATAGATGAAATGTAATAAAATATTTTCTAGATTCCTAATTGTGATTTTAAAAAATAATTTCTTGTTATCAAAGTGATTTCTGTAATATATACTGCATGTTTGTTTTTAATTTTGTGGTTGTGGAAGAAAGATTTAATAATTTATCTATATCTTTAGCTTATTAAATATAAATGCACTTTCCTTAAACTTTGAGCAGCTATAACCTACGATGTTTGATTGCTGAAATCCAGTGTTCCATGATAATTTATAATTATTTGTTCTACAAAAGATATATTTATTTTTAAATTTGGGAAATGATAATGAATGAGCTAGAGAAAACAAGAGATTTTGAATTAATAATGATTGTTTAGTATTTATTTTAGAAATTTTTTAAAAATATACCTCTGAGAAATTTTTATCAAATTTTTACTTCAATCAATTTTGAAAATTGTTATTCCAAAAGTTTATAAAATTTACCTGTGCTTTGTAGCTTTTTTTAAACACTTGTTTTATGGTTAACTTTGTATCAATTTTTAAAAGTAGTAACTGTCATAGAAGATGTTTAATTTATTTGACTTTGTACAAGCAATTTTACTTTATCAAAAAAAAATATTTGGCATATTAGTAGTAAAAACTTATCTCTCTTTAAATTTTTTATTTAATAACAAATATATAAGCTATTAACGTTTATGATAGAATACTTACTACTTTACTGGGCATCCTTTCCTGTTAAGTTTTCATAAATTTTTCTTTATAACAACTATTCAGACAAATGAAAAGCAAAATCAAAAGGTGCTTGATTTCTATACTTCCCCTAAAATATTTATTTGTAATTATGATCTTGGTTCTGTTTGTCTAAGTTTTTATCTCCATCACAGCTCTTATTTAAAGTTTTATTTAATTATTATCTTAGCACAGATCTTATCATTATTGTCAATGTTCTAATATCTGTACTAAATATAGTTATCTGATCCCTAACATTGATGATTTTTATTATTACCTTAAAATTGTTAATGTCCCTTATATTTGTTGTAGATTAAGTTTTTCCTTGTATAAGCAAACATTAATTTTAATTATTATTTACGTTTATTTTAATTTATGCCTTTACATATATTGACAAATATACTTTGAATTAAATAAATATGTTTGGCATATTACTTGTTTTCAAATTTAACCATCAGCAAATGTTTAACATTGTAGTTGTTGCTTTTTTAAAACTTTTTTTTTTTACTTTTTTGTTGCATGATTTTTGTTAAATGTTTTATAAGGATATAATCAAAACATTTTCGTATTCATTTCAGCTATGCATTTCGTTTTTTTAAATTAAAACATGATTTGTTATTGTTTTATCTCTTGCTGTATTATGTGCTCATTAAAATTTTAAATGACTTTTCTATTTTGACCAATTTTAACACATGGTCCAAAATTAACTGAAGTTTAAGTACTGAATCTTTTAATATCAGTAATTCCATTTTATTTACATAAACAATTTTTAACTGTATAGATGTTGATCAAAATTTTAAATGAAACATTTTATTATACATTTTATGTGAGGAGTATCTACTCTATTGAGTTATGTAATGTTTTGATAAACGAAATTTGGATAATAAATTTCTTTCATTAAAACTGTTGAAGTTTCTCATTGTGGTATAAAAAGACAATAGATTAAATACATTGCTAATATTTTTTTTAGTTGAAATGAAAGTTTTAAAGAAAGGTTAGTTTTTGGTTTCATTCACACACATAAAAATTGATTTTTCTCAAATGGAGCAGCTTTTTGCAAAAGAAAATTGAAATAACTTGTTTCATAAAAAAATTGCAACAAATTCTGTTAAGAAAAAATTTTGAATTTTTTTATGCATTTTAATAATATTGCCAACTACCTGAATCTCACAAAATAGGCCTTCTTTTGGTTCATACTGACTTTACAAGATGCCCTTCTCACTATTGCCTTGTTTCTTTTGCGTTAAACATACATCATCATTTAATTTTGTTACTTTGTTTAATTTATAATAAGTTTTAGTGTTTAGTATTTTTATTAATTTCAAAAAGCATTGCAAAAATTTTAATTATTAGATATACAAAATTCTTACTCTTAAATGATGTCATTTTATGCTATAAAAAAATAGTAAAAATTTGTTTGAAATCATTAAAGAATTTTTGAAAAATAATTTTGATGATTTTTTATAATATAATAAGAAGGTTGCATTATAAAATTTTCATTTCTTGAAATCATTAACATATTTCCTTTTTTTGGAATTGGGTGTTAGTATTTAAAATTACATAATTTTTAATGGTGAGAAAAAGTTTTTGCAATTGAATTGAGGGTTTTTGTGCAAGTAACCAGATAAGAGTACAAATTTCAAAATAAATTTTCATTATTAACTGTGGATAATATAGCTGTTTTGATTAGTGTATGATTTGGGCATAAATGTAACATCAATCCTTTCTTGTGTGTTAAAAATGTAGTAAAAAACTACTTTAATCCTATTTTCTGTTTTCTTTTGTCTCTTTTTCTTACTGACAATTTGTAAAGCGGAATTTGCCATCATTTTTCCAGAGAAAATTTGCTTATCTTTAGATAAACATAAATTGTTGGATTTGCATAAATATTTGCAGAGAATTGGCATGATTACTTATAGTCTGGATTAAATTTCTAGTCACTAATTATGTTTCCTTGTTATGAATGCAAATAATTGATTATTTGTAATTAATTGCCTTTAGTAGTCCAACTTTGTATGAAATCTTAAAGTGAATTGGTTATTAGATAATTAGTGCAAAAAGTACTAAAGTCAAGTTTTACCATGTTAGTTTAAAAGAATAGAGAATTTGTGAAAGATATGTTGCATAGAAACAACTGAAGTCACTGCATACTCTGTAATTATAGTTAAGAAAATAATTTATTTTACTTAAAGTACAGTTTTTGACACTTGAACAGCACAGTTTAAAAATGAACAGATAAACTTGATTAATATATAAAGATGGAGGGAGATATGATTTTAAGTCCTGAAGAACACTTATGCACACACTAAGTCACTTGTATTAAGTGTTTTTTCTTGAACTTTCGTTCTAACTGTCATACACTAGTAATCAATGGATAATTGTGGTATGCTGATAAAAAATATAAAGTGGTGATAATTTTTACATTTAGACTGGAGGTAATTTAGTTTTATTTAAAATTATTATTCACAGCACAGTTTAGGTGTATTTATAAGTCTTTTAAATTATTAAAATGATGCGTTTCTCAGGAAGGTCTTATTCTTACTAAGAGGTAATAATATAATACAATTGTGTCTTCCTTCCACTGTACGAAGACGATTGACCTTCGAGGTGAGTTCCCTTCGATGGTAGGGTGTCATTGTGCTGAAAAGTTTAACCAGTGTAAAGTTTCCAGTCCATTTTTACGTAATCTCCATTTTAACTATTAGATACGTATGGCGTTTAGTTGTCTTCTTATGGTGGACAGACAATACAGTTGTCAGTACACTACGACCCATGTAGATGACAAAGGCAAGAATATTTAAGTATTTATTTTTGTTTATCACCTAATTCAGATAAACATGTAATTTTGTCTTTTTCCAAAATGTGAATATTAAAAAAAAAACCCGCGTTACTTGCGTACTTATATTCTTTGTTAAATTATTCTTATCTTAACAGTCATTAGCATTTTAACTATCCTTTCCTTTAACCCTTAAACAAACTAAATAAACAAAATTTCGAAAATTAAAACATTGAGGCATTCAGCTAATTGATGGCGTAATTGAGATCTCCTTTTAAGTATAGAAAATCTTTCTCAAAGTCAAATCTTAGAATATGTAAGAAATCAATAGTTTTATTCAAAAATGAAATTGGAATAGCTTGAAAAAGGAAAAAATAATTTTAATGTTTATCTGAAAGCTTAACTATTCTTGGTTTAGCTCTGCTGTGAGCTATTTCAATTTTTGTTTTAAAGAGACTTCAGTTGAGATTTGGAATTCTTTTGATCTTGTAAAGGTTTTGAAACAATTGTTTTAGCTATAAAAGCTGGTGTGGCTTTAATGAAACCACAAGGTCTAATAAAGTTTTACTGGATTTGGTTTTGCAACTGATTTAGCATTCCAAATTTATCTCCCAACAGATTTGTTCATTGGAATGTCTTGAGAAAGGAAATGTCAATTTCATGACTTACTTAAAAAAGTCTAAATTCTTGGTTTAGCTTTGTTTTGTGGCATTTCATTTTTTATAGAAAAAGATGACTTTAATTGAGGTTTGGCATTCTTTTGATCTTGCGAAGGTTTTGAAACAGTTGTTTTAGCCGAAGAAGCTGATGTAGCTTTCATGAAACCGCAAGATTTATCACTTGAAGTTCTACGTACTACTGGATTTGGTTTTGCAGCTGTAACTGATTTAGCATTTGAAACTGATCTCATAAGAGGTTTATTCACTCCCAAAGTTTGTTTTGTTGGAGTAGAAGTTTTTGGTGGATTTGCTTTGCTTTGGGAATTTGTAGTAGTTGCAGTTGGATATAGCTTGTTCCTTACGGTAGCTGCTGTTTTATTCGTGTTAATTTTACTTTTTACAGGATTCCTTCTATTAAAACTTCTAACTGTAACAACTGATGCTTCACTAGATTTTCGAGACAAATTTAGACTTCGATCACTAGACCTTCTTGAAAGAGATTTATCGCTCCCTTTTCTACTAGGTGGATTAAAATTTGAAACTAAAGATTTTTCGCTTGATTGTCTGCTTTGTGATCGAGGGCTGCACATAGAGGAAGTTGATCTTGTTCTCTTAGAATTGTCAGACTTGGTAAGTCCAGACATAAATGTTTTATTCTCATCTGAAGGTGTGGGAGGCATTGATTGAGTCACGTCATAATTTTCATATCTTTTTGACCCCCTTAAGTTATTAGTCATCGATTTTATAGCTTTTGTGTACTCCGCTACTTTTTTAGTAATTTTTGGATTTTCTTCACTTTTATCAGTTTTTGAGTTTTTGTAATTTGTACCTCTTATTGGAGTGCGTTTACTTTCAATTGAATTGCGATAAGAGCTTTTATCATTTTGAAGTTTGGAAATCGATGGCCTTCTCGGTATTGATTGAGAATTCGAGTTGTTTTGCTTTGAGGTGGGCTTATCGGCCGCCGAGTTAGTTAATATTTTTGTGTTTGATTTCCGTAAGGACGCTCCTCTTTGTAAAGTTTTATTTACAATTTTTGCCCCTTTTTCATTTTGGGGACTTTGGCCTGATTTTATATTTAAATTAGATGGGCCTGAAATAGAATTTCTTTTTTCAATTGATTCTTTAATAGGAATCGCCAAGTTTTCTCTTTTATTTTCCATGTCTTTAACAACAGTTTTCTGAATGATGTTTAAAACTGCCGGAGGATCAGGTCTTGAGGACTCATTATTGATGGTTTCTATATGATTTCCTTTTGTTTGTCTCACACTTCGAGGTGAATCAGCTAAATCTGTATCATAATTTGAGCCTGCCCCTTGAGACGCAGCTTCAGAAAGTTGTGATTGGGTTTCTTCGAAGCCTTCATCTTTTTCTGATTCTTCTTTTCCTTTACTCTGTGTTGGATATGACTCGATAATTTTGGCATTATGAGTAACTGGGGTAGCATGGGCAATTTTAATGTTGTTCACATCAGGAACAAAATTTTCTTTCAATAATTTTGGTTCAGCCATTAAAGGTTTGTATTCATCATGAATTTTTCTACAAGTCACTTGAGTTAAATCTTGTCTTGGCCGTGATAATATCTTTTCTCTATGTTCTAATATAGGAGGGTTTGGTTTTTCTTCTTTTAAGCTTGCTCTCCTTTCTTGCAAAACTTTATCTATCTTTGGACAGGGAGAATCTTGCAAAAAATTAAATTTGCCGTCGGTTGCTGACTTGGTGGATGGAGAATTTGAATCAGAAGGTTCTGAGGGTTTTGTCACTTTAAGATTTTCAGTGAGAGAAAGTAATCTTTTAGAAAGTCTGGCTTTCAATGATGTGGAGGACTTTTCTTTTCTTTTTTGATCTTCAGCATTGTCATGATTTTTTACTTGTTCGGATACATTTTTTATATACAAATTTCCGATAGCTTTATTTTTATCATTATTCGAAATTTGTTCATCATGGCATATTTTAGATTCCTTGGGCAAGGTGTCTTTCAGTTTGGAATCAGAAAAAGTATCCTTTGAGTTTGTACTACTATTCGTTTTTTGTTTAATATCATCTCCAACATTATCATCTTTTTTAACGCCTTCTGTTTCGATTGCAATAGTCACAACACCATCTGCATTTTTTTGCCTGGGTCGCGTCCTTCGGGTCGTTTTTCTCATGAAGGAAAATCGATCAAAGTTTCCTTCATCATCTACACCAGAACTAATGTTCTGATTTTCATCTAATTCTGGTTTATCAATAGCATGTTTTTCTGATGGCGTTAACTGGGGTGGTGTTATGAGTGCATGATCATCGATTGAAGTTTTATTTTCGATTTTATCCATTTTATTAAACGATGGCTCACGCATACTTTGATAAAATCGACTTCGACCAACTGTTGTTTCTGGAGCAGCAGGTGATGTAATATTTCCAAATGTTTTATTTTTATTAGTGCTGACATTTTCAACATTTGGTTCTTTCATTACTGTTGCTTGTTCTGCTTCTAGTTTTGAGGTCTGGTATGGGTTAGGTATAGGAGAAGGTGTTTCTACAATCGTTTTATTCATAGTAATTTCATCTACAGTATTTGGTATAAAAAATTTATTTGAGTTTACATCATTTAATGGTTCCTTTTTATTTGCTGGATTGTAATGATCAACTTCCGGGCTACGTAAATAAAAACTAATGGTATCTTCACATTCAGGATCGGATTTTTGTTTTCTGCTTCTGTTTCGCCTTCGTTCATCATCAATTGATTCACTGCTATTAGCAACATTTAAAGTACTTTTTCGCCACTTTGATTTATCTTTCAATGGCATCGGTTCGTTCAATTCTGAATTCTTCTTATTTTTGGAACTTGATTTGTTGGAATATAATTCAGAATCGGTTTTTATTTCGCTTAAAATGGGTGTATTTTTAAGATTGTTCTTAAGATCATCATTTGCATCAGCTGAAGTAGATGATAAATCTAATTCTCTCTGTTCCATTTCTTGACGTTTCCAACGTTCTAAAGCGATTTTGTCCTTCAATTTCTTTTCTCTTTCTCGCTCTTTTTCATTTTCTTGTAACCATTCTTCAATTTTTAACCGCCATTGTTTTGGTTTATTGGCCTCGGGATCTAAATTAATAGGTTTTCTTTCAAGTAATGGTGAAGGGCCTGGCGATGCTGGGCGTTCTCTATCATTCAATTCTGCAGCAATCATTTCCGGTCTCCTTCTGAAAAATGATTTCAATGTATAATTATAAATAGTATTATAAATTATTAACATAATGATAACATTTTTCAGTATTCTTGCAAACTTTTGCAGAAATGCTATTCTAATATTCATGGAAATTCGTGTACATTATTTATGATTACGTGACTACAGATTGGAGATCTAAAAGATTCTGCAAAATTTTGCATATTTCTACAATACTGAAACACATTCTACGGTAAGGTATTTAATATAAGGTATTTATTATAAATTTTACTGAAAGCTATCCTTAAGAAAAAATTAAATTGAGAAGAATTTATTTAAATATTAGTAAAACTTAATGAAGAGAAAATATAATGAAATAAGAAACTTTGCGTAAGGCTTCTATTTTAGGGTAACGGTTCATATTTTAGCCATTTATTACAACTTATTTAGTAAACAAAACAGTATAAACAATACAATATACACCTTTTCTTGTAAATATACATGCGACATAAATTTAAGACTCAATAACGATTTTTTCCACTTCATAATAGATGTTTTTTTGATCTAAAGCTGTAACTCAAATTTGCGGTCATGTAATCAATAATGAACTTTCATAAATGTTAAAAGGGGTTTAAAAAATACATTTGCATTAATATTATGCGAGGGATTTTCAATGAATTTTTAATAACATTCTAAGGATATTTTCTTTTGCAATTATACGCTGAAATGCTCGTTTTCTTCCCAAATTAACACAAACGAGATATTACAGTAAATTTTTTTTCACTTATTATTTTCTATGTTATCCTACGGGTTAGGTATCTTTAAAAGTTTTGTGAGTAGGAAAAATATCTATATACTCATTTTTTTGTCAAGAAAACTTAAAATGCGTTTTACTCAAAGTTACATTTTTCTAGTCGGCCGATTTGATGACTTGAATAAATCTGCAGCTAATTTACACAATCTTCAGGTTTGAACTGATCGGCTTGCTATTTGCTTGCAAGATTTTGGGATGTAAAGAGTTCAATGCTTATCTTTCATTCTCTATTTATGATGTCGTTTTGCAATTTGTGATGTTTGTTTTGATCAAGATTTTTAAGCTGTTCTTTGTTGCAATTAATTATACATTAAAGGGATATAAAATTAAAAATATACAAGCAATTAGTTGAAGTTTGACAATCTAATCGCTAATATTCTTCCGAAACTTCGGGGCTCGAACCTGCAACCTTCTGTGAACACATTAGTTTCCTTACCATCTTACGAATTAATTCGCATCTGTTTCATCTATGCGATTTATCTATTTATTGTGACCAAGTTTGGGGGCAGATTTTACAGGCTCCTTCCTCAAAATTCCAAAAGTCTTATTTTCGTATTTTGCAGTATTTTTGAAGAGCTATTTCATTTTTATATTTTCTCGAATTTATATGGGAATTTTCTACACTTTTTAAAGCAAATAATCAGAATAAACAACATTTTTTATTAAGGTTTTTGATTTTGACTTGACACTAAGCAGTTGTGGACCCTGGGACAATTTTCCCTGATTCAATTCCCCTTGAGTACGGCATTAATTGGTACACATGCATACTTATGCGCTAAATACAAGGATGGGACCAAAGATAGATGCAGTATTGGTCAAAATAGTTTCCGTAGAAAGTAAGAGTACACGGTAGTTTGACATACGATACGTTCTCAGTGTGCAAGAGCAGAAAGGGTACGGAGTATCGCAGTTTGATCAAGTTCAGCAGCTTAGTGAAGACTGACGTCAAAAGTATCAACGCGTGATGGCCAGCAATCACGACTAATTTGATTGTGGCCAATAAAACTCAAACTAAGTTTTGTTCGAAACGAGGAAGAACGCAGTCAAGAATTAACATGTTCTATTTTCAGCAGAATAGTATGTAACTATATGTGTGTGGTGCATCAATACTCCACAGAATAGTTTATCTAAAGCTTCCGGGTTCTCTAATTCAAATCGTGGTTTGTTATTGAATTGTGTTTTGTCCTGCTACAGCGTTTGTCGTATTCGTTTCAGAACGAGCTAAATACATAATTTACATGTACCTTCTTGCAGAAGATATATTAAAGATAATTTATATTTACCTTCTTGCAGACCTTCTAATCAAGGCCCTGTCAAGGGATCCTCCATCTGGAACTTTTCCTTCCTGCTTCAAGAAATCAATAAGACTGTCCTCTCTATCTTCAGAGGATAGGCGATTTCGCCTTCGTCGTAAAGTGCTATTTGGTGTTATGTCAGGAGATTGAGTATCAATACCATCAGTATCTCCTATATAACCATTGGCATTTGAAGATCCAATTCTTCGTCTTATGATTCTTGGTGATGCTGTTGGATCTTCTTCAGAAGGAACACTGGATGTCAAGCTGTTCATACGGCAAAGTTCAGTTGATCCATCAGGTGACGATCGTTTTGCTTTTCCACGATTTGATTTTAAACTTCCAGTATCTACATAACGATGAAATCCACTTTTGATATCACCAAGAAGCATATCGATGATATTATCACTCTCACTTCCAGAGAAAGATGGTGGACGGTTTTCTACGAGAAATATTGTAATTAGTGATATAAAAATATAATTTGGATTTTAAAAAATATTCGGAAAATAGTTTTACCTCCAGAATTTTTCTTCTTCAGAGCTAATTGCTCTTCTCGTTGTTGTCTCCTAGCTTCAGCTCTTTTTTCTTGTTGTCGCCGTTTTGCATTTTCCTTTAGGAAAAGAGATCATTACTTATTTGTATTGCGTTTTTATATAAATAAAGGAAGAAATAAATCTATGCATATTTATACAAACATGAAATAATAATAATTTATATTACATTTTTATAAAGAAAGTATAGACATACATATACACTTGTACATATACACTTGTTAACTCCTTTGAAAGTTATACTTAAGGCAAAAAAAAACATGACCTTAACTAATCACACCATTTACTGAAACGCATTATCACCTTCTACCTATTTCCTACGTAGCAGAGAAGTGGGAATGCTTAGTATTCTCTTGAGTGAATAATATATTGGTTAGGAATATATTATTAAATAGCATAGAAACTGTAGCTTGTAGAGAGAAAACAATTGCAGATTTGAAATTTGCGACGCGAAAATATCTAAGATCCGTTCAAACATCTCATGCAACAGAAAACAAAAAATTTTGTTTCCCAATATTGAAATTAATGGTAATATATATGAACTAATATACAATAGACCACACACCAATTTGATAAACGCTCCAGCTATTAATTTCAGCAATAGGCTCTTTAAGGTTGGCGAAATTTTGTTTATTCACAGGAGAGAAAACGACTTTAAACTTCAGTCAAAATCTTAGTAATTTGGGTACCGATTCTCGATTAGTATGGTAAAACAATCAGATTTTTAAAACTCGAACTTTAGAACAATCACTATTTACCGCGGATTTCCTTCTAGTATTAGTTATTCCATTTATGGAAAGTTTAATCACGCAATCCAGGAAACCTTCAATTCCAAATTGAAAACAATCAAATTGTATAATATCGAATAGAAGTTTGGCTGGATTGCGTGTTTAAATTTTCTACAAATGGAATCAATAATATTAGAAGGAAGTTCAGGGTCGACAGTGGTAGCTTTAGCTGTTGATTATTTTACCCTATTTTTAGAAAATTAGTCCCCACATTGCTAAGATTTTGACTAATTTTCACCCTATAGGCGAACTAAATTTCATCAATCTTAAAGACCCTATGGCTGAAATTAATAGCTAAGACATTTATAAAATTTCTTGTTAGTGTGGTTTATCTTGTATTTTATAACTTTTATAATTCTTAACCATCCTTGAACAGCTAATCCAATTTTGAGTTTAAGACTACCAATGTTCAACTCTGCAGCCTTGTAATTTTGAACCCAATTCAGAAGAAAAGGGAATTCCTGGATTAAATATTGGGAGAAAATTGCCTTCATGGAGGGTTGAACTAACCCTCATTTGTGCTACATAGAGAGGAAACCACGAAAACCACCCAAGGTTATCCTGACAGCAAAGGGATTCAGGTGACTCTGACCCATGAACCGTCTACCACTGAAAATATTTAATGTCAGCCCTGTGGTTGGTGCGAGCCGGGTGCGAAACTCTTTTCAACCAGCCCTCATCGTTAGGATTCGAACAAGGCTCACCTCATTGGGAAGCGAGCGCTATATCCCCTGAGCACGTCACCACGGCCCCTCTATCGTATATTTTATAAGGATGGAACGATATAACAGTGACATGTTTGGTGAGAGCTGCCTTCTCGCAGTGGTCTCCGGAATGCATGTGACTAAGAATTAGATTGTTCTATGGTATAAAGTAAGAGTTAATTATAAATTCGGGAGTTTCCCTTCGGGACTTCCCCTTCTGGTCTGGCTGGCGCCTCTCAATGTCAAGAGGATTATGCAACTTCCTTTAATATTACAAGATGGTGGATGACGCAATGTTCGCAGTTGTTACACTATGGTATTGAAACCTACATATGAGTCGCTCAGAAGCTAATGCGGTTAAGTCCAAAACACAACAATTGAGTAAATTAATGTTTTTTGATACATTAGTTTTTAAAATTCCTGGTTTATTAATTTAATTAGAAAAGTGTATAAACTCTTTTTTCGAGGTGTAAACTCTGCAAAAAAACAAGATATGTACAGGATGTGTAAATAAAAACGTAAGTATTTATTGAAATAATGACAGCATCTTAAAAATTTTAGGACTTATACCTTTTGGCAGTTGAAAAAGATAGGAAATTTATGTCTTCTAGTATAAACGAACTTCGATTTTTCTCAATCATCACTAGATACAGTGACTAATAGAAAATAAACTGTTGGATTATTTCAAAAATTGTTTTTTACTTCAAAACTAAAGTGGCACTTTTCTTTGTTTTAGGAAATGAAAAAAAAATTTAAAAAAAATAAAAAATACCACATTTTGAAAAAATACTACGAAAAATACCATACCCCTTTTTTTGGTGAAAAAATACTACCGTAGTATTAAAAATACTACGTCTGGCAACCCTGGTTACTATGAATTTCTTGTTTTTCAGTGTTACCAACAAATATCGAAAGAAGAAGAAGAATTTAATTTTTATTTCAAAGTTTATGTAAAAAAATATTGATAAAAGGTGGACTTATTCACAATGGCTTCTGAAATTATTATATAATATATTCAGAAGCTATTAAAAAAATTGCTGTCTAACCTAGAAAAAAGTAACCAACGAGTAAATCCTTTAATAACTAAGAAGATTATTACTTATTTCATCAAAATTTCCAAAAATCAGAAAATATAAAAAATGGACTTAACCGCATTGGCTTCTGAGCGGCTCATATATATATATATATGTAACATAAAAAGCTTCAATTAATCTTTTTATGTCAGTTTCTTTGCTATAAAACAACTCCTACTTTATTCCTAATTAATTATTCTATTTGAAATACTTTCTCACACTTTTAAAAGCCACATCCTGTTCTTAAATCTATTTTTGGCTCAACTATGCATTTAATTAAGATCAGGACATTTTTCCCTTTGCTCTTGTGTGGGAAACGTTCGATCTATCTCATAAACCAATAGCAACTACTAAGATTTCCCTCTTTCCCTAAATTAAGACATTTTACGGATTTTACTTTGCAAGATTTTCCCTAACATATAACCAAGGAGCGCAACTTTTCGTGTGCACTTTTACTCATTCTCATGACTGCTCTTGTCTAATAATTAATAAATAAATTTTGTACCCTCCTTCCCGACCTATGACCTGTTTTAATCCTTCCACTCGGCAACGACGTTATAAGTCGACAGGATTGAACGGTCGGGAAGGGGTACAGTTCGTACGGTACATTAAAGATATTTAGTATCTCATGTGAAATTAAATAAATCATCTTCGGAAGAGGGTACATCAAAAATATGGAATAACTTCAAATCATTTGTTCAAATGAACAGCTGGTAAATAAGCAGTCAAATTCTTCTTCAACTTTTGGCAATAATTAATTCATCCTGTATCTTCATCAAAAAAAATAAACTCTTCAAACGTTTTGTTTATTATAAATGATACCTACGCACAGTGAAACAAAACGATCATCGGTTTTCCATGTATATGCTGCATATTTTGTCTACGTTCCTGAGACTACTAGAAAGCTGAGCTTCAATTTTCTTCCTTGGACTGAAAAGAAAAATTGCATCGAACTCCTGATAAGTAAAATGTTTTATTGAAACCCTATCCCTTTGAGAAAGCGTTGATTTTACCACTCTTAAGTGCTGAGCTGGATATTATCGTCGATGAATTTGTTTTCACACCCCGGAATGGTTTACGTTGATCTCCTTAGATGTTTGACATTCCTCTCCCACCTACTCAGAACTCAAAGAAAAATAAGCTTCAATTTCTCCATTCAATGTTAATTTACTATTCATCTTAACGAAGAAACAAATTTTTTCCCTAGCAGCTCACGTCTTTGGTTTTGGAATTGTGTTTACGGAATTTCAACGCATTCCCATCTCTGTTGTGGTTTGCAAAATATCTCGGACTAATTCGAACTTTTTCAGGTATCCTTTGAGTTAAAGTTTTTTACATTTCTCATAAATCAATTTCTTAAATGATTATGATTTTAATTTTTTCCCATATTTGATGTTTCAAAGTGAAACTACTTTTTATATATTGATAGTATTTACTGTTGAAATTTTTATTTCTTTAAATTTTTATTTTCAGTTAATTGATTTATTTGATTGAAAAGTGTTTCAAGAAATTATTTTCATATTGTTTTATGTGTTACAGCTTCTATGATTTTTTGAATAGTAGAAATTATATTTTTGTTTTACAGTGATTAGGGTTTAAATGAAAATGCCATTTAAATTTTTTTTTCTCTTCATAATGCAACTGCAGTAATTATTGAAATATAATTTAGATATATGAATGCTATTACGGTGTGGCAAAAATTAGATCAAGAAATGTTAAAACTATTACAAATAGTTTGGAAAAATGAATAAAATACTTGTTGTTAGAATTTAAATTGAAGTACAACCAGACATTAATGCTTTAGTCCAACGTTGGTAATTGGTTCAAAGCTCTGTTCTAGCTCAGTAATTTCCATAAACAAATCGTTTCTTTATTTCTGAACTTTAATTCCAGCATACAGATAGGAAAATGATCAAACACAAATTGAAAAATTTAGTAACCAAATTCACTTCAAAAACACGTTAGAAATAGAAATAAAAATATTTGAATTCCCTAACAATTGTGACAAATTAAATTATCAATTAAGATCTCTGCACAAAAATTACTTTAAAAAAATATCCGAGCTAAAATTTCTGAAAAAAAGAAAAAAAAAATTATGTCCAAAAAAAAAAAAAAGAAAGAAGAAAGATATAAATGAAAAAAAGAAATAAAAGGTAATTTGCAAATAAACCAAACTTGCACTTCAGATTAAAAATAAGGAAAATAGCTAGGTCAGTCAAATTTTAAAAGCTGATTTACCTTAATACCATATTAAATTTGAAAGCTTGTTTTGGATTTCATTTAGTGATAAATTGTGTTAAACGGGTTGTAATGTAAAATCTGAGAAGACTGATCACCTTTTCTGATTATAAAAGCAATTTGTCTGTACACATATTTCCTGAAATCCGGGTTAATAATTGCAATAAAAATACCAATAAAGAAAAAGTATAAATAAATATAGAGGAAATAGAAAGAAAAGAAAAATAAAAGAGAAAAGAAAAGTAGAAAGAAAAATAAGAGAGGAAAAGCAAAATTGTTACAGAAAGGCAAATTTTGGACATAAAAAAAAAATTAAGTAAATTAAAATTAAAAATTTTTGTCGATATTTTGATATTAAAGTGATAAATATGTAAGGTAAATAATAAATAAAGTGAAATAAAGACAATACTGAAGTCTTGGTCTTCAGAATAACAACCACTGTGAGATTTTTTATTTTATTTTGTTTTCAAACAAGGTAAACAATACTCAAATCTAATTTCAGATTGAAATTTTTCCTGTAAAACTGTATTTTGCATTTTGTGTTTTACATTTTAAATTACACATTTCTAACAAATGTTTAAAAATTTTTGTCATGATTGAAGAGTTAACTTAAATAGTTTTTTTATGAAGAATACTTCTTATAGTGAAAAAGCTGTGTTGTGATTTTTAAACAAAAGACTTTTGAAACTGAAAAAACTGTTAAGTCAAAAAAACTGTTGAAAATGAAAATTTTAAATTTGCTGATGATGCTACTACAGATTTTTGATTGTGTTAAATTTTTACAATGAGAACATATGTAAATGTTTTATAATTTATATTACTTTTATATATTGTTACCATTACAAATTTGGTTATATTATTTGTACTTCTACCATAGGGAAGATTTTGCAAATAGATAATTTCAAAATTTTTGGTTTGTAACTAAGCATTTTTGGCGAGGGGGGATGTAACATAAAAAGCTTCAATTAATCTTTTTATGTCAGTTTCTTTGCTATAAAACAACTCCTACTTTATTCCTAATTAATTATTCTATTTGAAATACTTTCTCACACTTTTAAAAGCCACATCCTGTTCTTAAATCTATTTTTGGCTCAACTATGCATTTAATTAAGATCAGGACATTTTTCCCTTTGCTCTTGTGTGGGAAACGTTCGATCTATCTCATAAACCAATAGCAACTACTAAGATTTCCCTCTTTCCCTAAATTAAGACATTTTACGGATTTTACTTTGCAAGATTTTCCCTAACATATAACCAAGGAGCGCAACTTTTTGTGTGCACTTTTACTCATTCTCATGACTGCTCTTGTCTAATAATTAATAAATAAATTTTGTACCCTCCTTCCCGACCTATGACCTGTTTTAATCCTTCCACTCGGCAACGACGTTATATATATATATATATATATATATATATATATATATATATATATATATATATATATATATATATATATATATATATATATATATAGAGAGAGAGAGAGAGAGAGAGAGAGAGAGATTATAACCTTCATTGTACCGCCAACCCAATTTTGGACTTACGACTGCCAATGTTCTATTCCGCATCCTTGTAATTTTGAACCTTATCCAGAAGACAAGGGAACTCCTGGATCAAGTATTGGGGGAAATTCGCCCTCGTGGAGGACCTTTTGGTGAGCAGCTCTCTTTTTCGTCTAAATGTTCCCATTATTTTGACACTTTTGTATCAATTGAAGATATTTATTAGAATACTTACTTCAATAGCAGCTTTAAATTTGTGGCAAAAGCTATGGAATATTTTAAAGCATTCCTCAAGTTTGAAAGATTGCAAATCCTCGCATAAGAAATCAGCTATTTCTTCTTTCACTTTTTCTAAACCATCAATTTCTTTCTGAACGGCACCAGTCTCCCGTTTTGCGAACTATGGATGAAAAATAAGTTTATTTTTTAAATTTAATATGAGCAAAGAAAAGGAAATTAAATTACAATTATATATCTTCTAACACATTTAATTGTTATTACACTGTAAAAAAAATGTATTTTACAGCAAAAGTTGATCAACATTTTATACAACTAATTAAGTACATAATAATATTAGCATAATTATTAAACTAATAATATCAACATAATTATTAAACTAATTAGTGCATAATAATATCACATTCAATTGATTTTCTTAAATATTTTTAACTGGTTACAAATACATGGATCTTCAAATTTTGCAAGCTAAAATCGTCAAGTTCTTATAATACCAATTATAATTTCTAACTCATTTATTAATTAATCTTAAAAAAAAATTAATCCAAGTTTTGCACTATTAACAATGAATTTTGAAATCCTTATTATTTCACTCATTTGATATTAAAAGTAACATAACTAGATCAAATGTGTCAGTTCACATATGTTTTAAAGTAATTGAAGCTATATAAAATTTCACTATAAGACTTGTATAATTTATTTTATTAACATCGTGGTGTTTAATCTAGTTAGTGCTTTTAAGTTATTAAGAAAGAAAAAACAATCAAATTGGAAAATAACTTATCTGCTTTTTAAAGACGCATTATAGACATGATAAATCAAATGTAAGACACTAAAAACTATATCTTTTTCAGCTTTATTAAAGATAATGTTATACTTAGAGTTAATAATTTTCGCCTAACAGTTAAGTTGTCTTAATTTTCTTTTAAACGATGTCTTATAAAAAAATCCAATTGATTTATTCATAAATTGTCAACAAAGTATAAAAAAATACTTATTTTTTTTATCGTTTTCTCAACTAAGGTTTTCATGAGTTAATATTATAGTTTAATATTTAGCTAATCCAAATTTTCGTAAGACTGGTTTCTTATAGCTAAAACTTTATCTACTCATAAATTTCTTATAAATCAACATCGAATGAATTACTTTTAATTTAAAATCGTGTACACAACGTAGCAGAAGTAATACCTTTTCATTCGATATTTCAAATTTATCCCACATTCTACGGGGATAGATATAAATGTTTGATTAGTTGCGTACTCCATATCAAATCATTTTAACTAAATTATTTCCATGGACATCTCTTAATTTTGTCCTCAGCTGTTGTTGCTGGTTTTGTATAGTTGTCTCGTTTAATAGTTTTTCAAATCAGTATCAACATCAATTGATGAATATTTTAACTAAGTTTGGAACTTAATGAGTATAAGTAACATGAGACAAAAACAAACAAACAAATTTTTTTTTGTCTAATTAATAAAGCAATGTTTTTACTTGAATAAAATCTTCCATTTGTTGTCTAACATCTTCACCAGCTATTGACACTTGTTGAGATATTTTCGAAACTCTGTTAGACAAATTTGTAATTTCCGTTTTCAAATTATCAATTGAAAGCCTGAAAACAAATTCAAAGATATAAACAAAACCAGAAAAGCAACAAAGACACAGAAATTCAGTTGAATAGGCTAAAATGGGAAATTATTATTATTATTATTATTATTATTATTACATTTTTAAATTTTTTTTTTTAATGGTGGACACTTCTATTCCCATTGGCCTCAGAAATACCAGAATTGCTACTCGCCCAGTGGTTACTTGTGGCTAAGCCAGGGCGGTGGAGTAGCGTCACCCACGTCATACAACCACAAACCCGTTTATAGCGTGGGTTACACATTCACACATTCACACCGAAGAAAGGACATAGAACACAGAGAGAGAGAGAGAAAGTTACATCCATGTCTACGGTGGGATACGAACCCACTACCACTAACCCCGTGGTCCAGTACAGTAACCACTAGACCAGTGATCGGGAAGCGGGAAATTATAAAAACGGGATTTTTGTTAGACTGTAACTACAGGAAACTTATAACTTTTTTGGTTGCAATTTTACAATATATTTTTTTAATGTTATATTTCATTTAATTTTAGTACAAAACTTTAGACAAATCAATGTTACGTATAATTTTCATTTTAACGCTTTTTTAAGAATTTTTTAATAATAGTGAGGGGTTATAGATGTCTCTCTTGAAAAAAAGAAACTTAAACTGGTTGTAATTTAAAGAAAATGATTTTTTTTTAGTTAAAATTTTTTAGAATAGCTTTGTTTGTGGAAGATTAAGCAGGATAGCAAATTGAAAAGACTTAGTAAAAAATATATATTCATTAAAGGGAAAAAATATATTTCATATATTACAGTTAAAAAATATATATATTATATTACAGTTAAAAAATATATATATTATATTACAGGTATAAATATATATCTCTAATATAATATATATCTCTACCTCTATATATTATATACAGGTATAAAAAATATATTATATTACAGGTAAAAAATATATTTCATCTCAGTAAAAATTTATCAAATTTCAAGCACAAATGATCAATTGCTAAAAGTGTTGTTTCTTTTTAGCCCTAACTCGCAACCCCTATCCAGGGTTAATACAGTCATTTAAAATGTGGTATTAATAAAAAAGCTATTGATTTATTTTTTGTTCTTTTTTTTTTAATCTTTCACTTTAAAAATTCAATGCGAAATTCTATTATTTGAATTTATTTATATATTACCTTTGTATCCACTAAAAAGAAATATTTTCTTAAACTTCTATTTTAGTTGATGGAGAGTATATGCTTTATAACATACTACGTATAATAATTAAAACCAAATAAGAGATTATTTAAATTATATTTTAAAGAACATTTTTTGTACAACTTCGTTTACATTCATTTTATAACCGTCGTTGAACAGCCGACCCAATTTTTTGGGTTTACGACTATTCTCCATCTACCACTGAGGATATTTTACGTCAGCACTGTGAGCGGTGCAAGCCGGATGCGAAATTCACATCGACCAGCCATTGCTAAGATTCGAACCCGTTTCACTTGATTGAAAAGCGAACAAACTATCCCCTAAGCCATCACTGCTGTTCTTCGAGATATAGAAGTTTTAGATATCAAGAGTATAATGTATATGCTTTAAGCAAAATTTGATTTTTATTAACCATGATAAAATGCCTCAATGTTTCGCCCAGGTCCGCTAAAATCCTAAGCACGTCCCTGATAAGAAAAAATAATTATGAAAATGACAGATTTTTCAAAATGAAATCAAGAAAACAAAAGAATACTTACTTCGAAGCCTCTTCTAAGCTAGGTAGGTTTTCGGGAAATTTAAGCAAAACAGGAAACTTATTTTCAGCTTCCTAAAAGTCATAAAAGAAGCATTGTAGAAAACAACGAAAGTTTTCGCAAAATAAAAACAATATATATCAACCTAAACATTTATTCATAAATTTACATATATATCGCATAAGTTTGCTAATATTGCTTAGAAGTAAGAGTTATAATTAATATACAAATCAAAAGGCTATTTTGTGGCCAGGATAGCCTGGTTGGCTGACGCTGGGCTCACGTTCGTGAAAAAGGGTGTTCGATTCCAGTCTGCCGAAGACTCCCCGTGCAGTAAAGGGTGACTGGTGCAAGTTATATTTGTCGTGTCACAATGTCCTCCATATTCTCATAACAAATTATACCTCTGAGGGTACTGAATTGGAGGTTGATAGTTCTCTGGTTCATGTCAAAATTGTGATGTGTGGATGAATGAATGTATATACGAATGGGTTCGCCCTATAAACGTGTGTGACGTATGGGCGAGGCGGAACAAATTCTTGGCCATAGATTGCGCGACTGGAAAACTAGAACAGTGGCACCCTTTGCCTTAATAGCCTACGACAACGACAACAACAACAACAAATGGCTATTTTCTTGCGTGCACTGCAGCTGTAGTTTAAAAAAAACGAGTTTGTTGACTTCAGATAAAAATGTATCCTTTAAAATTATTTATATTTTATAGTAGGCACACATCGTTGTCTAAGCACTTTCGGTGGAAACTTTTTCATTGATAGCAAAGTTAATGATAAATAATTCTTTGTTCACTTAATTGGATTTGAGATCATTTTGACTATCGCAACATAAAAAAAATAAAGGAATTAAGCATAGATCAAACAGAAGGGAAGAAAAAAATCAAACAAAATCAATCAATGAAGAATGCATAGATAAAACATAAAAATTAAGATAGGAAATTCTAAATGTTGTCGAAATTAAACTAGTGTGCCATTGTAAATTTTTTTCAAAAAGTGTCAAAATTGATACGTGATATGTTTTTTGACAGCTCAAGATAATTTTTCATAAATAAATAATTCTCCTACCCAACATCGTTATTCGCATATTTGGCATCAAATAAAGGAGTTTACTAGAATTCCATTGTTTTTCTATTTCTAAATTCTTATTTTTTTTTCAGTAATGAAACGTAACAAGGTAACATTTGTTTCCATCGAAAAGTTAAATAGTTGTAAAGAAAAGGAGATTTGTCTCAATCATGTAATATATTTGTCGCAATATTTCAAAGAATATGCACCTAAACTTTGGTCTACTAGACTTCTTAAAAAAGAAAATATCTGTGAGACTATTAAATGTAGAAATTCATTAACATTCTAGAATAAAGAGTACTACAAGAAATGCTGAAAAAAGTGGTTTGCTTATACCCTCTTTGTTTTTGACATCTTTAAATAAGCACATGCGCTTTAACAGAATTAATTAAATATTGTATATAAAGCAATTATTTATATTATTAATAAAATATTGTAAACAAAAGAAGTATTTATATTATTAATAAAATATTGTAAACATAACAATTATTTTTATTATTAATAAATATTGTTCACAGAACAATTATTTATGTTATAAATAAAATATTGATGACAAAACAATTATTTTTATTATTAATAAAATATTGTAAACAAAACAATTATTTATATTATTAATAAAACATTGAACAAAAACAATTATTTTTATTATTAATAAAATATTATAAACAAGTGCGTTATAACGTTTAAAATACATTAATATCGACTTCTGACACAATTCGTGAGTTGTACGAAAATGTAAGTGCTCCTATAACTAGTTTATAAATCTTATTTTCAGTAAAAACAGCTAGTCTTGACAGAGTTATTTAATTTTAACAGATGGTCATAACTTAAAATTAAAACTAAATACTTGCGTATTGACTTACCATCAAAGTATTCAAGTAATTTTACATTAACAAATTTCATAAATTTATATATTAAATCAGTAATCTTATAATATTAAATCAAAGTACTTTTATAGCTAGATACACATCAAAATCTTTGCCCATGTTGTCATTTAAAAATAATAAACACGCCTTTTTTCGCAGGATTCCCACGGACATGTTTGAAAATGGAGCGATATTTTGATATATTATTATTAATGTATGAAATGCTGTGAAAGCATTATAGATAGAAATAGTTCATATTAAAAATTATCATAAAAATGAATACCTGAGCAACGTAATGTATTAAATTCATCCCAGGTTTATTAGCTCTAGTTTCAGCCATTTTAAGTAGTGACATCATTTTAAATCCAGCAGCATCTCCAGCATATCCACCCTAAATAATTAAATATTAAATGTGACTATTTCTTTCTTGTTTAGAAAAGGAAGTATTATTTTTAACTGAGTCTTACAGAATTTAAGAAGTTCCCGGCAACCAAAAGCATGTACAGTACTTCATGCAGCTCTTTACAATGTTTTAATTCTGTAAATAAAAAAATAATTAATATGAATACATCATTTAGGTTACTTTTTATATTAGTATTTTATACAAGTTTGAATAACAGTGTTTAAAAATTTATGACAGGGAAACGGTTAAAAAGATAATTTTTGCAGCACATTCATGAGACAGGGCATAAATATTTTCTATTGATCTTATTTTTAGATCAAACTTTTTTCATAAGATTGTGAAGCAAATAGAACAGAAGAAAGTATATAAATCCTTAAGTATGAGCCATGGTGGCTCAGGGGATAAAGCGTTCGTCTTCCACCAAGATGAACCGGGTTCTGGTCCCAGGAGTGGCTGATCGATACGAATTCCGCACCCGGCTCGCACCGACCACAGTGCTGACGTAAAATATCCTCAGTGGTAGACGGATCATGGGTTCGAGTCCCCTTGCTTTTAACCTGATGGCAAGGGGACTCTAACCCATGTGGTTTCGGGGTTTTCCTTTGTATGTAGCGCAAATACGGGTTTGCTCAATTAGAAAGTCCTCCAAGAAGGTAAATTTCATACCTGCCAACTCTTCCGGATTTTCCGGAAGATTTTGTTTTCATATTTAAAGTGGTAGTAAATATATACTATTTTTTCTTTTATAAACTTAATTTTTAAATGATTTTGATCACCACTATTCTTACAAAAATTAAGCACATATATTAATATTCGTTACTATCACAGTTGTCAACTTAAGTTTGCTCTTATATAACGTATTTGTTTGCTTAAAATTGAAGTTTTAATTCCATTTCAATACCACTGGGAAAAATGATAATGGAAGGGATTAAAAGTTGGCAGGTATGAAATTTGTCCCAATACTTGATCCAGGAGTTCCTTTGTCTTCTGGATTGAAATCAAAATTAGAAGGTGACGAAGTTGAAAATTTCGTAAACCCAAAATTGGGTCGTCTGTCCAACGACTGTTATAAAATAAGCAATAAAGTAAAAAATAAAAAAAACCTCCACCTATCGAAATTTTTTTAAAACTAAAACCAGGAACAACTGGGTGAAAAATGTATGCCTTGTCAGATAAATTTGCTGCAATAATTGCATATTTTACCTTAACTGTTTTCCTATTATAATGTTTTTTTTTTATAAATTGTCACTCAAATTAAAGACAACTTGTATATATTTAATATCTTTAAAAATTTATCTATATTAATGTTTTACAAACCATGAACTGCAGATTCTATTGTTTCAATTGCAGGCTCTAAATATGCCATATTCGATGCAAATTCCTCTTTGAGTAACATGCCTTCACATCGAATTTTATAGCTGAAATATAAACATTTATGCTAAGAATAAACTTCAAGATTATATTATAAAATTAAATATGACATCATAGCATTACACATCTTACATGACATCAATAATAATTAATCAAGTTCTTACTTCGGTAATTCAATTAACTACATCATAACATTACACATTTAACATAACATCAATAATAATTAATAAAGTTCTTACTTCGGTAATTCAATTAACTGAAGGAGAAAATTTTCAGCATTTCCTAATCTTTGACGATCACCATTATATCCTCTAAGCATTTCCATCTAAAATAACAAAATTACAAATTTATCAATATCGATGTTTTGTAAACTTTAAAAATTTGTGCTACAATTAATTCTTATTAATTGTTAACAACCAGAATTTATAATTTCTTAACGACGCCGGACTTAAATTTAAAAAATTTTCGAAACTCATCAAACTGTTTCTATTGAGCAAATTTAAGTTTGTTTCCATGTTTTGTTTTCGGCAGACAGAGTTTGTTTCCGAATTTTAGTAATAATATTTTAATATTTAACCCTTTGAGGCACACGAACATAAATTTTCATATTTTTTTAAAATTGAGAAACTAATTATGATGCTTAGGATCTAAGAATGGGAAAATGACATTAAAAAAAAATTCTGATTCATTGCACCACACAGGGGGTGGTGGTTTCGGTGGTTAACCAGTGTCCACATAGAACATTTTCATGTGAAAAAAAAATATTATCTTTTTTAACTTTTTTTACAATAAATTTTCACTTTTCAGAAATCAAACAATAAACTTAAAGTACTAAAACTATTTATATAATTTTAAAGACCAAAAAAGGCTTTAACAAATATAATATAATACAAAAATAGTATATAATAAAATATATATTAGTGAAAAATAAAACGCATGAATTTCAAACACAAAAAATATTCTAAGTAAAATATAATATATATTATACAATATCAGGATAAAATAAATAGTACAGAAATATATAATAATAAAAATAAAATGTATAATAATAAAAATAAAATATAAAATGAAATGTATAATAAAATGTAATAAAAAGTAAATATGTTACTCAGCATTTACTGTGATATGTAATAATGTAATCTTATTCTTCTGTATTATCTTGTGTATTTAATTCAGTAATAGACTTTATTTTCAATAGAAATAGATAAGAGACACATTGCTCCCCATTTATAAGCCCCATGAAGAAAAAACCCTAATAAATTTTTACCCACTTCACTATCTGAGTGAAGGAAGGGGGAAAAAGACTCGTGTTGGTGGATATAATGTTCTAGGGGCACAGTGGCTTCACTCTGAAACCAAAAAATATAAAGGTAATAATTAAATACTTTTCTGAGGAATCTTTATTGGGAAAAATTTGTGTGTCAAAAGAAGCTCATAAACAACAAATCTGAGTGATATACTTCAAACTTTTTTTGTATTTTATTGAGTAAAAAAAAAAAAACTTGTAGTAATGAAAAAGGGCCTTGAAAACTTTTTATTTTTTTCAAAGGAAGATATAATCTAAGTGTAGTGCTGCTATCTGGTGATGTTTAGTAAAGTTAAAATAATACTTTAATATTATTGGTTTCGGAGATTGACCTTTGTGCCGCTAGGAATAATTTTTTAAAAAGTGCGGTTTCGCTGTCGTACCACTGTGCTTCAAAGGGTTAAGGGTCCTTAGACTCAGAAATTCTTGAATTTTTGGGAACTTGATTTATAATATTACTTAAAAAAATAATCTGGCTTCATTGTATTTGAAATATGTATATTTTAGATATTATGCTTAAATTTGCTATCAGAAAATTGATTTTTTTAATCTTTGAGGATCACGCTTTTTAAAAACGATTAAAAAATAAAAATATGCATGATTAAAAAAGAATTTTTTTAAAAAAATCTAATAACAAAAAATACCGAGAAAAATGAAAATGTATACGATTTAAATAAAAATAAATATTAATAAAGTTTAATATTTTCAGCCATACAGAACGTTAGCAACATTTTTTTAAGATGTTAAAATTTTGTCTAAACAACTCGTAAAAAATTTGTGTACAAATTTTGTAAATTTTTGTAACAGTACAATATTATTAAAAAAAATGAAAATATCTGAAATTTTAAAAAACAAATTTAGAACAATATTTTGATTTTTTGAAAAATTTCAAAAAGATGTCCCGCATCACTTAGATTTTCCTTAGATGTTTGTTTTTTTCAAAACAGCATACAATACAATTTCAATGTGATATTTTGAGATATAAAGTCTGCTAAAATAACACATATAAAGAAAACAAAAGTGCCTCAAACTTAATAAATAAATAAATAATAAAACTTGAAAGCTCAATGAGCAACTCACTTCATCTGATTCTGGCAACACTTTTAACAAACCTCGTAATTTTTCTGCCCCAATTTCATCATGAGCTCCTTGTCGTAGTAAGGCAATTATTTCTTCGTTGGAGCTAAAATTTTAATTTAAAACTTAGTATTAATTTAGTTTTTAGGAAAAAACAAAAACTACATATTACAAAAAAATCAGCTTTCAACTCAAATGTATTTAATTTCTAGATAATTCTTAATTTCTAAAATCCATCAAATTACTACGATAGCTAAGTAAATTTGTTAGCAAAAATAAAAATCCTTATAACTTTTGAACGGATTTTCATTCTGTAAAATGCTATGTTTCAAAGAAATCTCTTAAATATGTATAACTGTAACTGTGGCGGAATAGGCTTATTTTAACACAAAAATACACTATTTCTGAGGAAACTTTTTTATTGTATTCGATTTACCGGTTAAAATAACCCTTGAAACAAAATTTCATAAAACTCTCAAAAGAACATAGGGGATAAAAAATGGAATGTTTAGCAGAAACAGATTTACGTAAAACATCAATCAGAATTAGCGTAGCTTTTATGTTATTCATTACAAATATAGAGAAAACATGGAAACATTACAGAATAATGAAAAGAAAAGAAATTATTAAAATAAAATAATGTAAAAAAATATTTAAAAATATTTAAATAAAAATTCGGGGAAAAAGGATATTTCTTCATCAACTCATACTAATATTTCCGCAAAAAGCAATTCTTTCTAATAATGAATCAATATAGCCAAAGCAAAATACATCAATATAATAGTGAGAAGAGCACTAAAAAAATTTGAATCAAAATAGAACACTTTAAGTAATAAATGTCACGTAAAAAACTGAAAATAAAGTGTAAAGAAGAAACGGAACTAATAATTATTAATTCTTGAAAGTTTCCCGTCCATGTAAGTTCATTTGAATTCACTACTCGCTTTATAGATTTTATTATGCTATATATATATATATATATATATATAATTTTACTACATTATTACACATATAAGCATTTTACTACTACTGGGGAAAATCATCCTCAAAAGGATTAAAAGTTGGCAGGTATGTATATATAATATCATACCTGCCAACTCTCCCGCATTTTGCGGGAAATTTTATTTTTCATATTTAAAGTGGTAGTAAATATATACTATTTTTTTTCTTTTATAAATTTAATTTTTAAATGATTTTGATCACCACTATTCTTACAAAAATTAAGCTTATATATTAATATGCGTTACTATCATGGTTGTCAACTTAATTTTTTTTCAAATACAAGGTATTTGTTTGCTTAAAATTGAAGTTTTAATTCCATTTTAATACCACTGGGAAAAGTTGGCACGTCTGATAATATATATGGGAGTGTCGGGTAGCCCCGCCCACTTAGAGAGTATTGCTTATATTTCTGTATAATATTGAGTAATAAGAGTAATAATCAGAATTTTTGTATGTTTCTATTGTTTTATCATCTAATTAAATAATGCAAAAAGAATAAACCAAAAAAAGAATAGTTTAACTTAAAAAAATAGAAATTTAAAAAAAAACATGTTTTTCAGCTATTTTCAAAATGTGTCGGGTGCCCAGTTACAAAAATTATGTTTTTTGACTGTTTCTTCAGGTGTAAATGAAAATGACCAATGTATTGACAATAGATAAACCTCATTTATCATTTTTATCACAAATACTTGAGTATTACTTGAGTATATCAAATACTTGAGTATATCACAAATATTTTATCATAAATACTTGAAACTTTGAAAATAATCTTTTTTTAATATAACAATTAATGTCCGATGGCCCATTGACTTGAAAAAATATTCGAAATGTATGGACAATGGGCGGGGGTACCCGACACTCCCCTATATATATATATATATATATATATATATATATATATATATATATATATATATATATATATATATATATATATATATATATATATATCACTTCACTTGTAAACATCAAATTTCCATATAGATATTTGATGAATATCTTGGAGGTAATTCATATCCCATTTATTAAACAAGGAAGTGGGAAACATTTTAGATTGACGTTACGTTTTAAGAACTCAACACACTCATCATTTTTTATTTTTTGAGCTTTTATTCAAAACATTGATCACGAATTTTTGTGACCTTTATTTCTATAAAATTGAAATACCATTTCTCATATGAATCAGAAGTTGTTGAATAGGAATTAGTTGTCAAAAAGAAATAGTAATTAAAATATTCCTCGAGATTCCTCGTTGAAGTTAGACGCCCTGCTTAATACATATTGCAACATTTTATTCGCTTTATAATTTTGACTTTTTCTTGTACAGATAAATTTTTTCTTTTTGTCATTTTAAACAGATGAATAAAAATAACGCTTTCAAGAGATGGTAAGGAAGCATTTTTTACATATGACCAGAGATGCCACATGCTCCGCTTTCTGAAAAAGTTTTAATAAATTGAACAGATTAGTAAAACTTGGAGATTAAAGATAAATACTTCTACTTTTTAAAAATATGCACTCACTCATA
Source organism: Parasteatoda tepidariorum (assembly GCF_982258835.1). Lineage (NCBI taxonomy): Eukaryota > Metazoa > Arthropoda > Arachnida > Araneae > Theridiidae > Parasteatoda > Parasteatoda tepidariorum. The sequence continues at coordinate 16,053,412 of NC_141766.1, read as the reverse complement.
CTCATATGTGTTGGTTATCTTAGCATCAGCCCCGCTAGGGGCTCTAACTAATTCATCTGAGTGGAAATAAATAATAAATCGCCGAAGCGCAACTGAAAGGTGAAAGTTGGGGTTCAGTATCTTTGACTGAGAGAAAATTAAAATGAAGTAGTGAGATTGAACAAACAAGTTTGAGAGAGAGAAGAGGTTTTGTGACAGACTGCCTCGCCTCCCTTCGAGGTATTACCCCCGAGCTTCTCAGGTGCACAGTAGCCACATAGCCCCAGGGAAAAGGAGAAATACATAATAAATGCGCAAAATTATTTACAAGTATTTACAGCTATTTACAAAATTTACGGGACAAAACTCCGTCGGATAGGAAAAAGGCGGTTGCCGGGCTATATTTTATGTTGTCTTTGATGTTAAAAATATGCAATGAAGTTGCATTTCATGTGAAACTTTGAATTTTCGATATGTAGTGGTGAAAAAATTACTTTCAATGAGAAATATTAAAATAAAAATAACTTAAATTTCGTTACCACTAGAAAATATTTTTTTACTAAGAGGAGCAAGTTGGTGTTTCTGTAATGACTTTAAAACCGGAAATGCTTTTGCAAACTTTGAGGTACTTTTTTGGCGATATTCATTCTTCCTCAAAAATTTCATTTCTTGCAAACGCGGCAATGTACTGTCCAGGGTGTCTTGTTTTGCTGGCTTTTTTTAAAGGCTTCTTATTGATTCAACTTTTCTGAAGCGACACCGAAACACAAAAATTTATGTTCCAAATCACTTTTGATTTTAAGCAACTGATAGTGTATTGTATTATTTTTTTTATATATAATTTTTCATTATTTCTGATACTATTCCGCGCTTTCAAAATAATTTCCCTCGTCAAATCCGAGAAAAAGTGAAAAAATTGTTCGAAGAAAGATAACGTTCTAATAGATTTATGATATTGAACCAAACAAAACATTTCGTTTTCTCGTTAAATGCGAGCTTCTTATAAGTGGGTTGTAGTGCATATGAAAACTTTATTATAGGTTGACGATCTCGGGCTCGACATGGGCCAGACTTTCAGACCGAGCCCGTCTTATCTCTAAAGCCACCTAATTCATCATCCTTTCAACTAATACTTTTCTAACTGTCCCGTTTCCATTCCTATTCCGAATGTCCTATTGTATATTTGTTTTTTCTTCCTTAACGAGAATTTTACGACTGCTTTAACAGTTTTTTCTTTGAATGGAAAGTTACTTATAAGCGTGTAGTATTCCTTAATCTAAGATCTCTTTAATATCCCCCACAACTTAGAGAATAAAAGTTCTGTTCACTTTTTCCGGTCGTCCTTTTCGGTAAAAAAAAAAAAAAGTACGTGGAACTTGTGAAAGAACCGACAGTCAAATCCACAAAAAAAGGAGAAAAAAGATTTGTAGAAGAAAACTTTTTTTTATATATATTCAAGAATCGTGCTTCCCATATTATAGAACTGCCTGTGTTATCGTATTGCATTTATCATTTTAATTGATTGTTTAAAAGACTTGGCAGCTGACTTGAAGCAATAAAAGTTAAAATTGCAGTTAAAAAAAAGAGTTAAATATGGCTTAGAATTTCCAATTTAAATAAAATAGTATAATATATAATATTCCATTTATATTATATATATATATATATATATATATATATATATATATATATATATATTAATCATTTTAGATTGATTGTTTAACACGTTGAATGCCATGGGGGTCACCGGTGACCGGCGAAGAGAAGATTATTAGAAACACATATTTCGATTAAATTTTTAATTTTTTTAATATTATTATAGTTATTAAAATGGTTTGAAGAAATTAATGCAATATAGAACACACAAAAATAGTTTTATTTATACACACAGAGATGCCAACTTGCTCCTAACAGTGAATAAATATTTTCAAGTGGTAGTTTATAAATTGTGATTCTTGGTTCAATAAATTCAATTTAGTAGATTTTTATCCACCACTATTTCTAAACAATTCGTAGGCTTATATAATTCACCACTTTTTTCAGATACATCGTAGGGGCCGCTTCGCGACCCAGGTGCCCAGTTTATTTAAATAAAGCAAAGCAACCTGGAAATATTATCATCAATTATTGTACATATCAAATCAAATTTTATCTTTATTTTTTATTTAGGTCTACAATCAATATTTCTAATGTTACGTAAAAACGTCAACCACATGGCTACCACAATGTTTGCCAAATCAATGTATTTTACCTTACTGTATGTAATTTAACGATGAATGGGATAGGTGCCCAGTTTATTTAAATAAAGCAAAAGGAAGCAGATTTATCATGCTAAACCATTTAAAAACTACCAAATTCTGTGTAATATTTGCAACTTTAGTTTGTTGTTATTTACCGTGTGGCCAGACGGGCAAGCCACGTAAAATTAGTGAGGCATTCAACGTGTTAAGAGATTTGACAGCTGACTTGAAGCATTAGAAGATAAAATTTTAAGAATTTCTATTTTATTGCAGTAAATATGGCTTATAATTTCCAGTTTAGCTTATAATAAATGAAATGGAAAGGGTAAACTAATCTGTTATTATTTAATACAATCGTTAAAGTTATTAAATAAAAAAAATCAGGGAAAAATATTATTTTAAGCCTCTTTATAGTATGGTTCAAGATAAAATGATCAGGAGATTTCTACACCTGTTTTTACAACATTTTTTAATTAAATTCGTTTATGAAGGAAGGGCTTTACATAGAGCTGCTAATTTTTGAAGAACATGTCACATTTTAACTGTTTATAAGTAGTGGTAGTGACGAATAATTTACTTCTCTTGAATTAAAGGTAAGATATAAGATGCTTTTACCTTTATATTTTCGAAAAATCATTGATGTTAATATGGCTTCCATCATAAAAAAGTAATGGATTTTTCTTTACAAACTAAGCAGCCATTTTACTACCTTAAACCATAAAAATTTCCTACAAATCCCAAATTTTCTATCGAAAAATTAGATTAAATTGATATTATACTAAAGCTTATATAGTTGATTAGGTTCTGTTTTACAAATGCTTATAAGGTAAACTTTTTGAAATCATAAAAGCGGTACTTTTAACCTATCTTACCAAGTTTCTTTAGTTAAGAACGATTTTCCCAAGTGTAATTGAAAGGAGAATTGAAAAATCAATTGTAAGCAAAAATATTTTCATTTTTTTGTCAGAGGTTAAACCCACTATCATATGATTATTAAGCATTTATATCTATGTTGAATTCCTTTATATATAGTGGTGGATTAAATCCTTCTGAATTAAGGGAGGAAAATATATTTAGAGAAATAAATTCTAATAGTTTCTTACCTACGAAATTGTTTTAGAAAAATATTGACATTCAAACTTCTCTTTCCATCTAAAAGATTAATCTGAAAATAAACAGAAAATGTGGGTTTTACCGGAAACATATAAAAATGAGGTTAAACATTTTAATTAATTGTACCAAAATATTTAAAAGAGTTTAAATATAATACGTCAAAAAAGCAATTTGTTAAACAAAACAATTTTTAAACCGCAATAAAATGCATATTTATGTGCTTTAAAACATTACTGCTAACTTTTACAGTGGTTGGAAAAGATTTTAGAAAGCGGTAGTTAACAATTAAGTTTGCTAGAATTTTCTAAAAACAAAACTATTAAGACATTTTTAAGCATAATTAGAAAACAAAAAGATCTTATCTACGTATTTTTTTAAATTATTGGTTCATCGTGACAGTAAAAAAAATTTTTTTGAAACTTTAAACTTCAAGATGCCAAAAAACTGAAATTACAACCTCTAAGAAAATTATTTATCAACGGTCGCACAAATTGGCAGTTATGCATTATTATAAAAATGTAACAGCCAAAATTCTGATTTTTTACGAAGATAAAAATTATTGAAATTTATTAGAGAACAGTATTGGTATACAGAGACACGAATTTTAAGTAATATTTTTTTTCTAATGGCAGGCACTGAATTTTGAATCTTTGCCAATGAAGATGCCAGAATTTTTGCTCATTTAGCGTTACCCAGTGGGCACCTGTGAACCAAAGTCACGGAGGCGAGCAACATTGCCCACCCCACACTGCCACAAACCCGTTTATAGGGTGGGCTACATTCACACATCACACACACACACAACAGAGGACAGCAGAGAGAGAGAGAGAGAAACATCCATGCCCAGAGCGGGATTCGAACCCGCAGCCAATGGCTTCGCAGTCAGGCGCGCTAACCACTCGGCCACCTGGCCGGCTTTTAAGTAATTATGTTTTGATCTGAAATTCCTAAACGTTTTTGGCGATTATATTAGAAATAATTTCCTAGTTCACTCCTACTTTTTCACCCTACTCACCTGAGAAGGCCTCAGCACGGATCAATTTAGTAGTCCAACGTAACGAATATAAACTGCGCAGTGAAGAAAAAATAAGAAAGATGTCATTACGTTCGGGCTAGTTAGCTACGCAGTGGAGGAAAATATGAAGATGTCATTACGTTTGCACTACTAAAGGATAAAATTTCTTGTTTATGGTAACCCGTGCTGAGACCTATCTTCTATAAGAGGTATTGGTTTAACTCCCACTTCAATTTTAAATGGATGGGAATTATAAACTTAACCCTTTAACCCCTTGTCAGTGTCGCAATCTAGTTCGGGCAAGCTACTACGTACAGTATTTGTGATGCCCAAACTGACCTCGGACAGGAGAAAAATTGACGTTTCTATTTTGTGAAGCCCGAGATGAGTTTGTTTCTACTTTAGGATACTTAATTCACTATTTCCCTAATAGATGGCTTTAGTAGTCATAGTTTTTCATTGATTACGATTTCAGTCGAGGAAGAGAAATGTGGATGGGTTTTTCGGGATATACCATACTGTAAGAGATTTGTAAAATGTATGTATTAAAAATCATATTGCTGTGTTTTTATATCATATTATACTAGTAATATCTTATTTAGCTTCAAAATGTTGCTTAATTTGCTCCAATTGAATAAGATGTGCGTGTAATCCATTATTTTTTTTATGTGTATATAAAAATTATAAATACAGTAGTTATTGCATTAAAAAAAATTTTTTTGTACTAAAAAACCATTTTCTAACTTTTATAATAATATAAGGAACAAAATTAAACAGTCAAAATTTTTTTCCATTTTTGGTCCATTTTTCTGAAATGTATGTCACTGTTAAGGGGTTAAAACAATTAAATCAATTAAACAATTTAAGTCTTTTTGTAAACGCTATGTATTTTTATGACTCGAAACTTTTGTGATGATTTCGTGACTGGACTTTTTGTGATGAAACGAAATATTCGCGTTGATAAGAGTATTCTGTAATTTGATCTGAAAATTAAAATGATATACAAATAGTCTAAGCATAAATGCTATACAACTTTTTATTTTAAGCATTAAAATCTGTTCGGTCCACTTGTACGTTTGCGAGAATAGTGGTAGTGTATTTCTGTTAATATAAATTCATGGATGGAAGTCTATTTCTACCGAGAAAAAGAACGAAATCATTTTATTCTAGCTTGTTTCGGCAAAAATACATGTGAAATGTACAGTGAGCAAAAAAAAAAAAAAAAAAAAAAAAACCGGATCACCCTTAAATAACTTTTGATTTAATGATTGCATCTTCACGTTCTAGGATTCAATCTTAATAGTTTGAGGGGGTACCTAAAATATACTAATTAATTAGTGCAGACTATATTTTAAATTACGAAATCAGATACAAAAGCGTACTTTCTCTGAATAAATATACCTATTTTTCAACGGATTCAGATTTCTGATCCCCAGGGGGTACCGTAATCTGGGAAATATGGTCCCCATAGTTTTGTTAGGAGAGCTATCTAAAGTTTGGATCCCTTAATGTTAATTTTACTTTTTGCATATTTCGTTTTATCTCTATAACTCTTCGAAAACTTTCTAAGTGAATTGAAAAAATTTTGCACTCAATTATAAAATTCATTTATCCAAGTTAATTCCTAGCAAAAAAAAAATTTAGTAAATATTTATAATTTTATTTTATAATAGTAGAAAAAACTTTGAATTGTAAGGTAAAAATTTTTTACGTCTCTTTAAAGATTGTAATTTTGCATGGCAAAATACAAAAATTGAGCAAACGGGGTTGAATAGATCTTGAAAAATCGAATTTTAAGCATACGACTTCCTCAGGAACTTTTCAACCAATTTCACTCAAATTTTGTATTTTGCCATGTAACAGTATATACCTTAAAATCATGCGAAGAAAATTGTACTAATCACTTGTGTAATAAACTGTAATTGTAATGTATTTGAAAAATCGACTATTAATAAAATAATAAAAAATAATAAATATTTAATAAAATTTACTTTTTGCAAATTTTATAATTGAGCGCAAAAATTTTTCAATTCACTAATTAACATTAAGTGGTCCAAACTTTAGATATCTCTGCTAACAAAACTGTGGGGACCATGCTTCCCAGATTGCGTTACCTTCTGGGGATCAGAAATCGGAATCCTTTGAAAAAATGTATGTTTAATCAGAAAAAGTACGTTTTTGTGTCTGATTTCGTTAAATTAAAATATTGCCTGCTCTAATTAATTAGCATATTTGAGGTCAAGATTGAGTCCTAGAACGTGAAGATCCTATCAGGATTCTCAGATCAAAAATTATTCAGGGTGGTCCTTTTTTTTCTCTTAGCGCACTGTACTAACTGCTTCTTACCTGAGATGAAGAAAATATTAATGAAAAGTTTGAATCATAGTGGTGTGAAAAATAATTTGAAATCAATTTTACCAGACAAAGAATCATACATTGAAACATAAAACTTGTTAGCACTAGAAAAAATTTTCCCATAAAGCATCGAAAGTTAGCAGACCTGTTAAAGTATTAAAACAGACAAGACTATCTTGTTTTTTTTTTTTTTTTTTTTTTTTTTTTTTCAAAATAAAATTCTTGTTTTTTTTGATGAAGTATGGACAAATTGGTTAAATTATACTGATCACCATTGGGTTAAACAATGCAGTTCCCCATATATTTAAAAAATGAACAAATAGCAAATTGTTAGTTATAGTGGACATTTTTCGACACGATGTTAAAAAAAAAAAAAATTGGAAATTTAATTTTCGACGTTTGAACTTTAAGTCACACAACTAACATTAAAAGTAAAAAATGTTGAGGGTTGATATTTTAAAGAACACCTGGTTTAAATGTGCACTATAACAATAACAAGAATAGACTATCTAAAAATTGATTTTCTGTATATTCTGATGCCTATTATTTCTTAGCTTAAAAATTTTTTTTGAACATATTTCTTAAATTCTAAAAAAAATGTTGTTCCTCTCTTGTATCCAGAAAAATCTGCTGATAATTCAAAACTGTGACAGAAATTAAGAATAAATTCTCATTTTATGTTATCTTGTAAATGTCATACAAAACATGCTTTTCAGCAATGATAGGTGTTGTAGACAGGTGTAACAGAAATAACAGGTGTAACAGAAACATCAAATGCTGCCGCTTATCAAATTATATATAAATTATCACTGCCAAATAAATGCTTATTAAAATTATGACTAAGAATTTTACATGCCCTAGTATTTACGTATACAACTTTAACAATTTAATTTCATTCTTTTTGAACTTCTTTCTTTCATATATCGCTTGTTTAAGTTTTGAGACTTAAAAAATTATCCTGCGGACTACTACTCCACATACTCAATGTAGTCAGATTTGATTTATTTTTTAACCCCTTGTTAGTGACTAATGAATTTTATAATTGAGTGCAAAAATTGGTGCTTCAATTCCATGAAGCCCGAATTTAGTTTCTCCAATGCATAATATGTAGTTTACTATTTTCCCAGTAGATGGTGATACTTGTTTTTAAATTTTCCTGTGAAAAGTTCGGCAATTTTGCTCCATTTGTCGGAAATTCAAAGGAATCTGAGAGTCATGGAATTCATGACAGTTGATACAAATAATAATATTTGTTGTATTAGATTATTATATTTATCTTGAAATTTATGTCATTTGATTTATTTTACTATAATTTGAGCAAAAATTACTGTGATCCATTAACATTTTTCATACATGTGAAAACATTGAATTGTAGTAATTTCGTTTAAAATTTTGTTTTTTATACAGTTATCTATTTCTAACATTTTCATGATAATAATGAACAACATTAAAGTGAAATTTTTTTGTTATCCATTTTTGGCACGTTTTTCTCAAATGTATTCATTCCACTGGTAAGGAGTTAATTTATTTTTAACCGAGTAATCAATAACTTTTAATCTGTTACAATTAAATGTGTCATCGTGCATTCCTTTTTTAAGATGGAGTTTGAACGAACAATAAGAGTTTCGACAATTTAACTTAAGTGGGTGATATCATTTTCATGTTTTCATTAACCATAGAATATTCTCATTATCATTTAAAACACTACCGCCAGATACGAAACATTTTCAAAATCTATGCATTCCTGATTGAAAAGGGTAATCTTGATATTTAAAAGTATACTTTCATTTAAGGTGTCATGCAAATAATTAATTACATCATATATCAGTAAAGCGTAAAACAACTCACCCACTCTGAAATTTTTTCCATAATTTAGTTTTTCCCCTAGAGCAAATGACGCACTAAGAAATAGACACGTAGGTGTGTTAACAGTAGCGTTGTAATATCAGCTCTTTATTTGCCTCGAAGATTGTCTATTGCCCTTACGAACTGTTGCTTAGAGGACATTTCATAAAAATCGTAGGTGTCTTAGCTAACAGGTGTCTGTATCACGATTTTAAAGTCAAGATACATCGTAGCTGTTAATGGGCGAGATATTTTAGTTGATGTCGGAAAATGCTGTTGCGTATCAACTTAATTTAATTGAATATTTTGGTAGAAATAGTGCTTTCCTAATTAAGAGGTCATCGGCTTTTTGTTTTATGGGCCTTTAAGATATGCTAGTGATCATGAAAGAAGTTCTTTATCTTAAAAACTGTTATGGGTTAAGAAAGTAATTTTCCTTTTAGTTCGTTGGAGACATACTGATAAAGTGTCTGAAATATACTTTTGGAAGAAAGACGGTGCAGACATGAGAATTGTGCTTATTTTCTATTTTATTTCAATTTCTTTACTAATTAGATGCTCGTGATTGACGTAAACAAATAAAACATCTCATATTAATAATTAGGAATAATAATCCAGACAGCAAGGCTCAATATTAAAAAAAGAGTAATGAAATTAGACTTGTGTGTGTTCGTTTAGTTGATATTACTAATGAGTAAAAGTTTTGTTGATATTACTAATGAGTAAAAGTTTAGTTGATATTACTAATGAGTAAGTTTATTGATTAACTTATATGAGTTAAGAACTAACCGAGTAAGCATATTATATATACCATGTCAGAAATAGATTTCCTAAACCACGTTAGATTAAATAAAGTAAGAGAAATTTATTAAAAGAAACGTGGTAAGCGAAATTTTTTGGCTAAATCAAGATAAGTGGAATTTTTTTTAGAGAAACGAGGTAAAAGAAATTTTCTAAATAAAACGAGCGAAATTTATTTGATGGTAAATGAAATCAATATCAGGTAGTAAGTTGCTTAAATTTCAATAAGCTGTCTCGTATTACAGCGTTTAAACAGTCATTTTTAGTTGTGGTAATAAATTTGCGTTAATAAGAGCTATATTTTCGAAATATTACGTTTTTGTTACAGTTCTTGTAGAACTGAATTTTTATTTCCTTAGCAAGATAGCTTGATCATTAAAAGGTAGAGGGGTAAATAAAAGTAATATCAGGTAGTAAGTTGCTTGAATTTTAATAAGCTGTCTCGTATTACAGCGTTTAAACAGTCATTTTTAGTTGTGGTAATAAATTTGCGTTAATAAGAGCTATATTTTCGAAATATTACGTTTTTGTTACAGTTCTTGTAGAACTGAATTTTTATTTCCTTAGCAAGATAGCTTGATCATTAAAAGGTAGAGGGGTAAATAAAAGTAATATCAGGTAGTAAGTTGCTTGAATTTTAATAAGCTGTCTCGTATTACAGCGTTTAAACAGTCATTTTTAGTTGTGGTAATAAATTTGCGTTAATAAGAGCTATATTTTCGAAATATTACGTTTTTGTTACAGTTCTTGTAGAACTGAATTTTTATTTCCTTAGCAAGATAGCTTGATCATTAAAAGGTAGAGGGGTAAATAAAAGTAATATCAGGTAGTAAGTTGCTTGAATTTTAATAAGCTGTCTCGTATTACAGCGTTTAAACAGTCATTTTTAGTTGTGGTAATAAATTTGCGTTAATAAGAGCTATATTTTCGAGATATTACGTTTTTGTTACAGTTCTTGTAGAACTGAATTTTTATTTCCTTAGCAAGATAGCTTGATCATTAAAAGGTAGAGGGGTAAATAAAAGTAATATCAGGTAGTAAGTTGCTTGAATTTTAATAAGCTGTCTCGTATTACAGCGTTTAAACAGTCATTTTTAATTGAGATAGTAAATTTGCATTAATAAGAGTTACATTTTCGAGATATCAGGTTTTTGCTTACAGATTTTATAGGAGAGGGTTTTTTTTTCTTTTTCTGGAAGATAGCTTGATCCCAAAAAGATAGAATTATATCTGCTTTTGGTTACCCTTTTTTAAGGGCCACGAGAACCCTGTAATATCAGTATCCATATATTCATAAAACAATTAATTCACTACTTTATAGAAGTTGCAAACTAATACGTTAGATATAAAGATACTCCATTCTAAATATAAAAACTAAAGTTTAGGTCAATTGTTTTTTAGTTTTGGAGTTCAAAATATTTTAAATAAATATGTACTTAATAAATATTTAAACACATTTTTAATCAATCATTGTAGCTAAACTGGAACATTTTGTAGTATACTAGTACTTTTAATCAAGGAGTGGTATGGCGTTCCTTTATAGACTAATATGATGTTTTTAATGTTAACCACCACTCTAGTTTTAAAGTATTTCATTGGCATAATTTCAGTTTATATTATTCATGTTTATATCAGTTCGGCAACTAAGTTCCTGCCGAATTATCAAATTTTTTTAAAGTTTAAAGTGAGAGATTATTCCCTTCTCTCTGTCTATTTTTTTTTTTTATGTCGTTTGAAATAAATCTTCGTGCAAAAGTTGTTTTAATCACTTCTTATCGAACTCAACTGGGTGGCTAGAACAAAATGCGAATTTGAGGTCAAATCACGGTCACAGCAGTTATGGACAACTAGCAAAATTTTCATTTTGTGATGCCGCTAAGTTAATTGCTAACCGAGCTTAAAGCCAAAACGTAAATATTTACTTATAATAGCCTCTTCTTGACTCTGAACACAAACAAAAACCGGTTTTGAAGTTTGCGAAGAGGTTTTCCTTTCCATATAAATATACAAATCAAAGCTCGTTGCGCTATAAAACCGATTGAATCTTTTTCGTTAGATCACCTTACTTATGAGGTCTGTTATGATGACAACAAACATTCAACATGTAACAGTTAAGTGGCTCTGCCCTATTCGCGTTGTCAATTACGAGCAGTTCTTTCAGCTACAGCACACTCTCCATGCACAACACTAATGTCGCGAGAAGCTTTTGCTGCTTTAGAACCTTGATTAAAAGCAAAAAGAAGGATCAAAATCACTTATTTTTCTCAGTCTGACATTCCATATTAACCTTTTTCTGTTCAGTAACCTTTGAATGTAACTTTTAAATGGAAATTTTAGCAAATGTGATCGTAGATTATGAGATATACTCGAGTCGTATAAAAAATAATGGTTACTGAAAAAACTATGACGTTTAGAAGTTTCACACATTTTGCACTATTTCTTGAATAAGTAATGCCAGACTCTCCGCTGGAAAAGCTTAATAATTTGAAAATCGGACAATAAACGATTCGCGTTGTCAATTACGAGCAGTTCTTTCAGCTACAGCACACTCTCCATGCACAACACTAATGTCGCAAGAAGCTTTTGCTGCCATAGAACCTTGATTAAAAACAAAAATAAGGATCAAAATCACTTATTTTTCTCAGTCTGACATTCTATATTAACCTTTTTCTGTTCAGTAACCTTTGAATGTAACTTTTAAATGGAAATTTTAGCAAATGTGATCGTAGATTATGAGATATACTCGAGTCGTATAAAAAATAATGGTTACTGAAAAAACTATGACGTTTAGAAGTTTCACACATTTTGCACTATTTCTTGAATAAGTAATGCCAGACTCTCCGCTGGAAAAGCTTAATAATTTGAAAATCGGACAATAAACGATTCGCGTTGTCAATTACGAGCAGTTCTTTCAGCTACAGCACACTCTCCATGCACAACACTAATGTCGCAAGAAGCTTTTGCTGCTATAGAACCTTGATTAAAAACAAAAATAAGGATCAAAATCACTTATTTTTCTCAGTCTGACATTCTATATTAACCTTTTTCTGTTCAGTAACCTTTGAATGTAACTTTTAAATGGAAATTTTAGCAAATGTGATCGTAGATTATGAGATATACTCGAGTCGTATAAAAAATAATGGTTACTGAAAAAAACTATGACGTTTAGAAGCTTCACACATTTTGCAATATTTCTTGAATAAGTAATGCCAGACTCTCCGCTGGAAAAGCTTAATAATTTGAAAATCGGACAATAACGATTCGGGTACATCTTTGTTCGAACTATCTAAAATAATGTGACAAAAAAATTTAATAACATGCAGAATCTTAAAAATTTGAAAAAACATCGGGAATATAATATAATTTTAGCCAATTTTCAGAAATTTATTTTTAGTCAATTTTCATAAATTTATTTTATTTTTGCCAATTTTCAGAAATTTATTTCATGATATCTTAAATTTTAAGCGAAAGAAAGATTTTATTACATTATATTCATAAAAACGAATTTAAAAATATTTGAGTCGCTCAGAAGCCAATGTGGTTAAGTCCAAAACACAACAATTGAGAAAACTAATGTTTTTTGATACATTAGATTTTAAAATTCTTGTTTTATTAATTTAATTAGAAAAGTGTATAAAGTCTTTTTTCGAGGTGTAAACTCTGCAAAAAAACAAGATATGTACAGGATGTGTAATTAAAAACGTAAGTATTTATTGAAATAATGACAGCATCTTAAAAATTTTAGGACTTATACCTTTTGGCAGCTGAAAAAGATAAGAAATTTATGTCTACTAGAATAAACGAACTTTTATTTTTCACAATCATCACTAGATACAGTGAGTAATAGAAAATAAATTGTTGGATTATTTCAAAAATTGTTTTTTACTTCAAAACTAGAGTGGCACTTTTCTTTGTTTTAGGAAATGAAAATAAAAAAAATAAAAATAAAAAATACCACATTTTAAAAAAATTCTATGGTGAAAAAACACTGCCGTAGTATTGAAAATACTACGTCTGGCAACCCTGAGTTACTATCAAATTTTTTTTTTCAGTGTTACCAATAAATATCGAAAGAAGAAGAAGAATATAATTTTTATTTCAAAGTTTATGTAAAAAAATATTGATAAAAGGTGGACTTATTCACAATGGCTACTGAAATTATTATACAATATATTCAGAAGCTATTAAAAAAAGGGCTGTCTAACCTAGAAAAAAGTAACCAACGAGTAAATCCTTTAATAACTAAGAAGATTATTATTTATTTTATCAAAATTTCCAAAAATCAGAAAATATCAAAAAATGGACTTAACCGCATTGGCTTCTGAGCGGCTCATTTCTTAAGATGCTTGTATTAAATAGGCAATAACAGCTATAATTTGATAACCAGAAAAAAAAACTACCCACAACAATATATTTGTTTATATTTATTTTGAATCACAGTAAAAATACGTCATTGAAACCAAATTATCTACTCTTAGTACGAGGTTGACATTAATTTTGATCCTCCGCAATTTATTAATAATCAATGACTCACATCAGCAATTGAGTGCAATCATAATTGCTCGTGTCCAAATATGATCACTAAAGCTTTAAACTGCCTCTTTGTGGGAGGAGTACTTCTTAGCAAATACTTATAGGTAAACATTTTTGGAAATAGTAAAATTTATGTTTCATTGTATGATTCTAAGTTGCGTCGATTTGATTTAGAAGGAATTTAATCGCGGCTAAGAATTCAAACGTAATAGATACATACAGGCCTGCCAACTACTGCTCTTTTTTCAAAATATTTTATGGAGTGGTAAGGGAGAGTGGTATCAATTGTAACATTTTTTACTTAACTATTTTTAACTAACAAAAAATCCAATATATTATTAGTATTAATTGACAGACGAGTAAAGTAGACTATCCTCTACTAGAAAAAAAATTAAATACCTGATTTTAAATATTATTATATTAATAATTAACAATTTTTGACAGTCGTGCACTTGTTACAATTGTCCCCACTTACGGGGTCAATTGTAACAGTTCATAAATTCAACTAAAACATAGTTAATAATACATATTATCATAGTTGTGATATATTTTTTTATTGATCAAAATAGTAGTGATATTTTAGGAGTAAAAATAATAATGAGCAGAGACCTAAAGGGTTAAACTTTTAACTTTAAAGGGTTAAAAATTTTAATTTATGCTGTGAAAGGTGACAAATAAAATAATGCACATGCAACATAATATAAATGCTATTGGAAACTATTGGTGGTTCTTAAAGAGTTAAGTAATGGTTTGTAAACATAAGATTATTTATTTTCAGCTGTTACAATCGTCCCTTTACTTATTGTTACAATTGTCCCCAAGACGCCATTTCAGCTTCATTTGTTAAAAACAATGCTAGTTAATTAGCAGAACTAATCTTTTTTTTTATTGAAATGTTAATTCAGGTGTCCACTTACATATTCGGTTACTAATTTTTATTTGTTTAAACAAAATTACTTTGTTACAATAAAATATTCTAATACCAAAAAAAGTACTTGCGTGACGTGAAAATATCTTTTGTGATGTAACTCTTTCAAAAATACATAAAAATGGTTGCCATCAGGGGTGTACATGTAGATTTGTTAAATAAACCTCATGCACCACCTAGGAACCAAATCTAGAACCCGACACTCGAAATTTTTGCTCTGTTACAATCGTACCCTGTTACAATTGACTCCACTCTCCCCTATACATTTAAAAACAGTTTTCAGAATTTTTGGTAATTTTGAAAATTTTAAAAGCCTACAACGAAAGAACAGGAACAAAGTGGCGTTGCATATCATCATCATCAAAATTTATCTGGGCGCCTGGGGCCATTAGCGGCCTTTTTCCCATTCGTCTTGAATTGTGATCTTTAAGGGTGGTTCTTTCTGGTAATTGGAATGCAATTGGAGTAAAAGGAAATTAAATATTTTGTATTTTAGATAAAATTACGTCACTACAAAAATAAGCTGCCATCAGCCTGAGGTTTATGTCTTCTTTTAAGCTTTCAAAAGTAAAAATTTTATTGAATTCTGTAGTGTCACAATCTCATCTCATCTCACATGTGGTGGTTATCTTAGCATCAGCCCCGCCAGGGGCTCTAACTAATTCATCTGAGTGGGAATAAATGGTAAAAAATCATTCCAATAATAATCATTTTCTCAGTGTGGTTATTCAAGGTAGTGACTTTACAGAAAAATTTAAAAACTGGTTGAAAAGAGTTAAGAAACAAGGTGTTTTAACACGTTGAATGCCACGCTAATTTTACACGACTTACCCATCTGGCCAAAATGATTTTCTCAGTATGTATTGCATTAATTCCTTCAAACCATTTTAGTAACGATAATAATATACAAAATTAAAAGCATTCAAAAGTTACTCGAATTATGTGTTTCTAATAGTCTCGGCTTCACCGGTCAACGGCGACCCTTGTGGTGCTACGAACAAACTCAGTGCCGGTCACCGGTGACCCCAATGGCATTCACCGTCTTAACTACTAATTCTCGACCAATAATATTTGTTAAGTTTGTGTTACCAATCGAATTCCTAAAATTGAGGTGAAATTAAAACCTATAAAATTTACGATTATCTCATAATCATTGTAGTTCAGTAGGGTATTTTTCCAGACTTGGGCCATCCTGCAATTTATTCCTAACCTGTATTAACATGGAAATGCAAATTTTCAATCTTGTATCAATGGAAATGCAAATTTTCTGTGCATTTCGTTTTTAATAATCTTAATGATTGATTGTTTTTGGCTCTCTTCAATCAAAAAAACATACCAGGAAAGAAAACCATTTCTAATTTGGAATAAAATAAGGTTCAATATCATGGGATGCCGACTTGTTTGTAGGCTTATTTTTTCCAGCCGTATCAAAATTTAATGTGTTCAGACTTAGAGTAATTCATCAAACAGCTAAATATAAATAATTTAAAAGTTCATGTAAACCACCACTTTATTTTCATTTTATTTTATAACAGTCGTTGAACAGCCGACCCAATTTCTGAATTGAAGACTACGAATGTTCAACTCCGTAACCTTGCAATTTTGAACCCAATCCAGAAGACAATGGAACTTCTGGATCAAGTATTGGGTGAAAATTGCCTTTGTGAAGGACTTTTTGGATAGAACTAACTCGCATTTGCGTTAGATAGAGAGGAAAACCACGAAAACTGCCCACAGTTAGCCAAACGGCAAGGGGACTCTAACCCATGATCCGTCTACCACTGAGGGTATTTTACCACAGCATTGTGGTAGGTGCAAGCCGGATGCGGAATTCCTATCGACCAGCCATCGCTGGGATTCAAACCCGAAGGTAAACGCTCTACCCCCTGAGCCATCACGGCTCAAACCACTACATATAAGTAATTTAAAAGCTCATATAAACCACAACTTTAGTCCATTTATTAGGGGGCCTCCCTGGCCGAGCGGTATCTCCCACAAAATGCTGTGCACAGCGTGGAGGTAGCAGGTTCGAATCCCGCCGTTACCCGGATGTATCTTCATACTGTCCTTCTCTGTATTGCGTAATCCGTCCTTCTATTTGACAAAGGCTTATAAGTCTAAATTGATTTCACAAGCTTGCGAATGTATGTAATTTCTATAACTCAATAAACTCCCTTTATTTGCAGAAGATAAAAGCAGGCGCGCATTCTCTTCATACTCAACTCAACTCCATTTATTTTGTGATAGACATTTTAAGTTAAGTGATCAGCGTCCTAAATCAGTTGGTCCAGAAAATTATTCAACAAACCTGTGAAATTTCTAAAAGAATATTGAAAAATTAACCGTTGTTAATTCTCTACCATTTCAGAAAATCTTTTACGGTAAAAGAAGCCTCCCTGTGGTTCTTAAAAATTTCAAAAATTGGTGTGAATATTGAAGTTAAAGAGCCACAAATGTCTGTTAATTGCTTTTCTCTTCAAAACATAAACTACATTTATTTAGGAATAGTAAGTGTTGTGTTCAATAAGCACTTATTAAAATTCACTTTATTTTTTTTAATTTTGCTCAGTCTTATTTTTAAGTTTTATAAACAACGTATGATTGTGAGTTCCATATAAATATAGGAAATCTCACACAACCGCAATTATCAAAAAAGTAAAGTGTAGCACTTCTTTAATTTTTCATTATATTCCATTTACACACCGGAGTTTCGATTGGAAAATTTCTAAGAATAAATTAAAGGACATTTTTTAAATTGATGGCTTGTCAGTACGAATTCCGCATCCGGCCTGCACCGACCACTGTACAGACGTGAAGTATATTCGGTGGTAGACGGATCATTGGTTAGAATCCCTTTTCCGTCAGGCTAACCGTGGTTGGTTCTCGCGGTCTTCCGCAATGAGGGTCAGTTCCATCAAAAAGTCCTCAACGAAAGCAAATTTTTCCCAATACTAGATCCAGGAGTTCCCTTGTTTTCTGAATTGGGTTCAAAATTACAAGGGTACGTAATTGAACATTAGTAGTCGTAAACCCAAAAATTGGGTCGACTGTTCAACGATGGTTATGAAATAAAATAAATTTGGATGCAATGTATTCTACGAGGCATTTTACTGATACTGGGACATCTAAGATATTTGTGATTGCTAAACTGTGATTTGTTGCTTCCGGGTCCTGACAATGGATTAGCAAAGACCGTTATTTTGAAAGCATGTGCTTTTTATTCTTTCATTCGGTACAGAAGAAATTAAGGGTGCTTTAACACTTTCATGTCCGGTGACAACAACGTGTTGTCCCGTGAAAACCAAACGTTAGCTGCCGGTGACAACACGTTGGTGTCATGTCCAAGCCAAACGTTAGTGGCCGGTGACAACACATAGATGTCGCGCTTTGCAACCTGATATTCATGTGACATTTTGTCAAGGGACGATAGAGTACAGGGATGCCAACTGCTCCACTTTCTGGAATAGTTTTAATAAAGTGGTAGCAAATTATATAGTAAAATTCGTTAAAGAATGATAGTTACGCCTACTTTTTAATATAGTAACCAGTAGTTTGATGCTTTACCGTTGCATTTTATATCATACTTATAATTTTTGATATTTAGTGGTGAAAAAGTTACTTATAATGAAAAATACTAAACTAAAAGTATCTTAAATTTCGCTACCACTAGTAAATACTATTTTACAAAGCGGAGAAAGTTACACGGGACCGGTTACATGGTAAACTTATCACTAAATATATGCGGACCGCATAATGTTAAGATTTGGAGAATCGGAAAGTTCTAGAGAATAGCGAAAAATTTATCCTTGGCTTCAATGATGAACCAAAAATCAGTTGTGCCATTATTTTTGGTATGAGATAGGATATTTTTTCTGTGGTAATGTGTGGTGAACCTAAAGGGCTGATTATTTTGGCAAGGAGGCCCCTAAAAAGTAAAGAGTCAAACTGGCATACCTGTGTCTTGGTATTCCAAAACAAAAAGAGAAAATCCCTATTTATCTAGTCGCAAGTAATCCGTGGGTGCTACTTGATACCAAGTTGGCATTTTGCCTAAAGCCAGCACACCAATACTTAAAATTATTCATGTATGCTAAACATTCAAAATTAATCACAGCAACTCCACTGCGGTTTGTATTAAATAAATTTTTACTAAATTATTAATACAGATTCCCAAAAAAGGCAACTCTATATGGATACAGATAGAAATAATGCATATAAATTGTTAAATAGAAACAAAATAAAATGGTAGAAAGAAATAAGGCTGGTGTAGCTGTAGTATGTAGCAGATAGAAATGGGATAGGTAAAAGGTAGAAGTAGCAGATAGAAATGGGGTATGTATAGTTATAAATAAAAATAATATAAATACACGAGTAGATAGAAATAATTATCATTAAGCGGTAGGTGAGAATTAGATATAGCATCAGAGAGAAATAAAACAGATTAAGTGCTGTTCGGATTGACGTACGTGTGCAAAAAATAAGCGTTTGCATACTTTTAGCTGCTAATTCTCAAGACAACTTTCCTCATATCGCCTACATGATGAATTTCTATCAATATTATGTGTACAACCATCACCTACTACATCAGAAAACCTCCACACGGGATTTTATAAGTAGACTGCGCAGAGTATTTAAAAAGCGAACCAGTTGTGGACATGAACGCAAATTCTATTTTAATCCTATCAAATAAATTTATCATTATTATATTGAGAAATAATAATGATAAATTTCTCTGAATATAGTAATGATATAATAATGATAAATCAGAGAAATTTATCATTATTATTTCATTATTATATTGATATATTTGAGAATAGAATCTGTAGTGGTTGACAAGTAAATAAGACAAACCAATCATATTCATAAATTAAAATTTTTTAGACTTATATTTGCTACCACTTTCTAATTTATAATAGATTTTCTATTAAATGGCTCTTTTTTTTAATTGGCTTACTTTCATAGTGGTCTGATCGGACTACCTATAAAAAACCGTGTGGAGGCTTTCAATTATAGGAGGCGTTGGTATAACTCAAGTAGTTTCACTTAAACTGAGGAACTTTTAACGATAATTGTTTTTGATAATTTAAATGCTAAAAACAATGCTTGAAGGAAATCCCTCGGCGAATTTTGTGAGTTTATCTTCGAACTGTTTTCTTGTTTAAAGAACAAGCTTCGTTGCGACAATCACAATGATACCCCCCCCCCTGATCCAATTAGTTTCCACTATCTTACCTCTGAAGACTCTCTTTTTTTCCTGTCTAAACTGTCTCTTCCATTTCTGTCACCTCGCTGACCAAGTCTTGGAGAAGCTTGTCCATTCAAAGTATTTTGCTGACAAAAGAGATCTTCAATTGTACTAAAATCCAAGTTATTTGGACTGCCATCATGAGCTTTTGCAATCAATGACCACAAATTATTTCTTCCAACAACCTAGATAAGAAATATACTTTGGATAAGTAATATAAATTTACTGAGCATTTTTTTTACAGAGGTTGAGAATATTTATCTTTCATCTGAACAATATTACTAATAATTTTCTGTCCTTGAAATTGTAAAACTAGAATTAAGAAAGATAAAATAAAAAGGATACTAAATATTTTTATATTACACATTTCTCAAATTTGGTTGAATTCATGTTTCTTTTGCAAATAATGATTAACGTATCTATCTCCAAAAATGTTTGTAAATAAATACCAACGTATATTTTTCAAATCATGCCTGTATATAATTATCATATTTCTTTGTAATACAAAATGTTTTTGATTTATCAAGCAAAGAGCTTGACTTTTTTTAAAAAGCTAGCATAAAAAAGTTACACTGCATTTTCAAATCAAGCTATTGCACATTTCACTAATTATGTTTGAATACAATGTTTCTTTTTCATTGATCAAGGTTGCAAATAATGATTAATGTATCTATCTCCAATTATGTCTGTAAATAAGTACCTATGTATATTTTCAAATCATGCCTGTATATAATAACCATCTTTAAATTGATTGTAGTACAAAATGTTTTAATTTATCAAGCAAAACGCTTGACTTTTAGAAATAGCTACCATACTGTTGCTAAAATCAAAATGTCTTTAAATCAATGTATATAATATTTCATGATGTATGGGATAGGGGCCGATGCGCGGTCCAGGTGCCCAGTTTTTGCGAAATAAAGAAAAGAAGAAATATTTTTATTATTGATGGTTGCTCTACTGATGTCCTCTTCTCCCTTGTGATGCCGGTTATGTCGAATTGATGCTGATTATCCTGAACTTTACGAGGTGAGTGATACTTATTTCGATCTCGTCAGATTCTGGAGAGATAATACTGCCAACTAGCCATTTTTGATGTCTGGATTTTGAGCCCGCCATTTTGTTTTTTCAAGTCATGCCGTATCATAAAACAGCTCGTGGTGGAAAGGTCTCACTCTCTGGTCGTAATTCACCGTCGCATTGCAGAGAATCCACGTCATTAGAAGAAATCATTGCTATCTGTGGGATATCAAAAAAATACTTTCCACCAGTTGAACACGAACATATTGACGATCTCGTAGAGTTTTACACTCAGTTTGATACAGAGGAGCTGATTCGTTTAGATAAATTACTTAGCAAACTGCTAATTCAAATAAGATCAAGTTACCCTGGAGACTACGAATACAATTACTTCCTAAAACTGACAAATGCAGCTCTATCACGTCAGATGGAAGAGGAAAATTCAAGCAGATGAAAACAAGGAGATGAATAAAAAATCCATTCAAGTCGAATCAATAATGACTGAAACTAATCCAAGCACTGGCGACATAACCATGGAAAATAAAGATGAAAACCTGAATACAACACCAAATACAGAAACTGACACGGACATCAATATTAACAATAATACAGAACCACCAGCAAGGAAAAGAAAAAAGAAGAAAAACCAAATGCAGTCAAAGCAATTAACGATAATTTTGCACTCATGTCTACAAACAGCTGTCTTTCTTCTAGCCACCATAACTCAACCGATGACGTCACTATCTTTCCGACAACAAAACCCAAGGATGATACCGACAAAGTACGGGATCCGCCCAGCAAACCTGAAATAACACTGCAAGCCAGATTTATTAAGGTTTTGGTCCGGGGCCTGCCAGTGGACTTTGATACAGATGCCATCAATACAGAATTACAGAAAAACAATATTGAAACCTTTAAAATAGTGCAGTTTAAGAAGAGAATGGGAGAGGCCTATCGGCTCCTTCCACTTTTTCTCATAATCCTAACATCAACGACGAATCACCATAGAGTATTCGAAGTCAACAACATACAGCAGATCCCGATCAAAATCGAACGATTTCGAGGAGGTCTAGGACCTATACAATGTTACAACTGCCAAAATTATGGACATACGCAAAGCCACTGCAATGCACCTGCAAGGTGTGTAAAATGTGCTGGAAACCGCAGGTCACATGAATGCAACAAAGACAAAACAACACCTCCAAAATGCTGTAATTGTTACAAAAGCCACACAGCCAACTATACTGGGTGCGAGACCCGCCCCAGCAGAAGGAGCCCTCGAGCAACATCAAATTTGACGCCTAAACTTGCTCACCGATTAGTGTCATTAATCAAAGAATTACAGGAATTGCTCAAAAATGAAGAAGTGCTCCGCCTTCTGCGGGGGATCATCGGAGAAACATCTCAATCGCAGTGAGTTCCATTTTTATTTTCAAGACTCTAAAGCTAAATTCACTGAACTTTTCACTGCAGACTTTTACTTACGTTAAATTAAATTACATTATTTTCTGATAATATAGCCAATTTATGCATACATATTTATTAACTTATGCACGTTAAATTCCTTTGCAAATTCTATTGTATTTAAAGAGCAATATTTCTCTGATAAAATATATTTACTGCATTTTCTCCAAATATGTTATTTTATCATATATCAAGGTATGATTTATCTATATTCATCAATTATGTCTTTTATTTTTCAAAAATCAATTATTGTACATATCAAATCATATTTTATCTTTATTTTTAATTTAAGTCTACCGTCAATATTTCTAGTGCTGTGTAAAAACGCCAATTTGTCAAATTGAATTTTTTCATTGTTTTATTATTTCACAAGTAAACGGCTTCATTTTTTTATGGCTACCACAAATCATTAAAGCATGCTAGATGGCGCCACTAAGGCTTTGCAAAATTTATGTAGAATCTTCATGATTTTGAATCCCGATTTTCTGTATATATGCTATCATCAATTTTTAATGCTCAATTCCAAATTTTTACTGCAATTAATGTAAATTTCACAGATTAAGCTCGTATTTCATGTATATCCATCTAATCATGGCTGTATTCATTTTTCAATGGCAATTAATGTAAATCTCCGATCAAGTTTGTACATACTTCTAATCATGGTTACTTTATTATAATGTTACCACATTGTTACATAATTCAAAATGTTTTATTCACTGTATATAATTTTCATGATGAATGGGGTAGGGGCCGCTGCGCGGCCTAGGCACCCAGTTTTGTTTAAATAAAACAGAAAGAAATATTTTTATTAGGGCCGCAAGGCCTCAGACGCCCAGTTCCACTACAACGAACGAAATATTTTTATATAACATTTTGATGTGTTAAATGATTTTACTTTTTTAGAAATTTGCTTTCTAACTATTATAATTATTATTTTAATTTTTCTCTTCTATGATTTCACAATTAGACCTTCAGTTTCAAGGTCTGTTTCGAGCTAGTGGTAATGCGCATTTCCTCGAAATAACCTACCAACTTTTAATCTTTTCGAGAATGATTTTCTCAAGTGGTAATAGAATTGAAAGAGTAGATTGAATTATGCAGGTAGCAATTTCAGTCATATGCAGAAATGCATTTTTAGTTTTTAGGAGCTTAACCGCATCATCGTATCAAGGATGCCAGGTTGGCCTAAATCTGTAAGAAGTGATGACTGATAAATAAAAAGCAAAAATCTAGATTGAAAGAGATTGAATTTAGTAACTTTTTTCTAGCATATTTCTTTAAGTTTCGAAGTCCATGTTAACGCATCATCATCATCGAAATTTATCTGGTTGCCAGAGGCCTGTAATGGCCCTTTTCACATCCATCTTGAAACTTTATCTTTAAGATTGCCCTTTCTGGTAGCTTTGATTCAAATTGGAGTGAAAAGAAAGCTGAAAATTTTGTACTTTAGATGAAGTTGCGACGTTACAAAAATAAGCTACCATTACCCTGAGGTTTATGTCCTCTCTCAAATTTTCAAAGGTAAAAATTTCATTAAATCCTGCGGAGTCATAATTTATGGTATTTTCAAAAAATATGTAATTTATACATGTCAACGCAGGGAATATTATCGCTTTATATATAGATAATCTAGCAAGTACTTACAAGGAGGTACTTACAATTTAGCGATTGAATAGATTAAATAAATTTTAAGCTTCTACATTTTATTATAATTTTAAGCGCACGTGGTAACTCTGCATCGGAAGATTCTTTCATACATATGTTTAATTTATTTATATGAACTTATGGTCAAAATTATTTTAAATTAGATTATAAAACCAAGAAATGAATGTAAAGCATTAATTTTACTATAAGTATAAAATAAAATTTTTACCCTAAATGCGTAAAAGTTAGCATCTATGCGAAAATGTTGTTATTTTGAAGAATTTTCCCGATGATTTTTCTCAATTTTATGAAAAAGGAGTACAACAATTATCAAGACTTATCTTTAAAACCATTTTTAAAGTTTATAAAGTGAACTTTTAGTTAATGCTCATTTTATTAATGCTTTATAAATTTGGGGTAACTGTTACATAATATATTGGAGTAACTGTTACTGATCATCGAGACTGCTAGATGGGTATTTTTTTATTCACTTCATATATTTATATTTATTTATTTTTAATATTTTGAGAGCTTGAAACTAGAATAAATCAAGAGCTAACCTACATCGGTTGGCTAGAATTAGCAGTCGGTATAGCAATAGCCATAAATGCAAGCCTGGATGTCCTAATTCCCCACTGTATTTAAAGTTATATCGAAATAAAAATTAAAGATTTTAATTTTGTTAATTTTGAAAGCAAATAAAAACATTGCTGCGTGATTGTCAGGTTATATCTATTTGCGTATTTATAGTTATAATCGAAATTATTTTAACACGTTCACGCCGGGAAAAGTGAAAATATTGGTACGGGAAAAGAGAAAATACTGGTAGAAGAACTATTTCAATATTAGATAATATTCAGGAGGAGTTAATCTATTCTCAACAATAACAATTCCCTGTAAGGAAATTTATCACTGCGAAGAAGCAATTCAATATAAAAATTGCATACGTTAAAAACAATTGGTAGTTATGGATTTTTATTATTCCCAGAAAAAAACTAAAAAATGAAATTTATTGTTACCAGTTTTTACTCCGGTGCGCTGCCAAGATGAGACAATCTAGCGTGACCCACCGGTGGGTCACCCCAGCGTAAACGTGTTAAGTCAGTTTTATATAATCAAAAATTAAATGGTGAAGTATAAAATGTACTACCACCTTAAATATTCAATAAAAATCTTACATTTAAGTGGAGAAGTTGCCGTGCACATTATTTGTCTCTAAATATGTTATTTTTTCATGTATCAAGGTATGATTTGTCTATATTTATCAATTATGTCTTTCATTTTTCAAAAATCAGTTATTGTACATATCAAATCATGTTTTATCTTTATTTTTAATTGAAGTCTAGAATCAATATTTCTAATGTTATGTAAAAACGCCAATTTGTCATATTGAAAATTTCATTGTTTTATTATTTCACAAGCTTGATTTTTTCGGCTTGATTTTTTTTTATGGCTACCACAATGTTTGCCAAATCAATGCATTTTACCTTATTGTATGTAATTTAATGATGAATGGGACAGGTGCCCAGTTTATTTAAAGAAAGAAAGAAAGAAGTAAGTGCACATTAATTGTTATCATTTTAAAGCTCAATTTTCTTCATATCAAAATATTTTTCGTAGTGGTAGAAAAGGTAATGATTTAATATTTTATTATATTAGAAATAAAAAACTTTAGCACACTTACTATCCATAAATAGTATTAACAAGTTGAATGCCATGGGGGTAACCGGCACTGAGTTTGTTCGTAGCGCCACGGGGGTCACTGGCGAATGGTAAAGCCAAGATTATTGGAAACACATAATTCGAATAAATTTTTAATTTTTTTATATTATTATCATTACTAAATTGCTTTGAAGTAATTAATGTGATATAGAAGACACAAAAATAGTTTTATATATATACAAAGCAATGCAAACTTGCTCCGGATAGCGAATAAATATTTTCAAGTGATAGTTTATTAACTGTGATTCTTGGTTTAATAGATTCAATTTGGAAGATTTTTATCCACCACTGTTTCAAACAATTCGTAGGAACGAGAAAACGTTGATAGGTATGCAAATAATACTATTATACAATTTGTCAAACTTAATAAATGCAACTAAGAAACTTTTTGCTAAATATTTCATAGAGTGGTAGACACTTTAATTTAAAGCTTTCAGAATTCTTGATAATTTTGCTAAAAATGTTTAAGCCTCACCACAAAAGCGCTGGCACATAGTGCAGAGATGCCAACTTGCTCCGGACAGCAAATATATATTTTTAAGTGGTAGTTTATCAATTGTGATTCTTGGTTTAATAAATTCAATTCAGTAGATTTTTATCCACCACTATGTCTAAACAATTCATTGGGTTATATAATTCACCACTTTATAGGAGTTATGTCATGCTATACAATATGAAAAACAAGCAAAAATAGTCAAATATTTGCAAAATTCACTTTGTAGTTATTTACCGTTTTATTAATTATTTTGGCGTGTTCGGAGCAGTTGGCATCTCCGCATAGTGGCGTTGCATATAAACTTTAAAATCATTTATATGTAGTGGTGGGGAAAATAAGTTTAAATAAAAAAATTAAAACATTAACTTAGCCACCATTAGAATAAATTTTTACAAAAAGCGTTGGAAGTTGGCAGCTCTGTAAATGTTATTTTATTTATCGTTATTTTCTATTTGTTTAAAATCCGCCTCTCTGTTTTATAATTTTTATAGAGCATTTTACTTACTTTGTTGCTTGGAATTTTTGTCCAGTTTAAAGATTTCATTTTATTTTTTGGCTTTGGAGTAGATTGTTGTGGAAGCTTAAGAGAAGGTTGTTGGACAGTCATTGACGCCAATTTAGGCTGGACAGTCGAACCTCCTGGTAGAGGAGGAGGTGGTGGTGGTAGTCCACCCATTGGAGGAGGTAGGGGTGGTGGAGGTGGTGCACCACTCAAACCAATTGAGGGAGGAGGAGGTGGCGGTGGTGGGGGTGGTGGACCAGGCACAGATGCTGATGTTTGAGAAACTGATGAATTTCCAGCAGATGATTGAAATAGAGGAGCACCAGGGACTCTTGGAGGAGGTGATATTGCTCTAGATAAGGTAGCTAGTAGCTCAGGACTGAAGAGAACTGATGAGTTCGTTGGACTAAGAATGCCTGGTGTCTTGGAACTATCAGGGTTTCCAAAATTTAAGTTCAATGGTGTTCGTTTACGTGTTCTATTCTCAGTTGCAGTACACTGCCCATCATTGTTGTTATGACATGAACACTGACACCGCCCACCAGTTTCTTGAAGTCCTCTCAAAAGCTTGTTCAGACTGTGGTGATAACTTGGAGTTCTTAGCAGTTTTTCCGAATCTTCTTTTGTTTCACAAAGTGTTGCACGATGAACTAATTTTTCTGCTGTATCCCAAATTAAGTCTGAGATAGGTAAGGAAGAATCTATTCGAAGAAGATGCTGGAGAATGTTTAGAAATGGTATTTCCTGAGGTGTGTCTGTTACCTGTAAAAAAAAGGGAATAATAATTTAAAAGACACTCGATTTGAATTCAACATATACCATTAACTCGATGAAAGCATTATGAGGTGTCAAATGTACTTTCCTTTCCTCTATTCAGCCTATTTCGAGTGCAGTTTTCTTCATCAAAAAAATCAATTGTTGGAAAAGTTCCTCAAAATATTTTAATATTAAAGTCCCTGTACAACAATAAATGTAAATCCTGCATCTGCTCTTAAATTTTTCTATTTCCCAATTCGTTTTGTTTTTAAGTCAGAAGGGAAGTTAAATTCCTGCATTTAATTTTTAAACTTACTATTAGAAAAAAATTCAGAAGTAAAATAGAAATCTACTAAATCCATGCAACCACGCAGTTGAAGATGGTGTTATTTAATATGATGAAATAGAGCTTTTTTAGTATGTCAAGTGATAAATATTTTAAATTTGAGTTTTGTATCATGCTTTCTGTAAATATAATTATTGTAATTAAGATTGCTCAAAAATTCCTAAAACCATTTGAAAAGAATCAAAAGTTATAACCTGTGACAAACTGTATAATATTGTATGGTAAATATTTGATTTTAATAAATAATTATGGATATTTCAACCAAAAAAAAATAAATTTGATCCGCTCTTTTTCAGTTATAATATTGAAAAATTTCATCTATGCACTCTAATTTTAGAAATCAGATTAATTAAACCAATCGAACTGCGGTACATATAAAAGTAAAAAAATAAATGCATGTTTTACTGAATTATTACTAACTTATTTAAATAATTTTATAATTATTCATTATTTATTGTTGATTGTTCATTATAAATCGTTAATTATTATTGTAGTTACCGTCGCATTTAGGTTTTTATTTATTAATTTAATTTTATGTGTAGTTTTTTATACTAAGATTAGTAGAGAATATCTAATCATTCCCAAAAATCATTTGTTATCTATAATATCTTAATACTACTATGACGACTGTTCGTTCTTTTATTAATGTATTTTATAAGAGTTCATTTTTAATTTATTTTAAAATATTATTTTCAAGATTTTTATATTTTATTTTATTTTTAAGGTAGTGTATTTCATAAACAATTTATTAGAAATCATGAAAATTGTCATTATGAACGATTTTAGTGACACCTAGTGAATAAAGTAAGAATGAGGAATGAAAGGATACCAATCAACGGATCAGTGCATAGGTGTAGTAATACGTGTAAGTAATAAATATCAGTGGATTTCTTTATGAGCGATTCCTTGAAAGGCAATTTTGTGAATATTTGAATCAGTAAGTGAAATGCATAAAAATGTTTATAAACCTATAAATTATTTCACTGCTGCCAACGACAGTTTTCTTATTTTTTTAAAATATTAAATGCAAAATACAACAATGAAACAGCAGAAACAATTGGTTTTGAAGAGTCAATAAAACTGTTCGCGACTTTTAAAGCACGAGTAAATAAATTTTAATGTTTATGCTTATATATTTGTTTGCCATAAAAGATTATACTCATTAAATGCATTACCTATAATAAATATTATTTTTAGAATAATTAAGGCGATATTCTTATTAATTAAACTGTTTTCCTTTTTAACCTCGAATGCGGTAATTGTTATTTATCTTCTTCACATGCTTCTCTATGCACCATTTAAGGTTGATATAGACTTTATAATTCTCTGATATTGTAATTTTAAATATAAAAAAATATTTTCTACAGCGTTATGACTACATCATCGAGACCATTCAATGTTATTTCTTAATGAAAAAAAAAATCTTTTTTTTTCTTTTTTTTAAAATAGAGTTAAGAGCTCCGTTTTTAGTATCACCCTGAACACGTCTTTCACTGGCATTGAAAGTGACCAGCTATGCAGGGAGACCAACTGCTCCGCTTTCTGGAATATTTTTAATAAAGTGGTATCAAATTATATAGTAAAATTCGTTAAAGAAGGATAGTTACGCCTACTTTTTAATAGAGTAACCACGAAATTGAAGCTTTAGCGTTGCGTTTTATATGATACTTATAATTTTTGATATGTAGTGGTGAATAAATTACTTAAAATGAAAAATACTGAACTGAAAGTAACTTAAATTTCGTTACCACTAGAAAATACTATTTCACAAAGCGGAGCAAGTTGGCATCCCTGGCTATGATAATAGCCTAATTACTATTTTTTTGATTTCCTTGTGCATGATTTTATTTCCAGTGGTAGAGAGGAGATGAGAAAATGCGATGCCCTGTGTATATTAGCAGGCGTCAAGATGAAACTGTTTGGTCACTACCCGAATCTGCCCTATTTACCTATAGTCCTATATTTTATTTCATAACCATCGTTGAACAGCTGACTGAACTTTCAGTTTAGGGCTACAAATGTTCAACTCCGTAGCCTTGTAATTTTGAACCCAATCCAGAAGACAAGTGAACTCCCGGATCTAGTAGTGGGAGAAATTTGCCATCGTAAAGGACTTTTTAATGGAACTAACCCGCATTTGCCCAACATGGAGAGGAAAACCAGGAAAACCACCCACGGTTTGCCTGAAGGCAAGGGGGTTCTAGCCCATGATCCGTCTACCACTGAGGATATATTACGTCAGCACTGTGGTATGTGCGAGCTGAATGCGGAATTCGAATCAACCTGCCATCGCCGGGATTCGAGCCCGGGTCACCTCATTATGAGGTGAGCATTCCATCCTCTGAGCCACCATGACTAGGCCTATATATGATTAATACCACTAAAGGTAAATTTTGACAGCTGAGTTAAGTAAGTTTTGAAACAGGGTAGCCAGATTAAAAATGCGAAAAACGCCGATTAATAAAATTTAGAATTTTATTTAAGGAAATTAAAATTTGCAACTTTCTATAGCATATTTTTTTCAGTTCACTTTTGAAAGTGAAAGCAAAAAAAAGTTTTTTTTTAATATGAATTATTTGAAATGTTGGTAGATAAACAGTGGTAGATACGATTGAATAACTAGTGATAATAGATGAAGAAAAGTGAATTGAATTTCAACCCCTTTTCACATTTTTAGTCTTCTGTGGCATCTATAAAACAAGTATCAAGTTTTTAATGCAATTTTTTTTGTGCCTTATATTTAGGAAGGAAGTAGAATGATAAATCTTAACAATGCAATGTGCTCACTTTGCGGCGTGATGAACCGTTTACTGGCGTCAGTTTAGCGGACCGGAATACAATAATTAAAAGATTAAATAAAATCAATTTAATGCAAAACTAATAATAATAATAATTATTATTTTATTACTAATTATTATAATAATTAATAAATGGAATTGCAATTGAAAGAACAGTTTAATACTCTTAAATTCGGAAACTATCCGATAGTCCAAAATAGTGATGAGGTTGTAACTAAACTTTGTAATAACATAACTTCTACACGCACCTTTGATATTGTAAATCTTTTTACTACTTTTCCTCTCAAACTTTTAATTTTAGCAATTTACTTCAATTTGTCTTATCTACACAAATTTAGTTTTATAGTGATAAATTTCTATAGCTTTGAAAATTTTGCCTTAATAAAAACTGCTTTAAAAAATTCTAATTCTAATTTATTTCATTTCTAATTATTAATTTATAAATAGTTAGTCTATCTAATTCTTAATCTAATTATTATCTATCTAATAATTAATTTATTATTTTATTAATTTTTAATTAATGATACATTATTTTTGCAACTACTTAGAAAATTATTTTCTGAAATTCTGTAGTCATTAGAGGCTATGATAATATTACGCGAGTGTTATTTTATAAAAAGAAGTTTTCTTCGAATTAAATTTCTTACCTGTTTCAGAATAGCATAAAATATGTCTTGGTGACTATTTAAATCGACTCCATTTGGTCCAGATGATTGGCAATCATCAGCATATCTTTGCTCGTCAAATATATCTAACTGCACAAATAATTCACTGTCGACGGCATCGGAAAACGTTGATCTAAAAATAAAAATGTCGTTAAATTAGTTATATATTAACTTGATTCAATAACAAGAAGTGGTAGAAAATTATTAGCTATTCTTCGTTTAAGATTTTTTCTCTAAGAAAATAAAAAATAAAGTCATAGATTGAGTGTCTTAAACTCGAAGCAAAGCCTTTATTTTGAGTACCAAGCATGATTTTTAAAAGAGAAACAGTGACTGCTTTGCCTTGCAATAACTGTGATAATTATCACTTCCAAACATACGACTCAATTTCACATGGCAATCATAAACAATTTTATATTTTATATCCGTCAATGAACAGCTGAACCAATCCAGAAGACAAGGAAACTCCCGTATCAGTACCTCCAGAGGTATGATTTGTTATGGGAACATGGAGGACTTTGCGACTCGACAGATTTAACGTGCATCAGTTACCATTTACTACACTGGGAGTCTTCGGCCGGACCGAACAAACGACCTCTTGGACATGCACCTAGTGCCCTACCAACCAGGCTATCACCCCAAGTCATAAGCAATTGGAAAAAAAAAATTCAAAAGTTGTTATCTGCATCAGTGTTTCCCTTTTTTTGTCACAACTTTTTTAGCACATTGCATCGCTGTCTGTTCCGATTATCAGAATTGCCGATTGTCATAATTAATTATAATAACTAATTATCCGTTTATTGGAATCAATTATGAAAATTCCGCCAATTTTTATATCATATGAAATAAACCTAAGAGATAGCTCCCTAAAAAATTATTCATTTCTAAAAATATAAACACTAACCATTTTTACTTGATTGAATCATAATTGAATTATAATCCCATTAGGTTTTCGTTATTGTGTTCACATAAAAGCTTTAAAAATAAGCAATTTAAAGAGAAAGAAAAAATGAGAACCTTACATACCTCAGTTTGGAAACAACGTCAAGTATTTTTAAACCTGCAAGAAAAGAAAAAAAAAAGTATATAAACCGTTAAAGTATAAAAGTAGATAAATCGTTTACAATATAATCTTTTTGTTATCAATTACTACCATAGAATTGTTGCTTTAAAGTTGTTGAAGATATTAAATTACGCACCTGTTTTTAATTATAACTTTTTTTACATTAAAGTAAAACAAAATGAATCATTTTGCTTACGTTAAAGATTTATTTTCCTTAGCACATTTTCTGAATACATGCAGCAAACTTTTGCCATAATATTGAAAACATATATAATTCAGTTGTTGTTGATTAAAATTTAAAGAAATGATAGACAACATTTTATTGAAGCTAGCGCAAACTTGCCACCATAACTAAAGCTTCAATTAAATTTTTTTTCGCCTGGTTATTGTAGTCATTACCACTATCATAAAAAAGTCCTCTTTTGAGATAATCATACTAGAGGTAATAACGAAGGTGTTATTCTCTCCAAAAACAAATGGAAAAAGAAATAGTTTTAATAAAGAACCTCGTATAAATTCTTATTTCTCTCAAAAAACGAGAACTCTCGATGTACTAATAATAATGTAATACATGCATAATATGTAATAAATTTAATAAATGTAATAAATTGTAATATTTTGTATATTGTTGTAAATGTAATATTTTAACCACAAATATTATTATTTTCAATTATCATTTATTTTTAAGTAGGGACCCCAAATACTACACTTTTTGCAAAATATTTCATGGATAGTTAAAAAATAGAGCAGCGTTGCAGCAGTCTGGTAGTTTAAATAAATTTTAAGCTACCAATAAATTTTTAATTTAAACTAAATATATATGGGATAATTATGTAATTCTTAAAGGAAAGTTAAATGTTAGCATTTTTCCATTGTCTTGAAAAATCTTGCTACCACTTATCATACCAGCCAACTCTTCCGGATTTTCCGGAAGATTTTGTTTTCATATTTAAAGTGGTAGTAAATATATACTATTTTTTCTTTTATAAACTTAATTTTTAAATGATTTTGATCACCACTATTCTTACAAAAATTAAGCACATATATTAATATGCGTTACTATCATGGTTGTCAACTTAAGTTTGCTGATATACAACGTATTTGTTTGCTTAAAATTGAAGTTTTAATTCCATTTTAATACCACTGGGAAAAATGATAATGGAAGAGATTAAAAGTTGGCAGGTATGCACTTATTAATTTCTTAACACTTTACCGACCGGCCGTCGATTAATCGACGTTTTGTTCTCAGCGCATACCGACCGGCCGTCGATTAATCGACGTTTTGTTCTCATCGTATACCGACCGGCCGTAGATTATTCAGCGTTTGCTCCCCAGCGCTTACCGACCGGTCGTCGATTAATCGACTTTTGACCGATCTGTGGTGACTACGTTTTCCACCAATTCAGCATGCAGGGATGCCAACTGCTCCGCTTTCTGGAAAAGTTTTAATAAAGTGGTAGCAAATTATATAGTAGAGTTCGTAAGAGAAGGATAGTTACGCCCACTTATTAATATAGTATCCAGCAGAATATTGCTGCAACGTTGCATTTCACATGATACTTATAATTTTTGATATTTAGTGGTGAAAAAATGACTTAAACTGAAAAATACTAAATTAAATAAAATACTACGGACGATCTGCAGCTGAACGGGCGGTGAAAGGGCATAGTATGTTCGAACCGCTACCGGTCGGTAAAGTGTTAATACTGTAAAACTTTCAGACATGTTGTTATTTTGCCATCATTTTAATAGCCTCACAATGAGAGAGCTAGAACCTTTTGAATCAAATACATTTAGTGGTATAGAAAAAAACTTTAAATCACTTGAAACTTTAACTTTAATAACTTTAACTTTAATAACTTTAAATAACTAGAATAATTTTTTACAAAAAGCGTAGAAAGTTGGCAGCCCTGTAAAATTTTGATTTGGATCTGAATTCGCGTTAATGATATTTCTTTACATAAAGTGATTCTAAAGGGAAAAAAAACATCGATTTAATTTTAACATTTGGTTTATTTTTAGAAATTTGAAACCAAAAA
This sequence comes from Parasteatoda tepidariorum, assembly GCF_982258835.1. NCBI lineage: Eukaryota > Metazoa > Arthropoda > Arachnida > Araneae > Theridiidae > Parasteatoda > Parasteatoda tepidariorum. The sequence continues at coordinate 16,018,846 of NC_141766.1, read as the reverse complement.
AAGAAGGCTGATAACTTTACAGATAGATGAAATTACAATAAGCATAATAAATAATAATTTTAAACATTAACTTCTCCTTAAAGTTCTTCATAAATAATAATCAAATACAGGTATGGGATTTAATGATAAACGTTAAATTAATAATGATTTTAGAAGAAAGAAATCAAGTTTGGAGAAAAGGGAAATGCCAAAATATATTATTTACCAATGTATTCATTTCTAAGACGATTCCTTTCTTTCAAAGATTTGGAAGATATAATGGTACAATTCACGAAAGCTACAATAGCTGACGAATAGTCTACATTATTTGAATGGCGTAATTCATCAACAATGACCTTGAAGCGATATCTTTCTCCCTTGTTTGTCTGAAATAAAAATATGTTACTTTTAAAAATGAAACCGTAAAATTTGATTTCATTGATTACTTATGATGACATCTTATGATCTTAAAAACAAACAAAAAATAATTAATTAATAATATTCAATTGATAACAAAAGGATAATGTTTATTTTTAATATTTTCACAGTGCTTAAAACCATTGAAAATGTGGAAGTTGCGAAACTATAGCCCATTTGTGCTCAGCGCTTTTTTAAAACCAATTAAGCACAAAGTTCTCTATTGAGACGGGTTTTCTTCTTCAAAACGAAAAAGACTGGTAACTTGAACATTTATTTCTTTAAAATTATGTCAGATAAACAGAGAGTCCACCATACTTTTATTAACACGTTGAATGACATGGGGGTCACCGGTGACCGGCGATGCCAAGATTATTAGAAACACATAATTCGAGTAAAGTTTTTTAATTTTTTTATATTATTATAGTTACTAAAATGGTTTGAAGAAATTAAAGCAATACAGAACACGCAAAAATAAGTTTATTTAAACTGCTGTTTGTAGAAAATGCAACACCATGAAGGAATCATCAGAATCAAATGAAATTCGCAGCAAATGTCAATTATAGGATATTATGCAAATTAATAAAGTTTCAGAGCCATCGCGCGTGCGTGGCGCGCGCAGCGCCCTCTGAATTGATGCTGAAAGCGTATAAATAAAGTGCTGTAGCGGGACGTTGAAAATAGTCTATGATTATTTGTTAGTGGCAAACGTTTAGTGAGACTTGAGTATGCCTCCACGACGGAAGAATAAGAAATTCAAGCAACTTACGGAGTTTGAACGAGGGAGGATAATCGGCCTTCGAGAAGGAGGATTTTCCTATCGCGCAATAGCAGCTCGTATGCAGCGGAACAGTTCCACAGTGATGCGAGTTTGGAAGCAGTGGACCGACGAGCACCAAACAACTCGAAAAACAGGCACTGGACGACAGAAGGTGACGTCAGAGCGCGATGATCGACACCTGCTCCGCATGGCGGTGAATGATCGCACAGCTTCCTCCAGGCAGCTGGCAGCACATTGGTCTACTGCTACAGGTGTACAATTGTCGGCTTCGTCAATTCGTCGTCGTCTGCTGCGCCGTGGATTGCGTGCAAGGGTGCCATTATACAGGATTCCCCTCACGGCGGATCATCGACGGCTGCGTCGGCAGTGGGCTCTTGAGCACAGAGACTGGCGAGCTGATTGGCACCAAGTTGTCTTTTCAGATGAATCACGCTTCAATTTGTGGATCCATGATGGCCGTGTTCGTGTTAGACGTTATGCCGGTCAACGCTGCCTTCCTGAGTGTATTATTGTACGACATAGTGGTCGAACACCCGGAGTTATGGTCTGGGGTGCGATTTCGTATCATGGACGATCCAATTTGATACGAATTGAGGGTAATCTCAATAGCAACAGATACGTCCGTGAAGTGCTACAGCCCGAAGTCGTTCCTTTCCTTCAAGGCATCCCTGGAGCTATCTTTCAGCAGGATAATGCACGCCCACATGTTGCGCGGACTGTTAGAGACTTCTGTTCAGCACAACGCATGCAACTTCTTCCTTGGCCTGCTTATTCGCCGGATATGTCGCCTATTGAGCACGTGTGGGATATGGTTGGTCGGCGTCTCACTCGTGATCCGCGTCCTGCAGTTTCCAAAGACGAACTTTGGTTGCGCATACAAGCGATATGGAATTCTCTTCCTCAAGCAGATATTCAACATCTGTTTGACTCCATGCCACGTCGTATAGCAGCACTTATTGCAGCGCGTGGTGGCTGCACCAAATACTGATTTCGGACGCTTAATTTGTTTCTTTTGTTTTGAAAATTTCATCATTTATTTGTATCAGTACAAGTCGTTTCTGCATTAAATTTCATTTGATTCTGATGATTCTTTCATGGTGTTGCATTTTCTACAAACAGCAGTTTATATACACAGAGATGCCAACTTGCTCCGGACAACAAATATATATTTTAAAGTGGTAGTTTATCAATTGTGATTCTTGGTTTAATAAATTCAATTTAGTAGATTTTTATCCACCACTATTTCTAAATAATTCGCAGGTTTATATAATTCATCACTTTGAAGTACTAATGTCTTCAATTCTCGGCCCTGTGCTCTACCTAATTTATTCAGCAGACTTTCCAAATTTTAATAATATGAGAAACATCACCTCAGCCTTCTACGCAGATGATACAGCACTTATGAGCAGATCAATAAATCCCAAGAAGTCTGTTACTAATCTTAGTAATATCATACCTCATATCGAAGCCTGGTGCACAAAATGGAAGGTAGCCATCAACACCACTAAATCTTCACTACTAATTATTAGGAAATCAAGTAAAAAGAAAGTCATTTATCCAAATATTACTCTTTTCAATGATGAAATACCACTAGTTCGAAAGGCCACCTACCTAGGCGTCACTCTTACTAGTTCTTTAAACTGGAATACCCATATTGAATATATTATTAGCAAAGCGCAAGGAGCCTATAGATCTCTGAAACCAATATTAAACTATAATTCAAAACTATCTCTCAAAACAAAACGAACCCTATACCTCCAATGTATTCGACCGATCATCAGCTACGCAGCCCCTGCATGGAGCACAACCACTGTTAGTCAAAAAAAGAAACTGGAGATCACTCAAAATAAATTCCTCAGATATATCACAGGAGCCCCCAGATCCATGAGAATGAAAGATCTAAGACGAGAGTTAAAAATCAACAAAATAGATGAGCACATAGCTGAACTATGTGCAAGTTTCTTCAGAGATGCACTCTCTTGTCATACGTGCAATTACTTCAAAAATTTTGATTTTGAGCTCATCAAAGACAACATAAAATATAGCCCGGCAACCGTCTTTTTCCTATCCGACGGAGTTTTGTCCCGTAAATTTTGTAAATAGCTGTAAATACTTGTAAATAATTTTGCGCATTTATTATGTATTTCCCCTTTTCCCTGGGGCTATGTGGCTACTGTGCACCTGTGAAGCTCGGGGTAATACCTCGAAGGGAGGCGAGGCAGTCTGCCACAAAACCTCTTCTCTCTCTCTCAAACTTGTTTGTTCAATCTCACTACTTCATTTTAATTTTCTCTCAGTAAAAGATACTGAACCCTAACTTTCACCTCTCAGTTGCGCTTCGGCGATTTATTATTTATTTCCACTCAGATGAATTAGTTGGAGCCCCTAGCGGGGCTGATGCTAAGATAACCAACACATATGAGTATGAGTATGAGTACTAATGTCAGGCTATACCTCTTAGGAAAAAAACAAAAATAGTCAAATATTTCAAAAATTTACTTTGAAGTTATTTACCGTTCTTTTAATTATTTTGGCGTGTCCGGAGCAGTTGGCATCTCTGCACTTATTTCAGATATATCATGCAAAGGGCCATTTAGGCCTCCGGTGTCCAGTTCTACAACAACGAACGAGCGAACAGATAATCTCTAATGCTTGCAAATTTAATTTGTAGTTATTTACCGTTTGGCCTGACGAAGCCATGTAAAATTAGCGTGGCATTCAACGTGTTAACAAGATAAATTTCTATCTACATATACAGAGATGCCAACTTGCTCCGGACAGCAAATATGTATTTTAAAGTGATAGTTTATCAATTGTGATTCTTGGTTTAATAAATTCAATTTAGTAGATTTTTATCCACCACTATTTCTAAATAATTCGTAGGCTTATATAATTCCCCGCTTTATAGAAGTAATGCCATGCTATACCTTTTAAAATGCAAGTAAAGATAGTCAAATATTTCCAAAATTCTGTTTGTAGTTACTTACCGTTTTTTTTTAAAAATATTTTGACGTGTCCGGAGCAGTTGGCATCTCTGTATGTACATGTATATATATATATTTGCACTCTGAAGTAATATGAGTTCAAATTTTTTAAAAATAAAGTGGTAACTAACACTGTAAATTAACCAATTAATTAGGGTGCACAAGTTTTTTTTTACCACTTTTTGTACTATTCAGATCAATTCAAAAAGATAAGTACCAGTGGCAAAGATTAGGTAAGCAAAAAATTTGTTATTTTGCATTAACACTATAGTATCTTAATATATTTCCAATATATACTATTTTTATTTTGATATGAAACTTTCTTTTTATATCGTCGTAACAGAAAGTAAAATCTCTTGAAGACGCTTTTTTCGTTTATTTACCACATTTTTTGCCTTAGCATTCATAGGTCGAAGACGAGCATGGCAAGGATAATTGATTTATTTTCTACAAAGCTCCTTTTAATCGAAATAAATTAGATAAAAAATTTTAAAAGTTTTATGAAAATTATTTGATCATTAGTATTTATCTAAGAAACCAGCAGCATCAAATATTTATAACTTCAAAATTTATATTTGGATCTAAAACCCAACTGTAACATTCTTGGGCTATAGTTATTTCATATTGAAGTAATAAAAAACAAAAAAATATATCCATAAATTCCACGTCCCCCAGATAGTATATCCATTATTTTTTTTTCCTTTTTTGACATACTATATCACCAGATCGACTAGCATCGCCTATTTTTACTGAATTTTGATGCGCAATTATTGTACTTGATGCACAGCGCTAAAGTTGGGGAAAGCGAATCAATAGAATCAATTCACTGAGGTGATTCGAATCATTAACTGATTACTTCATAAAAATCGACTTTCATAAAAACGCATACTTATTATAATTATTCCTCGCATTTGCGTTTAAAATGAAAAGTTGATTCAAAATTATTCTACTTTTGACACGGCAAAAAAATTAAGATTAGCTTGATAAATACAAAAATTAAGATTAAACCCTTCTTGCTGCGCTCGTCGACCCCCGAAAATGCTTCCGCTGATCCTGTCAAATAGCTTCGCAATCCGAGTTCGCTTATTAAATCCTAACATATTTAAGTCTTAATTTGTATGAATGGTGAAAAAATTTTTTAAATAAATTTCTAAAAATATGAAACATATATGTCCTTTGAAACCTAAGCCTTCATTTTGGTACTATTTTCTGCCGGTGTGTCATAAGAAAAAACCTATTGCCTTAGTGTGTTACTTACCTGTAACCATTATTGAGTAAAAATCCCTGTCGTCAATAATAGATTAGAAAGTCGCGTTGGCTCGGGTCAAAGCGCTTGCCTCCCTATAAGGTGATCCAGATTCGAATCCCGGCCATGGATCTCGACGCGAATTTTACTCCTGACTCACACCGACTTCTAAGCTGACGTGAAATATCATCAATCATGGGCGCATCATGACCTAAGTTAGAAATCTCTTGTACACGGACAGTTTGTGACTAGCTTTCGTGGTTTCTCTCTCCGTGTAAAGCAAGTGTGGGTTATTTCCTTTAGAAAGTACTCCACAAAGACTAGTTTATCTTAATGGTGGATATACAAGTTCTCTTGTCTTCTGAATTGGGTAAAAACTACAGAGTAGAGCAATGCTTCTCTTTAAAAAGCCTACCCCAGAAAATAATCGTTTAGGGTTGTTTAATAAGGCCCATCGAAACAGATAAATATTTCGTAAAATGTAAAAGAATAACCCCTTCCAAAAAATAGGTTACGAACATATAAAAAGCATTAAAACAAAAATTTTGATAAAAAAAATTGCAGTAATTTGTACTGATTCGAATCACTTTATTTAAATCATTGATCCAAATCACATTATTTTAATCACTCGTTCAAATTACTGGTCCGAAACATGATTCAAATCACATGACTAAATCACTAATCCGAATCACTTACTTCGAATGAGAACCCTGAATCACTTGCGAACAGCTAATCGGAACAACTGATATGAATCACCGATGAAAGTGGTGAGCTAAATCCCTCAGCCGAATCCTTTGATTCCCGAAACTGATCTAAATGCTTATCCGAATCACTTGAATTGAATAACTTGATTCATATAGATATTTGAATCATTTAATTCGAATTAGATATCCGAATCTCTTGACTCAAATCACAGATTTAAACCATTTTTGATTTAAACCATTGATATTTTGATACGACTGAGATTTGAATTACTTGAATCATATCACTAATTCCAATTTCGTGATTCTAATCACTGGATTTGAACAGTAATAACTTGATTCCTCACATGATTCAAGCAACTTAATTTGAATCCCTTGAATAGAATAAGTTAATTCGAATTACCTTATTCTAACAGCTTAATTCGAATCAATTGATTCAAATCACATGATTCAAGTAACTAATTCGAATCTCTTGACTAGAATAACTTAATTCGAATTAACTTATTCTAATAACTTGATTCGAATCAATTGTTTCGTTTCATTTAAGTCGATACACTGATTCGAATCTCAAGTTTAGAATCACGGATCTTAAAACTTAAATACTCCGATTTAAGATACACGGATCTTAAATCAGAGATCTGAATAATCAGATTTGAATCAGGTCGACGTATTACTTGATTCGAAAAGTAATTTGAGCAATATTATTCAAATCACTGGTTGGAATCACTTGTTTCAAATTACTGATTCAAATCACTGATCCAAACCTTACATACTGAATCACTGATCCGAATCTTATAATTTTAATCCACCGAAGTATATCATGTGATTCAAATATTTTATCCAAAGCACTTCATTCGAAACAATGATCTGAATCATTTGATTTGGATCATTGACCGAAATGACATAATTTAAAACAGTGATCCGAATCACTTGATTCACGTAAGTGACCCAAAGTACTTGATTCGAACGCTAATCCAAATTATTTGTTAGGAAGATTAAATTGAATCCCTCTATTCGATTTAAGGGATTCGGATCAACGATTCAAATCACTATTCGAATTAAGTGATTAAAATTACTATTCGCATCAAGTGTCGTGAATCAATTATTCAAATCAAGTGATTCGATTGAATGATTCAAATCACAACTTATATCAATGGTCCGAATCAGTGATTCGAATCAAGTAACTCGAATAACCATTCAAATCAAATGATTCATATAAGTGATTTGGACCAGTGATTCGAATCAAACTATTCAAATCAGTAATGTGAATCGAGAGATTTAGATCAGCAATGCGAATCAAGCATCTTGCTTTCTGATGGTCAGATTAACCTACAATCCTAACCTATTAATCCTCACCTCCACACACTAGTAAATAGTGTAAATACTCACACCAACTTTCAATTCAAATGCTCCACTGTTTATGAATGAATTTGGGGGCAAAAAAAGGTGAATCAGTAAAGTTAAATTTTATTTTAAGTATGTAATAGCTACAAATGTATTTCCCTTATTCATTCGTTACTATTTGCTATATGTATTTATGTTCAGATTTATATATTTCAACCGTATATGAAAGACTTGTGTGCACAACACGCTTTAACACGTTTATTGCCAAAATTCTTTTCTACAGCTTGTGTCAATAAAACAGATCAAGTAATACCAAATTATTATTTTTGGAAAAAATATGTTTCAAGGCGTCCTATTAAAAAAATGTTTTCAATATTTTCCCTCATTATCTGATAAAAGCAAAATATTTCGACTAGTATGACATGTTTAAGTGATTATACATTATACATATTTTTTTCCTCCATAGACCTGAGAAGGCACTCGCCAAGAACGGCCAGGTAATTGTCTTAAATAGGAAGATAAATTTTGAAAAATATTTTTATTTCGCTTATCATGATGTGAAAACTTCAAAATTGATTTAATAAAAATAATCGGAAATTAAGTTTATGAAATTTTAAGCAGTCCTGAGAAAAATTCGTTACTACTCTTAACCCTATGGTAACGAGTGCTATATTTAGCTCGTATCCACGTGATGACTTGTATGTGCGAGCACTGTATTTAGCCAGCATCAGAGTGATTCTCTTTGACTACTATTAATACTACTAAGAGCATATTTTGAATGCTCTTAATATGCTATGCAAGTCGATTGCATATTTTTTATTGTGCTTATAAGATCTCCAAATATATTATTTTTATGTGACACTTCAATAAGAAAATCTGAACATCTACTAACCGATATGCAATGTGCACAATTCGGGGAGCAATGCACAGTTCAGTGACGTCCCTTCAACGGAACAGATTGCCGCAATGAAAGGGTTAAATTTTTTCAGGTTGTAGTTATCCTGCATTTGGTAATTTGGTAATTTCCAAACAGTTTAATGTATATATCAATCGTAATCAAGCCCACTTATAATGCAGCAGCGAAGTCTGCAAAATATTCAAACTTTAGTTTGATCTAGCCTGAAGACAATTTTTTCCCTTCTTTTCATGCAATTTGCAAATTTGTTTCCTGCAAATTTGATGGTACTGGATCTATCTGTCTTAGCGCCCGTTCAATTTCATCCCTTAAATTCTCAATTGGATTGAGATCTGGGTATTGTGCTGGTCAACGAAGCAAGTTAAATTCCTCGTCATGCTCTTCGAACCACCTGAGGACAATGCCAGCTTTATGACAAGGAGAGTTGTCCTGCTAGAAGAATCCATCCCCGCCAGAGTACACCAATGACATGAACGGATGTACTTGATCTGCGATGATACATAAATACCCTTGGGCATTAAGGCGTTGTGGTACAGGAATTAAAGGATCCATACAATACCAAGAGAACATTCCCCATACCATAACGTTGCCACCACCAGCTTGAAGTGAGGTAGCAATGCAGTTGGGGTCCATGCTTTCGTGCTGTTTTCTCCATATTCTCATCCTGCCATCTGAGCGATGCATTTGAAATCGTGATTCAGCGGACCACATGACCCTCTTCCAGTCATCTACTGTCCAATGTTTGTGCTCCTTTGCTAATTGGAGACGTCTGCGCTTATTTAAAGCAGACAGTAGAGGCTTACGAACAGGTCGTCTGCTTCCATACCCTATACGGCGCAATGTGCGTCGAACAGTCCGTTCAGAGACGTTCACAGTTGCTTCTTGATTAAGATCACTTGCAATTTGTCGCACTGTTGCTCTCCTGTTGCGCTGCACAACCCTGGCCAGCCTTCTCTCTGATCGAGAATTCAGTACCCTGTGACGACCACAAGTCTGACGTTGAGACCCGGTTTTTTGCTTGATTGTCCATTCTTTGTACACATTAACAACTGCTGCTCTAGAACACTTTACAAGTGCAGCCGTTTTGCTGATACTCGTTCCGACACATCTCGCACCCACAATTATTCGACGTTGAAATTCAGTTAAATCACTTTTCTTTCCCATATCTCAGCAAGCAACACAGTATAACTGATGACTCACTTGTCCAGCATTCCCGTGTTATAGTTATCTTGCCCTCTAGCAGCAGCGCTGTGACGTAATAACTCATTTGCATAAAACTCTAAGGTGGTCATAATAATTTGGCCACTCAGTGTATATATCATTGTATAACAATAATAAAAGAATACGAGCTATACTAATAGCAAATAAATAGGTGTAAAAATATTACTATATTTCTAAAAAGCACTTGATTAAAAAAAATATTTATAAGATAGACTCACTTTATAATGTTCCAAGGCTTCCAGAGCTCTCTGATAGCCATCTACATTGTAAACGCAAAGTGCAGAAAGCAATTCAAAAACTTGTTTCTTAACGCTTACATTACTTGTATCCAATACTAAAAATATAAAGAATTTGAATAAATAATGGTATAATCAAAAAATGTACAAATAAAATTTTGAGCATTACACCTACATTAGAATTCTTTGTAAAGGAAGTGATTAACATTTAGCTAGGAATATTGATTGAGGATATATAATAATGACATAATAAATTTCAAGAAAAAAAAAGAGGTTGCGCAAGCTCAGTTGTCCAACATTAGGGAATTTCTTTAAATGGTAGTAACATTTATCTTTTATCGTGTAAATCTTAATCTTACTTTTATAAATGAAATATTAATTTTTTTTTATTTAACATGACAAATCAATACTTTAAACTTGTGTATATAAGATTAAATATTAATTAGGCAACTATGAACTTAATTAATGTCATAAGTGCCAAATGATACCATAAAACCATAAGTCATACGAGATTATAAGTGTCAATAAAATACCATATGTCTCAGAAAGTTTTTCTTCAAGTATTATTATATATTACTTGTTTGAAATATTTTTTTCCACAGTCGTACAAGTTAGTAAATATGCACTGGTGATGGATTATTCGCAAAAGATAGTTCTATTTTCCCCTATATATGATTAAAATAAATATTCATACATCGTCCCTACAAAGCTAACTGAAGTAATTGCTAATTTAGAAGTATTATTATTTTTTAAAAAACACGCTTTTTCTTCAAGAATCCAGTACAGCCCTTGCAGAATGCACATATAAACAGCTGAGTGAGTTTGAAAACTTGCTACATCATTTTAATGAGAAAAAGTTCTCCAGAGCAAGCTGTGTCTTTCGGTGTTGACTCATTGAGAAAAAAAGGTGGAACATCCATTAGTGGAAAAGATCAGATAAAAATTAGATATGAAAAGGAAGAAAAACTCAAATCTGAATTGCTGAGGGTGATAGAGAAATTAGCGCCTTCCTAGCTTCGAAATCATGAATTCAACAGACGATAACTCCACCATCTTCCAAGCAGTGCTATCGAAATAGCCATAAAATGGATCAATGACAATCATTATCTTCAGGGAATCTAGAACAGTGGTTTCCAACTGGCGGCCCGGGGGCCGCATCCGGCCCGAAGCCTTCTTTTTGTGGCCCGCGAACTAAAATATATTAGTTGTCATTTTTTTGGGGGGCAATTTTCGTGAAAAATCTATATGGGTTTAAAATATTTTTCCCGTTAATAAAAACCTTATTTCTTTGTTTCTGTGAAATTTATCATACCAACGGTGCAAAAAAAGTTATTTCTCAGGTTTTGCATCCAAGAAAATATTTATTCAAATACAAAAATAATCGTCTATGTTGCTCTTTTTTATTTCATTTTTTTTGTATTTTGAGAATATAATTTAGTATGTGTGTATCAGAAATTTTCTCGAAGAAATTCTCCGATTTAACTCTTTGAAACCACTCATTTTGGACAAAAATATCTGCACACACATTTGTAAATTTAAAATGTAAATATCTATTCTTTGGTGGTTGCAGCTGACAAACCTCAATTTTGTCATTGAACATTTTGTGTGCTACTATGTAAGTTTTAATACTAACCTTCTTAAAGTTTTATATCTTAACAATCAGATATCAGTTGCACATCAATTGTTTAATACATGGGTGCACATTAAAGTTATTGTAGATCGAATTTTTTAATATGCAATTAAATATTTTTAAAAATCTACTTCTTATTTTAATTTGTAATTCAATACTTTTGCTTTGTACAACTTGATAAAAATCTGACAGTAATATTTAATGTTCCTTCAAACATAAAAGAGTCCTATATAAAATTTTGATAAAGTTGCGGCCCGCCATTTGATTTGTGTTTTTAATTGCGGTCCCCGGCCTCATTTAAGTTGGAAATCCTTGATCTAGAAGTACTGTGACCACCCTAGAGAACCCAAAATTCCAGGACGAGATCATTAGTCATATTAAGAGATCTGACACATGATTGCATTGGACAAAAAGCTATGTAGGCATAAGAAAAAGCTGATGGAGGCAACAGCAATGTTAAAAATCTAGAAGAACATGGATCCAAGCTAAAAGTAATACAAATTCAATATTAAGATAAATAGAGCTGTCAAGATTTGGAGGACTGCAATCAATGGTGAACATATGAAGTATTTCTTCCTGGATGTCTTTCGAATCTGGAAATAGTACTAACTTCTATTTGAACCATATTATCGCCTCTCACTGAATTATAAACTTTCACCAGAATAGACTATTCACCAAAATCGAACTCGGTCCGAGCTGCAAGGAGCCGGAAACTACTGTACATGTACTGTAGTCAGATTTATAATGAAATCAAAAGGATATACTACCCAAAGAATGTTACCTTAGAATTTAAATTGAGAATAAGAGAATAATCTCTACTCCAACTGGGACTAATTAAAATTGTCAAATTCCTTACGGCTCAAGATTATGTTGATAATGGGATGCTTTAACTATAATTCCTTGTAATACTTTTAAGGCACTTACCTCTTTTAATGTTTTTAAAACATATAATGTTTTAACTAAACCTAATGCTAAAAAACTATGTTTTGTTAGCCGGATTTTTAACTGGGATTCTTGTTAACTTTTGAGAGTTTATTTTCTTTATTGTGTTTTAACGCTTGATAGCATTTTAATTTTCTGTATTGATTGAATTGAATATGTTTATCTGGTTCGTATTGTAATGGTTTTTACACTAGAACGGCTGAAACTTACTATATACCTATATTGTCCAAAAGCAGTCAAAATGACTGGATTGTAAAAGTATAAATAATGTGTAAAGAAATTTGTTTAAAATTAATTTTTAATGTTTTTTTATATTATTTACAGTTATATAACAAGTTATTAGTAAATATTAACAATAAAAAATTATATGTTGAAAAAATTTTAAGAAATTGTGTCATCATATACATCATTTTTTTTTCTAATTGAAATTAAAAGCTGTCAAAATGACTTCCTTAGACAATCTAGTGTTAATATAGGATAGTTCAATGTGCAGCGTTCTGGTCGGGCCTATGCGAAATGGTGCCTAGGCAATCGCGAGCGGTCCAGTGGTTGCGTGTTTCATCTTTTGGACTGTGGAACCGGTGGCTTCAAGTGTTCCCGCTGTGGATATGAACAATTCGCTGCAGCTAGTCAGGATGGTGCTCTCTGGCACTGTACGTCGTTTTTGCACTTCGAGCTGCTTAGTTTCGCTGTTTACCCTTCGTAGTGGGCACCTTGTCCATTAACTTGTCAACTAAAAATATTAATTACCTTGCATTTTCAACATAATAATTGAACGAAGTTAAGAGTATTCATTTTTTTAGAGAATCCAAAAGTAATGTTACAAGAACTAAACTAAATTTCTAGATTTTTAGATTACTTATTCGTTAATTTAGCAGCAATTTTTATTTTTAAAAAAGTCCTATTTATCTTCTGTTATCACCTTAATAAGTGATCGGTTAAGACATTAAGAACATTGATTTTAAAAAAACGAATGCTGAAATGTTTTGACATAGCTCGTTTTTCAAATATGAACAACATTTTGACAGCTCTGATAGGTGTAACCAAAGTGGGTTTTTTTTTCCTTACATAAAATCTAGATACCGCTTTCTGATAAAGCAGAGGAAGAATTTCGATAATCTTTATGACAGGGAAAACTAGTTTTAAGTTTCTTCCAATCGACATGAGTTTTAGGGGGTGGGATGCATTTTAGGGAATGTGACGACGGTAGCTAAAGTAAATAATTTAAAAGGGGAAGTTCTTGCGGCACTTTCGAAATTCGAGACAATATTAAGTTGTTACAAAAAATATCTTCATTTAAGTCATTTTCGTAGCTAATGGAACACTTGTTATATATATATATATATATATATATATATATATATATATATATATATATATATATATATATATATTAATCATTTTTAATTGATTGTTTAATACGTTGCATGCCATGGGGGTCACCGGTGACCGGCGAGAAGAAGATTATTAAAAACACATATTTCGATTAAATTTTTAATTTTTTTAATATTATTATCGTTATTAAAATGGAGATAAAATGAAGATAAAGCAAAGGAAAATTACAGACATATGAAGAAAAAAAAAAGGGGGGGGGGAAGAAAAATAATAATTAAAAAAAATAACAAACAACTGGGGAGAAAAAAAGGGATAAAATTTCTTTAACAAATCCGGAAAATAAAAGATATAATTTTTTCATCAGCCCACACGATTATATCCGCAAAAGAGAGTGCTTTCTGATATATATATATATATATATATATATATATATATACATATATATATATATATATATATATATATATATATATATATATATATATATATATATATATATATATATATATATATATATATATATATATATATATATATATATATATATATATATATATATATATTAAATTCTGAAAAATATTCTCTAAATTCAAAAACTGCATTTTTTCCTCAAAAGGAAATATTTCGCGTCATTCTATTAAATGTTTAGTCGTGAATTTAAAGATTAATTTTTAATATGAAAATTTTAACTTTTATGTTTGAAGTTATATGTTAAGGGTTTGTTCAATATGCTAAAGATTTGGAGCAATATAATGATAAGAGGCATATTTTTAATTTGTTCAAAGGAGGAGTTTTTTTTTTTTTTTTTTTTTTTTTTTTTTTTTTTTAGAAGTGGGGAAACCCGAATTGCATATCAGGCAATATGATGTGATGTGTCTGTGTATTGTATATTATTGAAAATTCAATATTCAGAAACTTGTAAAGCAATTATCTGAAAACAATTCTGAGGAACAGTTTTACGTTACCTTTAAAATATATACCTTATCACTGCATTTCCCTAGTCCTTCAAACATTTATTGGTTTCTGTTGCTATTTTAACAAAGTAATAATTTAATGGTCTCGTAAATTTTCTAATGAAATGTCCATTTATTACACAAGGTTAAAAAGTAAAGAAGAAAAATTGTCACAACAAACGTTATTCATTCTAAACGCATTCATATCACTTATTTTATAATAAAATGAGTTTCTTATGAGTTTCTATTTGCCAGTAGAAAAAACGTTCATATGACATTCATAACACGTTCTGGAGGAGTCGCCAGTTTGGCGCCAAAAATGCCTCCCACGGAGCTCATGAAATGTGGTTATACATAAAATATTACTCAAATGTTTTTGTTGATAAAGGTAGGAATCGAAAGAAAATGAAACGTTGACGAATTAATTAAGAAGATAAAGTGCATTTAACATTTTCATAGAAATGAACACGCTATCGTTGAGTTATTTTTTTTTTACCTGCGTTTTTTTTTCTTGTCCGATTCTTTTGAATATATCAGATAAAAAAATTATTCACCTAGTGAAACCACTTTAATTCGTAGGATGAAAAAATACTATTTAAGTCCCATCACATATTACTCAACTTTAAGTAATCAGTTATTGCGTTGCCAGATGTTAAAATAAACAAATTTTATGCGTTCGCATTTCTCTTATTCTAATTAAGATTTGCTTCACAACATCTTTGATAGCTTTATTTATTGAGTCAGGAGTAATTGAGATGAGAATGTTCCTGAAATATAAGAACAAAATTGATTTTTTTTTATCTTGTTGCTGATCATTTAGACAAATATATTTTGACGCTTTAAAAAAAGCCTTTTACTTTTTTAAGGATTGAAGAAAATTTCTAAGCGTTAGGACATACCTTTAAGATCTAGGGGACGTTATAGAATGAAAAGTATCGTAAAAGCATTAATTTTATATTAAATTGCGTTAAGAAAATTATTAATTTAACGTTAATTAATGTAATAAGTAATATTATAACTAAGTATTGTTAATGTAATAAGCAAATAATAAAAAAAATTACTAAAGTGTGATAAATTAAAGGCAACTTATTAAAAGGCGGAATTTAGTATACAACTAATGAGATTCCGAGGTAGTAAGGAAGGCAAATTTGGTTGGATTATTACCATTACAAATATTTTTTTTTTCTTTTTCGAAAATATTCAGATTTTTATATTTAAAAAATACGGGTTAAATCTTTTTTTTAATTTTTGGGTTCCAAATACGATTTTTGTGGGGTAGGTGTCGCGGCAATCAGGAGCTCAGGATTTGGGATAGTAGAAAAGAAAAAAATTAGATAAGAAAAAATTTAACAAAGCAAGTCAATCAAACATCCTTTCCATTTAATCCTTAACCGATAGCTGCCAACTTTCTTTTCTAAACATTTTTCCTAATGATGGCAAAATATATTTGAGATGCCAAAATGTCCTGCCAAAAGCGGACGAAATTGGCAAGTATGGTGCGAGTTTTAACGCGATGGATGAGCTTACTGCTCATTCGATAACTTTTCAAAATATGGAATAATACTCGATATTTTTTGTTCCAATGCCCACCTGATTGATACTCGTCGTTCAGGTGTCAGTAGTGTAGATTTGTTTGCACTCTTTCCGGAGAACCATATTAGGGGGTCAACTGTAGTTAGGACAGATAGTACAGAGAATGAATGAACATCCATGCCTTGTCGAACCCAGGATCTTTCTGATATGAGGTCAGCTCCCTGACCACCTCTGACCACCTGACCTCTTTTTACTAACAGTCATTAGTTACCCTCGAGCACGCTGCAGTTTATTACAGCATCTGCTGATTATTTTTCATATTTTTATTTTTAAAAATCAAATAAAGGGGAAAATTGCTTTTATTTAAAGCATTTCTAAACTAAATAAAGAGCTGAATTGAGAGAGTACTGAAAATAACAAAAAGTACAGAATCTTTCTGTTTCCTACTTCTTGAGTATATAGTGCATAGATACTATATAGAACCTGTAGTATATACTCTGTAGAACATATACTATATAGAACAACGAAGGAAAATAAAGGTATGAAGTTGCTCTCATAGCTTCTTTTTACTAACAGCATACCTGCCAACTTTCATTTTTTCCGAGAATGGATTTTCAGAGTGGTTGTAAAACAATAAACGAAAAACAAGCTGATTCAAAAATATATTCATATTTTGATCCCGTTGAAATTCGCTTACGTAAGGATTATTATGTTTTCATATATTTATTGTAATTATTTATATGTAGTGGTGGTCAAACTCATTTATAATTATCATTATAATTCAAAAAGTTAATTGGAATAACCTGAGTATTGCTACCACTTTAAATATGAAAATAACACCTTCCGGAAAATCCGGATGAGTTGGCAGGTGTAACAGTCATTATTTATCCTCCAGCACTTTGCAGGTTATTACATCATCTGCAAATTAGTTTTCATATTTTTAATTTTAAAAATGAAATAAAGGGGAGAATTGCTTTTTTTCAAACCATTTCTAAACTAAATAAAAAAATTGAGAGTATGCCTCAAAGAGCAAAAAGTACAGAATCTTTTTTCCTACGACTTGATTACAGGCTTAACTATATAAAGAGTTATTCAATTTTTTAATATCATTTTATAAATTAAATTTAAATAGCATACGTCTTTACGTATAACTTTTAAGGTCATTATATTTACGAGATTTGCTATTTGAATGTTAGATTAAGCTGAGTTTTGTTCAATAATAACATCTACCTGACAGCGTTGAGATCACAAACAACTTTGGATATATAAAGCTGCAGTTGGTATCCCTGCCATTGTCCTGCGCATTTTAATTAAGAAAAAAAAGGAACATCATTAGTAAAAAGTGTATTAATACATTTATTTTTTTAATTATTCAGTGATGCATCGGAAACAAAGATATAGCATTTCAGATTAAAAAATATTCTAAAAAGAAAATAATGTCGTGCTGAGCAAATGAGAATTACAGCCATCAAAAAATTGTGACAAAATGAGCCAATTTTCAAGCATTTAACTGACGTTCAATTTTATATGGCAGTCATAAACAATGGGAAAAAACGTTTTCGAGCACAATTGTCAAATTAAAAGTGTGCGGCAAAGTGTTAATGGGTTAAAAACGAAGATTTCTACATTAGAACATAAATGTTACTATCGTTAAGAAACATTTTCCACGAGGATTACATCAGTCGGAAAATATGACAGGTTAGCCACACATTGGAGAAATTTAAGAAGTGATGACAAATATTTTAAGAAGTTATTAGAAGTCATTAGACGTTTGTTTTAATGTAACATATCTGTTGGTTAATTTTAACACTCGTATTTAACCCTTTGACTTCTAACGGGACTCATTTGTCCCAACAAATGTTTAAAAATTACTAATGGGGAGAAAAGCACTTAGAAACTCATTGTAATATGTCCCAGTCGTAGAGTCGAACCAAGTATACGTGCTCCATGTGTCAAATATCCCCTAGATGGCACTGAAGAGTTTCTTGCATGAAATAGCATTGTGATTTTGCGCTGGGACAGATCTATTTCACTAGTATTCTTCATTGGGACAGATATATCCAACTCGTATTCTTCATTGGGATTGTTATGTTCATTCATATTTTATTCATATTTTCTCAAATGAACATAGAAATAAGAACAAATATGAGTTGTCCAATGCGTAATGTCAGGTTATGCAAAGATTGCTTCACCCTGTATCATACCATGTAAAAAAAAAGTCCATTTAATTAATTTTTCCGGAATGATAGATGTGCTTGTAGTAAGTCGATCCCTACAGGTGGGACATATGTATCCCACCATTAAGTACGACCGGGACATATATGTCCCAGCCTCTAAATTGATAACCGCTTGTCAGAAAAATCCAAAATACTAAATTTGCCTTATTTGTGACCTATTTTGTCCTTTTTAATAATAAACGGGGCAAAAAAAATCATTTTTTAAAATTCGTAGTCAAAGGGATAAGTTACAGATATTTTTCGGAAGGTAAGATTTAGTTTAAACATCTTCACCAGTTTTTTACTTTTACAAATTGTGATCATGAGTTTTTCTTATACCTCTCTTCAAATGCAGTATGAAAATAATGGAGAAAAAAAATATTGCATAATGTTATAATTTTTTTCAATGATCAGAGGAATTTGTAAAATTTTTACCAACTCATTATAAGTTAGAGAGCATAATTTAATTTAAAGAAAATGAACTTTCGATGCCAAAATGAGATATGACAAATTAGTTAGCATTGAGAAAAAAGTAGGAAAAAAGCGCAATTTAATTCATATTCAAACAACGAAATGCGAGAGGTAATAAATTTAGAAGATTACACAGAGTAATTAATATTTGAAAAATGAAGGACGAAAGAGCAGTTTAAATAAATAAATGTTTTTATTATTTGTAACAAATATAGCAATTTGTTCTTTCGAATCCAGTAGTTTCTATACTTATCTATACGATTCCCGATCTGTGCCACCCCTCCCGTGGAGCCTATTGCGACGGCGAGTCGATTTTTTCGCGTGCCCCAAACGGAGTGAGTGACCAATATTGAGCAAAGAAGATTCATATAGCCATTTCACTGCCATTAATTTTCCATTTTCTTATCCCAGTAATTTTGAACCCTCAAAAGATATAGTAACGTCTAGATCAAGCCATACATAAGAGGAAAATTTACTTTCATAAAAAAATGTTTTTTTACGTAACACGGAAGAAAAACCTCGAAAACCTTCTACGGTTAGCCTGACGGTAAAAGAACTTGATCCAAACTGGTTGAAAATTGAATTAACTGAGCTAACAAATAAGAAACACGCTTTCTAGTATAAATTTAATTTAAAGTTACCGGTGGTCAATTTTATTCAAACATACTTCTTTTCGATATACTGGTAAATCAATTTATACTGAAAATTAAAGTAATAAAATATTTTCTGTTGTTGTTGTTGTTGTTGTTAATTTACGTCGCACTAGAGCTGCACAATGGGCTATTGGCGACGGTCTGGGAAACATCCCGGAGGATGATCCGAAGACATGCCATCGCAATTTTGATCCTCTGCGGAGGGGATGGCACCCCTGCTTCGGTAGCCCGACGACCTGCGCGCGAAGTCGAGCACTTTACGGTAGCACAGTTTAACGAGGACCAATACCCTCGGTCCCTACGCAGACTGATCCAAGTGGTCACCCACCCGCACACTGACCGTAGCCAGTGATGCTTGACTTCGGTGATCTGCTGAGAACCGTGTCTTAACGATCAGTCCACTGCGGGACAAAATATTTTTTCTGATAAGTTTTTGTTGAATTATGTGAAACTCGAAAGGCTTTTCTTATGCTTAAAATAAAATTTACCTTTAAAAAATTTATTTATCAAATTTTATTGTAACAATTAATTAATCTTTAATAATATTTAAACTAGTTATAATATTAGAAGAATTAATGTGTCATTTGTCAGAAAATATTTTATGTTGTCTAATACATTTCAATAACACGGTAAGCCCACAAACTCAATATACTCATAATAGGTTGATTGGATAATGATTTTGAAAAAGAAATTGTTAAAAGAGAGCTCTTCTAACTTTTTATCAACTTAATGATTGTCTTTTTAATAACTTAATAATAATTAGTCTGGTTTTCTTATAGATTAACTGCATGATAGTTATGCATGAAGTTACAAAAGTTTGCAACAAATATTGATATCTTATTTGTTTAGGAATAAATTTATCTTATAACTGTCATTCTCTGAACTATACACCACTTTCATGCTTCTAAAAATTTAATGGTGGAAGCAAAAGCATTTCTTTAACACGCTACTTATTTTTGACGTAATATTACGGTTTAGTCATTCCTTTACACGCATTACATACAAAGCAGCAAAAAAAAAATTTTATAGGCCGGTATAGCCTGGTTGGTAGGGCACTGGGCCCCTGTCCAGGAGTTCGTGAGTTCGATCCCCGCCGACCGAAGACTCCTCGTGTAGTAAATGGTGACTGATGCACGTTAAATCTATCGAGTCGCAAAGTGCTCCATGTTCCCATAACAAATCAATACCTCTGGAGGTACTGATTCAGAAGTTGCATTGTCTTCTGGATTGGTTGAAAATTACACGGCTACGGCATTGAACATTAGTAGTCGTAAACCCGAAAATTGGGTTAGCTGTTCATCGACGGATATAAAATAAAGTATTTTATAGGAGCCGTGATGGCTCAGGGGATAGAGCGTTCATGTTCGAATGAGGTGAACCAGGTTCGAATCCCAGCGATCGCTGGTAGACACGAATTCCGCATCCTACTTTCACCGCCCACTACGCTGGCGCAAAATATCATCAGTGGTAGACGGATCATGAGTTAGAGTAGCCTTGCCGTCAAGCTAACCGTTCGTGGTTTTCCTCTCTCCATATAACGCAAATGGAGTTAACTCTATCAAAAAGTCCTCCTCGAAGGCAAATTTCTCTCAATACTTTATCCAGGTGTTCCCTTGTCTTCTACCTTGGGTTCAAAATTACAAAGCTACGAGGTTGAACATTAGTAGTCGTAAACAAAAAATTGGGTCTGCTGATCAATGACGGATATAAAATAAAAACTAAAGCTTTCAAATTTTCTGCTCATTTTATCATGACTTTAACCACCAGAGGTACAAAGTAACGTTTCACATGAACTTTTGAATCATTTACGTATAGTGGTGTGAAAAATAACTTCAAACACGGTCTGGAAAACTTCTTCAAGTGCTAGCAAAAATGATATATACATATTTATTTATATCTTGTCATAATTAAACATTTAATTTAATGGAATTATATAACGGTGTAAAAAATAACTCATAAATAATTATGTAATTCGCATAAATATAAGCATTTTTTAGCAGCATGGAAAAATCTTAGTTATCACTAATTTATTTTTTCCAGTTCGTGAGCACTCTGTTTAAATCACTTTTACAAAGCAAAAGACAGGGCTGCCGATTTTCTATATTTCGGGGGAAATTTATTCTCGTGATAGCTAAGCCTATGTTTCATCGTATATTATTCTTTGTATTGTAAATTTGATGTAATTATTTAAAAATTGTTGTAAATGAAAAATTTTTAGCAAAAATTTGATGTAAATGATTTTAAAATTTGAAAGAAACACCACTCTGTTCCAGCTCTGTGGTGATGAGACTTTTAAAATGTCGGCAAAATCACCGAAAATTTTAAAATCTGTAGCTTTAATTGTCAGCCACTTTATAAAATATTTTCCAAGAAACGTAGTAGTTGGCAGCCTTAAAAGAATAATGTATAAAAACATAAACTTAGCTACCACTCGAAAAAATTTTCCCCAAAGTCCAAAAAATTGGCTGTCCTAGCTAATGGCCCTCTTCAATCTACATTAAAAAGTTTATAACTCGTAACTTCATATTATAAAATTATTCTTAGATTTTGGTTGTATATTTTTTTATTGGAATATATTTGGCTTTATTGGAATATATGCATATATATTTTCTCCAATGCTCACCTGAAGAATGACCTTTCCTCATACAGGCATCTGAAAGGCAGATTTGTTAGCCACTTTTTCAGGGGCGCCATATTAGGGGGACCAACGTTGCTCCCACAGTAAAGACAGATAACAAAGAAAAGGAAAGAACGACCATGACTTTCCCGGGATTCGAACCAGAACCTTTCTGATTTAAGGCCACGTCCCTGACTCCTACACAGGCCGGTCAGCTTATTAAAATATATTTAATATTGAATTTGGTATTTACATACTTAGCCGGTTATTGACGTGCTTGGTATTACTCTGCATATCTTTGTGTTATTGTAAGAATGTAATAAAAATATTTTTAATATAGCTACTATAGTACCACGGTGGCGAAGTGGGTAAGACACTGTCAAGACCCGGGATTTATTAGTTTAAGGCGTTGATTTGTACAATTTTGTCTGGGAAATTAAGATGGCCAGCTCGCAATGTTGTTTTTATCGAAATTCTTCAGCCATATCACTACGTAATACCATCTGGCTCTTGCTGTTGTCTTCTTTTACTTATTTTTTTTATTTAAATACAGCAGATAAATAGAAAGATAATAAACCTATTAAATAACAAATAAACTGTTTATGAACTTAGTTTTTTTTTATAAAAAAAAACGTATAAAATTTGTTGAAATCTTTTATAGTATTAGATCGGTGAAAAAAAAATTTCAGATGTCCCTAGTCTCACTAATGGGAACAAATAGACTTTGATATAAGAGCCTAAATAAATTTAAAGTACATTTTAGTTTTATCAAAAATTAGTAACCAAAGCTAATTTTTTTAAAATTGCATACGTCATAAAAATGCTATCGCGCTTGTGCAATTAATTCATTTGAAAACGATCAAACTATGAGGAATTTGGTGTTTATGATCCTTCCTACGAGGCGCATCCAGAAAGTAAGTTTCCCGAATTTTTGAAGAAAAAAAGAACTCACACTTTCAGGAACTTATTTATTGGCAACAAGTACAGCAATGTTTCAGCTATTTTTCAACTTAGGCACCACCAGAATTGAGACAGTTGTCGTATTGTGGGATCAACTTTTGTATCCTCTGTCGTAGAACTCTGCCGCCTGTGAATGGAAAAAGCGTCTTCAGCTCTTCGTCGTTTTCAAAACACTCACAGGAGAACAGGAATTTCTTGAGGTGCAAGAAAGCGGGAAAATCACAGGGAGCAAGATCAGGGCAGTAAGGTGGATGATCAAACAACTCCCAGTCAAAATTCCGTCAAAACAGCTGCTGTGCGTCGTGCCGTATGTGGACGAGTATTATCATGGAGGAGCACAACATCTATAGTAAGCATTCCACGCCGCTTGTTTTGAATGGCATTTTCGGATTTTATATTTTAGTACAAATATAATTCCGATTATCTAACAGATTTTATTAATAACTATTATGCTGTTTTTTATAATTAAAAATACCAGAATTGCTTGCAATCAGAAAAAAATATACTAAAGTGGAGTCCTATCAAAAGTTTAAACAATTCATGTCATGCGTTTTAAATTAATCCTGCTTAACGGCCACGATAAATTTTTTCTTAAATTTAGCCTTTCTGAATCACCATTTATAATATGCCTTTTATAATATGTTAATAATATTTTTTGAACCCAATCCAGAAGACAAGGGAACTCCTGGATCAAGTATTAGGAGAAATTTTGCCTTTGTGGAGGGCTTTCTAATAAAATTTAAACACATTTGCGTTACAAGGAGAGGAAAACCACGAAAATCTCCCATGGTTAGCTTGACGGAAAGGGGACTCTAACCCATGATCTGTTTACCCATAAGGATATTTTTACATCAGTACTGAGATCGGTGCTAGTTGGGTGCGGGATTCGTATCGACCAGACACTGCGGGGATTCGAACCCGGTTCACCTCATTGGAAGGCTAACGCTCTATGCCCTGAGCCACCGAACGAACCTTTTTCGTCTTGTGGGTGCAGTGTAATTAATTCAATAAAATATTTTTTTAAAGATGATTAACGCAAGACTTTTAACGATGCAAAAAGTACTAATATCAAAACAGTGACATTACATTAAATTCCTTTATCCAAAATTGCATGATTTGCATTATTAAAGTATCAACGCTGAACAGGCAGGTTTTTTTTCTCCTTAATAAGTTTTAAAATTTCTAACAATTTTAATAACTATTGATTTATACATTAAAACAAACTTGAAACAATCAAGTAAACGACAGTAAGCGTTTAAAAATGTTTGGCGAAAAATCTCTTTAAGAGGCGAAGAAATAAGGTATCTTTAACTCTTAACTTATCAATTAATATTGCACCACGTTATGAAACTTGCAAATTAGCGAGAGTTCTTCCGGTATTATTTGGCATAAAACCCCTGCCATTTGTTTTCAATAATTGTTTCTGAGAAACACACATATCTTTCTTCATTTCTTTTTTATTTTTTTGCCTGATTTTGATTTGAAATAATATGATGCTTCTGACAACAGTTTCCTTCTGGCTCAAAATCTTTCTTATAAGAAACAAAGTTTCATGAGTTTCTTGATCTTCCAGACGAAATGGTAATTGCAACGGAAGAGTTAATAATGAAACTTCATGGTTAAATGTCAAAACAATTGTTGACAAGCTTTTTAGTTAACCTAATGAATGCTATTTAAAAAACTGCGCAGAATTAGGAGTAATGATTTTGTCTACTCATTTCTATAAATATATTTATATTCCATTTGTAAAATTTGTTTACCGAAAAATAGTTTCATGCATGCGAGAATTTTTTATAATTGGTAATATTTTTTTTAATAATTTTATTTATAACGATCAAAGCAGTTTCTGAGTCCATTCAATGCTCTTAATAATCTTTAAAATATTTTATAGTAGTTGATCATTTAAAATAAAATCAGCAAGAATTTCAACGTTTATGCAACTACTTTAACATTTCGATAACAGACCGGTAGCGCAAATACGCTCGCGATGCAGGGGTTTGAGAGAGCATGCTCTAGAAAAAATAAAAATAAGAATAGAATAAAAATAATTTTTTATTTATAAGATATTTTTTTTAGTATATTTATTGTAAGATAGTAAGTTATTTTCTCATATTATTATTAAGATAAATTTCATTTCAACGTAATAAGTCAATAAGAGCATACAATGTTTCAATTTAGTACGTTTTCTAAATTCGGCCTTTTCATTGCAGCTACGATTTTCGTTATCTTAAATTAAAATTAATAATTATTAATAACTGAATCTCTCTTTGCAATACTATTTTTCTTTCTTTTTAAAATTTTAACTTCTTTGTTGTAGGTTTTAAGATAAGGCACGCCTAAATTTGTGTACGCCACTGTATCAAAAAAATATTATACCAATAGAAACATTTTCATTGAAAAATTTAACATTGGGTTGGCTTCATTAGGATGAAGTATATTCATATATTACAGGTTTGTCACGATCTAAAAAATTCTATTAAAGTATAGGCAGAATTAAGAAAAGTATAAATGTTTTAAATTATACGTATCGATCTTAAAAAAATCACTTTTAAAGAAATGTATGGTATAACAATTTTCGAAATTTTTTTATACTGAAGTGGAAGGTAGATATAAACATTTTTCAGAAGATTTGAAAAAACTTAGCAACCACTTTTTGATTTTTACCGATCATGGAAACCCTATATGAGTGTAAGTTTTCACTCATTAGGAGCTGATAGCAGAATTACCACGGGCGACTAATGAAATCCAAAATTGTATTAAAAGACATTAAAATGTGCAAATTTTTGTAGTACATTTTTTTCAGTTCGAAAGTGAATACATAATTTTTTTTCGGTTTAAATAATAATAATTTGAACCATGAATCCTAGTGGTAGTAACGATTGACTAATTAAGAAAATAAATAAAAATAAATTAATAAAAATAATTAAAAATAATAATTAAAAATAAATTGAGTTCTACCACTTTAATAAAAAAAATAATTTTCGCTGGCACTCTAACTATATGACTCAAACCTTTGACCTCTTCGAAAAAGCATAATTTATATAAAACCATATTTCCCTCAAAACATAACTTTCTAAGAATAAAAAAATAAGTCAATATCTATTTATCAGTTAATTAAAAACATTAACGAAAAAGCATAATTTATATAAAACTATATCTTGAATATTATCCTTTAAACATAACTTTCTAAGAATAAAAAAATAAGCCTATATCTATTTGTCAGTTAATTAAAAACATAATACAAACAATAAATCAAATGTATGACAATTTTTTTACATAAAACTTTCAGCACATCAATTTCCAGTTAAATAGATAATGTACTCAATCATATCAATATTAATGATGTATCTTAAAAAATGATCTCAAAACATTCAGGATGCTTCGAAACTTTTGCACGCCTTGAAAACTACTCCATCAAGTTTTTAACAGCTTCAACAACGAGATTCTATTTCTTCAAAGCCGATCTTTAAAACTATTTTATCTTGACAGTTCTTATATTTTTACTTTATTCAATCTACTTTTAAGAAGTGCGTAGAACTACTATTTAATCATGCCATCTTATTAAAAGCAAAGATATGTTAGTTTTAAGAAGTTTTTTTAGTGTTATTTTCAAGGTCGTAAGCTGTTGTCCGTCTTACACAGACTCCTTACCTGTATGTATCATGTTAATAGGAGTTCGGCCTTGGCCCAGGTTCTATTAAAAATACTCCACCCCATATATGGTCAGGTATACAAAGGTGAAAACATCTCTCGGGTGCAAGCAATTTATCACGCAGTGTGAAAGAGATATTTTCGCATATAAACTAGATTACCAATTTTTTTCGATCGAAACGGGCTTAGAGTCAAAATAAATCATGAAAATTCCAGAAGCTTTTTTATTGAATGATATTAATTATTACTTTTAGGTCGTTTGCATTTTAATTTTTATTATTGTTGTAAATTTATTCGGGGTTCTTATGGCCCGCAGCTGCCAACTTTAACGTTTTTTGTAGAAAACTTTCCCAGGGGTTTAAAACTTTATTCTTCCGCGTTTGAACGTTTTAAAGTACAGTCGGATCTCTATTTAACGAAGTCGTTAAATCCGTTAATAAGTTCGTTATAGGGAAAATTCGTTAAATCGAAAATAAACGTTTGAAATACTTAAACAACACGAAACAGGTCATAAACACTAGATATAATTAAAATAGCAATTGATACACCCTTATCTTTTAGACTAGTATCTACTATTTATTTTATAAATCTTAACCATAAAAGAAATCTGCATGGAAAGCAAGAATAGAGCAAAACATGTCCAGTGTTACACTATCATGCTACATACATTTTTAACTAAAAAAGCCAAATTTATGTAACAAATTATTGCTGCATTTATTATAAAAGTAATTTTAAACATACATTGCCATAAGCAATCTTAAGTTTAATTGCTGCTGATAAAATCCGTTAATTTTGTCGTTAATTTAAAAACTTTGTTAATTCAAAAGTTTTTCATTTAAAATGCAAGCAAAAAGGGATTTTACTGCTTTCTCTAAAAGTTAATTGGCTTCGATAATCAATTCAAAATCGTTTCCCCCATAAAATGCTTAAACAAGTTTGAAATGTTCTGAAATATTTTGGGAAATAGGGAAAGTGAATCTCAAAGATAAGTTCGTTAAATGGAAAATTCACCTAGCTATTTGGAAGTCATTTTACGAAGAAATTTCCAAAATATTCTTGGTTCTTTGAAAAAAATCGCAAAACATAGAAATTCGCAAAATGGAAGTTCGTTAAATCGAAGTCCAACTGATCCATACCTTTACACTACTACAGAATTTCCGTAGTTTCAGAAAATATTATTAGTTTGAGATAGCAAAGGTAATGAATTACAAATGTATAAATGCTGAAATTTATACATTTTATCCTTTTAAAAAAACGGTTCTTTTTTACAAAAAGAAAAGAGTTGTAGCACTAGTGTTTCAAAATTTTATGAAAATTAAACTTGTTTAAAAAGTTTTTGCTTTTGTTTATAATTTGATGCATTTGTTCGAGTATTCATGAGATATAAAAGTTTTATAACATTTTAATTCAAATATTTAATGTCACATCAAGTTTAACAAATTTATTTATTTAATTTTATGCACCTTGTTTCTGAGATGCAACTTGTACATTATTACGCACTTTGTTTCCCCTTTTCAAAGGATTTCTTGAAATATATTATTCCGTAATTTGCCAAAATTCACGAAAGTCATTTAAAAAATAGTTTTGATTAGGGGATATTGTGCACATTTTTCCACCTTTTGAAAGAAATAATTTTTTTCTTTTAACTTAACTTAAACTTACAGAACTTAAAACACAACTTTAATTAAACTTACACAACTTAAAACACAACCTTTATTAAACTTGCACAACACAACTTAATTATACATATATTTTATTAAAATATTGGGCTGTTCGAAAAGTACTTTTTATTATGAAAAATTAAGGATGATTTTCTTAAAATGAATAAATATTTTATTTAATTTTATACTGCTCATTCTGGTACTTTCTAGCAGTAGTATGATTCCACGATCATAAAATTTTTGCTGTAAAAAGTTAATTTTTAACATCCTCATTGGTTTTTAATACCCAAAAAATTCTTTAAAGGGTGACTTTAAATGTTTCCAAAGGAGAAGGATAACTAGACGTATTTCATGCTTTCTACAAAATATTTTATAAATTGGTAGAAAAACAATAATTTAGTAAATATTAGCTAATCTTGCCAATTTTTAAAATCTTCGTTGGTTTTTACTACCCTAAAAATTCTTTAAAGGCCGACTTTAAATGTTTCCAGGGGACGTAACTAGACGTATTTCATGCGTTTTACAAAATACTTTATAAATTGGTAGAAAAACAATAATTTAGTGAATATTAGTTAATCTTGCCAATTTTTTGCAATAAATGTCAATCTTAATGGTTCCTGGGGTGAATTCAAATATGCTAATTAATAAGTGCTAACTATTAATTCAGTTACGCAGTCAGACACAAAAACGTATTTTCTCCGAATAAATATATATATTTTTGCATATTTGGATTCCTGACCCTCAAAATAAGGGGAGGGGTCGTCAAAATTTCGAAAAATTGAATCATAAATTGAGGGGGACACTCAAATTCTGAGACTAGATATATTTATTTTGTAAATACTGGGAGTATTGATCAATAAAAAGCTATACACTTTATGTATACAAAATAAAGTGGATACAAAAATTATACCTTAGTTTCTTAATTTTACCACCACTGTTTAATTTTTTAAGGACTGTGCAAACCTTGATTACAGATAACATTGGGGCTCTTTTTTTTCTGTTCTCTGCTGTATGAGATTTTTTGACATATCTTCGATGCTTTCTCATTACTGATTTCAAATCTGAAATCGGTTTCTCTCGACAAGTTACAATTTTTATGCAATTTAATAATATACCTGTAGTCCGAACCAGGATTTTTCTTAAATTTACTCGAATGACTACTAAGTGTCCCCACTTCTCAGGTATATAGGGCGTGGTAGAAAGAATGGGATAATACATTTCATTTTATGATGCGGTAGGGTAAAGTCTTATATGTGTTTGGGGGTGCCGGGATAGCAGATCACTGGAGGTTGCTGTGACCTCCTAAACTTTCACTATTTGGTAAATTTTGCTTGACCATTCGACATATTTAAGAAAATTTATTTTCCCTTATTTATTTAAAAAACACAAATTAAATTATGTGTTTCTGGACAACGTACCTTACTTTCTTTAAATTTCTAATTTTTATGCAGTAATTAAATTGTAAAGTTCCGAGTATTGGAGAGCAATAAATACATGAGAATAATAATAACGTTTAAAGAAATATCAAGACACAAAAATTGGGGTATC
Source organism: Parasteatoda tepidariorum (assembly GCF_982258835.1). Classification (NCBI taxonomy): domain Eukaryota; kingdom Metazoa; phylum Arthropoda; class Arachnida; order Araneae; family Theridiidae; genus Parasteatoda; species Parasteatoda tepidariorum. The sequence continues at coordinate 15,988,851 of NC_141766.1, read as the reverse complement.
AAATAAAAGTAAGAAGAAAAGAATGAGAAGTTCACTCGAAAATAGTTTTTCGGGGGCTAGTGAGCGTAAGCGAGCAAGCAGCGGAGTGATTTATAAAATCTATCAAGTGATTATAACCCACACACATCTAGTGATTAAAAAAGAAAACATTAAGAACTTAGCTCCGGTAGAAATTATATACGAGTCCATTAAATTGATGAGAGGCTCTTATGAAAGCCCTTTTGATATTATGAGGCAAAAATTAATTCTTAACTCCGAATTATTAATTGTAATTTTAAAAACAATAATTTTTATTTCATCTGTTTATAGGATGGCTTTATTTATTGATATTATTAATTATGTCTTTTCACTGGAAAAATTAAGCATAAAGTCGTGTCTAATATATCCGTATCTACCTTATTATTGCTCATTTTTTAAATACAGCAAATAAATATATTTTAAATAAGTTCAGCAAACTTTTGATTTGAAATTAATTTTTTTCCCTATCTTTCTTTTTTTTTTAAACTTTTAACTTAGGAAAATATATTTTCATTTTGAAGCATGATTCTCTTTCTACCTATTTCATTTCTATCCGAGGAGATTACTAAATTATCTAATTCATATGATAGTGAGAAATAATATCCTCATCTTAAATCGATTTATTTAAACAAATAGGTCATTATTTATTTATCATAATAGACATTCTTGCTCTTAGTGTGTTTTCAGGGAGGATGTGGAAGTAGCTGATGGTGGCAATATGATCACCATTGCGCACAGGCAGCCTTTACTTCCTATACAAACTGGTACCAATCGATCTGAAGCTGGTTGAACTTCAAGCTGCCTCTGGGAATCGAACCCCAGTTCTTTATGACAGTTCAATACCTTACCTATTGAATAATCGCGGCTCATTGATTAAAATAATTAAGTATAAAGTCATTAAATGAGTAATTGGTGGGAATAATAACATAGTTAAAATATTAGCAATAAAATACTTTTTTTCATTAAAACTGAAAATTACATATTAATAATTTGGTTATTATTATTGATAAAAACTTATTAGTGACTTAATAATCGATATTTTATTCTGAAAAATGGGAATTTCCACCCTCCAAAAATATAAGTTCGAGGCACTCCTGTATGCTTTGCTATTATTATTTTACTATGGTTTAAGAAAAAAAAATGACTAACTTTCCTGCCAAGCGGCAGAAATGGGTTGAAAAAATAGTAAATATCAAAAATTAAAAGAAATATAAACAACATCTCCAAATGCTTTTATATTAAGCTTCATCTAGGTTATTTTATTATGTCATTCAATGTGAGAAATTTCCTCATTTTTGGTTCTCTATAGAAAAAAAATGTGGTCAAGGGTGCGCAAATTAAAGAGTTGCCCTTGTCATTTCTTGATACCTTTTTTGGCTCACTCAAACCAAGGGTCATCCTTTCTAAGGTGCCAAGGTGAGAATTGAAGATCTTAGAAAATATTCAGTATCTATCTTGTCAAGAGCAACTGACCGCGATTTCTCTACTCCTTTATGCATTATCTAAGAATTTATGGAATTAAAACAGACAAAGGTTATTCAGTTTTTTGAACTTAGAAGTTAGTCCTTGAAAGGTTGTGAACACTATTCTTCAATATGGGCATAAATGATTCATTAAGAAGGTGATGTATTTCGTGTTTCAAAACCTTGCATGTGTGAAATTGTGAAGAAAAAAATGATGGATGCATTTCAATACATTGTTAATTTCGAAAGTGTATTTTTCCTTCATTAATCTACTTTATAATGAAGGAAACAATTAGATGGTAAGGAATAAATATGAAGAACTATCACAAATAAGGGATTTCTTTTAATTTAAGAAGGCTACCTGGCTTCTGTTAAAACAAGTACAGCTCAAGAATTCTACTTGCATAAAAATTAAAAAATAATTTTTCAAAACTATAAGTAAAGTTACAACCACTGTAAAAATGTTCGGAAGCTGTTTGTTCGTTCAGGGAGATGCAAAGCATCTCTTTTAAATAACTCCATCTGAGCCTTTTAAAAAGATGTTTATTTTTTACAAAAGTTATAGTACTTTCATTCTTAGGATTTATTTTCCATCGCTTAATCTACCATAATATATAAATATTTATATTTGGATCCCAATGCTTCCTAAGTGGTAGATTATTGAAAAAACCCATGGACAAAAAAAATTTTTTTTTTATTTGTAGCAAAAGTGGTGTAGATGTTTAAGCTACCAAGATAATTTTAACGTTCCAGAGCAGCAAAAATCGATTCTAGTCAGGCAGGATCACCTTAGACGTACAGTTTGTCTAAAGAAAGAACTCCTCTAGGCATTCGTTTGGAGCCGTGGTGGTGACTATGGTAACGTGGTATAACTATTTCAAGTAGAGGTGTGGGGTCTTTGTTTAGGACAGGTTTTGGCTCCGGTTGGCGAAAGGAAAGGAAACTTCTCTTTTCAGCTAGCCCTAGAGTGAAAAAAGCTACCCTCCCTGAAAAGCGCCTTTCTTGTTTCCACAGCAGCAGACAGCCTCAGACTTTGTGGAGGGGGCAGTTCATACAGTAGACAAACTATACTTTAGCTTATTGTAGTTCAAAAGCTTGTGTTGAATTAGTGGTGCTCAGTAAAGGGTTAAAAGAAATATATATGAGTGCAAATATTGCTTGTGGAATAATTTTTCAATTCTCAAACGAGTGCGAAATTTACACATTTTTCTCTTGGCTACCACTCATTAATTTTTTTAGGCTCGTAGAAACCCTCAAGAATAGCAACGAATTTAATTTATATTTAAAATAGTAACAAAATTATTGCTTTCTTCTTGATTCTTAGTTTTATAAATTTAGTTTGAAGTGATTTAAAATACCACGATATTAATTAAACATATGTATAAGTGCATATTAATATTTAAGTCTCCATACCACTTAATCCTCGGGAAAATAATGATTCAATCTCGATTTCAACCTGTTATCCCAAATGAATTGTATTTGCACGGATTTTTATCGGCCCAAATAGTTCGAGGCTCAAGAAAGGATACTATTTTTTATTACTTAAAAAAAAATAACGGAAATAATTATATTTCAAATGATTAAAAAAAAATTATGGCTCAATAATGGTTTAAATGTTGAAAAAAAAATGTTTTAATCTCAATGGCTCAAATTATAATTGAACAGAAAAATGAGCTTGCAGAAAAATGAGCTTGCGATGATTTTATCGCGAATTATTTCATTCGTGATGATATATCGCGAATTAAATAATTTCATAGTATTAGAGAATTTTGCAAAAACCTCATCAGGATTACAGAGCATCGTTTTCGACTATGTGTTCCGGCGAAAAACGTACGATTTTTTATATAAATGTCACTAATATGTTTATTAATAATTACCAGCTATTGTTAATAATAAACAAGATTTTTAGTAAATGTCTTGCAACTATGCACATGAATCACACTAAGTGGTTATTATTAATAATAATAATTGCCTTTGAAGCTTGGTAAGTGTAATTAATTAAGCATAATCTGTTGAAACTTCAACTCAAACCTAATTTTTTGATGTGCTGTAATAATTAATCTTGTAGAGTTAAAAGAACTACGCAAAATGCGGAATTTTACTTAATTTTAAATTTAAAATAATAGCTTTAAAAATTCAATCTTATCATCATTTCTATTGATGATGGATAATTTTTTAAGTCTTGAGCTCTTAAATTTAAATACCGCTAAAAAATATAAATGAAAATATAAGCGTATAGAAAACGGCTGTTATTGGCAATCGAATTAGACAAAGTTGCCATTGCCTGGTTTACCTTACACCATACCTGCCAACTTTTAATCTTTTCCATTATAATTTTTCCCAGTGGTATTAAAATGGAATTAAAACTTCAATTTTAAGCAAATAAATACGTTGTATTTGAGAAAACTTAGGTTGACAAACATGATAGTAACGCATATTTATATATGTGCTTAATTTTTGTAAGAATAGTGGTGATCAAAATCATTTAAAAATTAAATTTATAGAAGAAAAAATAGTATATATTTACTACCGCTTTAAATATGAAAATAAAATCTTCCGGAAAATCCGGAAGAGTTGGCAGGTATGCCTTACACCATACCTGCCAACTTTTAATCCCTTCCATTATTATTTTTCCCAGTGGTATTAAAATGGAATTAAAACTTCAATTTTAAGCAAACAAATACGTTGTATTTGAGAAAACTTAAGTTGACAACCATGACAGTAACGCATATTAGTATATGTGCTTAATTTTTGTAAGAATAGTGGTGATCAATATCATGTGAAAATTAAGATTATAAAAGAAAAAATAGTATATAATTACTACCACTTTAAATATGAAAATAAAATCTTCCTGAAAATCCGGAAGAGTTGGCAGGTATGCCTTACACTGATGCTTTGTAATGTTAAGTGATACTGCCCGTTATATCCCTGCACAGATGTTTTTATTTTCTTTCTAAAGTAAAGGGCCACTACCCGATATACTTTGACACGATATGTCCTACACTGATGCTTTTTTTAGGTTTAAAAAGAGTGTTTTTAGGTTTTAGCTTTAAAAAGAAAAAAAAACTAAAAATAATCGTAAAGAATTAAAACCATCTAGCACAATTATTCATATAACTTATGATCTGCGTTCACAAGGGGCGAATATCCGCATCGAAAGTGACAAAAAAACTGACATTGTCTAGCTAGTTGCAAGGAAAATTACCATTAGTATTCGAAACTCTAACTAAATGCGTTGAAAATTATTACGCTAACCAAATTTCATATGTAATTATAAATAATAATCAGTAAATGTAATAAAATCTGATAGATTATTCACTTTAACCGCATTTTATCATTCAAGTTGAATAGCATGGTGAAGATAATGTTCCAAAGATCGTTTGAAAGTTTCGAAGAACTCTTTCAAAGATGACAAATGGACAGATGTTGAGTTCTTAAAATCGTCTGTGGCAAAGAAGAAATCTCTGGTAAAACTTCCTGCTCGAGACACTCCTTAAAAAGATGGGGGGGGGGGGGAAAGACATTCTATACAAAATCTTGGAAATATGATTCCTCAACCGCAGTTATTATTTCGGAACAATTTAAAATCTTCAGAAACATCCAAAGATTTAATTGATTACTGATCAAATAACTTTATGTAAATATGCGCAATATTATAGATATAATTAAATGAAATTTTCTTAACCATAATTCCAATTTATCTTTTTATTTATTTATTTTTAATAACTTGAGGATAAAAATCTTAGAAATATATATAAAAAAGCAAAGCAAATAAAAAAAAATAATGCAAATAAATACAAAAAAAAAAAACGCATTTCATTTTATTTTACAACCATCGTTGAACAGCCGACACAATTTTTTTGGGTTTACGACTACTAATGTTCATCCCCGTAGCCTAGTAATTTTAAACCCAATCCAGAAGACAAGGGAACTCCTGGAGAAATTTTGTCTTCGTGGAGAACTTTTTAACACAAACTTATTAAAAAAAATCGCGAAAATAAGTAAATGAAAAGCACACACACAAAAATATATGTATTATCCCGTCGTTGCAACAACCTTCAGTGCAGTCGCAACTCATAAAGAGGTGAAATATGTGTGAGTTACGTTGATTTTTAATTTGTAATAATCTGCGCCGAAGTATAATCGATTGAAGGAAATCAACTTAACTCCTAATTTATTTAAAACTATTTATGAGTAAACAGATAAAAAAATTTTCACAATATTATTAATGTAATATCAAGGTAGGTGTATTACAAATTTGAATCGATAATATTGAAATAGCAAGAAAAATAGCTATTAAGTCATTTTTCTCAAAATCTTTCTTGAAGCACTTACGTTTTTTTTTTTTTCAATTCACGGCAGTGTTGCGAAATACCTTCATAAAAAAAAATTATTATTAGTGGGTATTTAAATAAATTTAGTAATCACCCCTTCAGTTTTAAAATATCGTTGTTAGATTAAAATGCTGATATTATCACTATCTAGTTTTATCAATTTGTGTTAGGAAAAAAGTACCACTAATTTGTTGAGAATACGGAAACACGTAAAAGAGAGTGAGTAATATTTTACATGTTTCCTTATTCTCAACAACAATAATTTACCAAATCTTTCTTTAAAAGCGACCGTTGTCTCTAATTCAAATTTTGAACCATAAAAATACATTAATTATTTTTATTTAAAATACACAACCCAAAAATCAACACAGGCAAAATTTTCGTAATTTATCATTTTAAGCATTATCATCTAATTATCACTGCTGATGAGAAAATTATACCAACTGCAAGAAGCCGATCCCAAATATTTGCATTGACTTAATGTGCTGTCTTTACAGCTAAGATAGTAAAACAGTTGTATACGAAGAAAATATTTTACTTTAGAAGGTCATTCTTTCTTTTCTAGATAAAAATTATGTTAGGACCTTTATGTGTGGTTCTTACACCACAAATATTCAGCTGTGTTGATTAGATTTTGTCTCAATCAATCAAACTTTTTTTACGTCAATTTCGATTTCTCGCTTCCAACTTTAATAATTATAGTATTATTTTCTCTCCCATTATCAAATGTTTTGAAAATTGTGTGATTTTAAAATACAATAGCTTTGACCTTGATATAAGAAACTCCTACTGGAAGGAAAATCTAAATGCACTTTTTTATAGTAAAAAGTTTCTTAAAGGCTTCTTAAAAAGTTACAGAATAATCCGGAGAATTAAAAATCTATTTTAAGAAATGTGACCCTTTGGGCAACTCCCATTTGTAATAATGAGAGAAGCAAAGTGTAGCTGATAAAATTAATTTTATTCTACATAAATGCATAAAAATTACTTGATTTTAGCGCAATATTTAATATTATTAAAGCGAAAAAACGTTCCATGAATTGACGTTTTAACGGTTAACGCAACAGTAGGTTTGTAGCTAAAAAAGGACAGCGCTTCCATTAATTCCCAACCAAAAAAGTAATCTATATTTAAAAATTCTTTCATGAAAATAGCAGTACTTTAGTTGCTCAACAAATACAGCAGCTCTCCAAGAACCATCAAAAAGAGATGATATAAGTGATAATTGTTATTCATCAAAATTAATGAATTTTAGGTTGAGCCAAGTGGATATTTCTTTTCGATCACTTCAAGAAGTGCCTTGATTAATTCTCTTGATTAAATTTAACTATAGAACTACCCTGTTCATGCAAAATCCCTTAAAATTATCATAGTGATTGCATGTTTGTAAAAAGTTAACATTCTTGATCGTTTCATTAATTCGAAAACGAACCGTGATAGCTAAGAAAATAGAGCATTCGTCTTTCAATGAGGTAAACCAGGTTCGAATCCCAGCGATGGCTGGTCGATACGAATTCCGCATCCGGCGTTCACCGACCACCGCAAAATATCCACATGGTAGGCGGATCATGGGTTAGAGTCCCCTTGCTGCCAGGCTAACCTTGGGAGTTTTTCGTGATTTTCTTCACCACGTAACGCACATGTGGGTTAGTTTCATCCTTTTTGAATTTATAATCACCCGTGGCATCCCTGTGATGTAGGAAATTTCCCCAAAAAGCGTAAAAAGTTGGCAAGCCTGATCTTAATAATCAAGAAGTGTATATATACCAACTTATTTTAATGATACCAAATTATGGATTTGATTCTGAAATCGGACAGCGTTAATATTTTTGTACCCGATCAGTAGCTAATTAAATAAAATATTTACTTAATTTAAGCACAATTCTTCGAGCACTTTTTTTTTACATAAACGCTCTTCTTCTTGCAGCAAAATGTAAGTTCGGTTAAATCTCAAAAAATGTTCTTACCACCTACTGCTGAAAATCGAATAACTCAGGGAAATTACGTTTATTTACTGGATAGCTTTATGGCACATTAAAACCTTTTCGTCATACCTTACGTCATGAGGCAAGTTTTATTCCGTAATAGTGCCTACACTGAGCGTTTGCAGAAAACTAATGATTTACATGATCAAAAATATGAAAAAAATAAGTGGATGAACCGCCTACCAATTTACACCTACACAAATCTAAATAGATAAAGAACTGTACATTTAAAAGCAGCAAAAGCTTACATATTTTTATGTCTGCTCTTAAATCATACAGAAAATCAAAATGTATATCAATTTGTTTTAATATTCTTTCACAAATTGGGAACTTTATCGTCTAGCGTTGTTTCTAAACAATACGGTTTTAATCCCTTTATAAATCTGGCACTTTCTAATCTAGCATCGTACACAAGAACGAAATGTAAATCAATTTGTTTCAATATTCCTTTACAAATTGGGAAATTTATCGTTTAACGTTTCTTCTAAACGATACGACTTTAATCCCTTTATAAATCTAGCACTTTCTAATTTAGCATCGTACACAAAAACGAAATGTGCGTCAATTTTTTTTTATTCTCTCACAAATTGGGAAATTTATCGTCTGGCGGTGTTTCTAAGTAATACGACTTAAATCCCTTTATAAATATAGCACTTTCTAATCTAGCATCGTACACAAAACGAAATGTATATCAATTTGTTTTAATATTCTTTCACAAATTGGGAAGTTTATCGTCCAGCGTTGCTTCTAAACAATATGGCTTTATAAATCTAGCACCCTTAATAAATCTAACACTTTCTAATCTATCATCATACACAAGAACGAAATGTAAATCAATTTGTTTTAACATTCTTTCACAAAGTGGGAAATTTACAGTTTAACGTTGCTTCTAAACGATACGACTTTAATCCCTTTATAAATCTAGCACTTTCTAATCTAACATCGTCCACAAAAACGAAATGTATATCAATTTATTTTTCTTATTATTCTCTCACAAATTAGGAAATTTATCGTCTGGTGGTGTTTCTAAGCAATACAACTTTAATTCCTTTATAAATCTAGCACTTTCTAATCTAGCATCGTACACAAAACGAAATGTATATCAATTTGTTTTGATATTCTTTCACAAAGTGGGCAGCAATTTATCGTCTAGCGTTGTTTCTAAATAATACGACTTTGATCCCTTTATAAATCTAGCACTTTCTGATCTAGCATCGTTTCCAAGCAGCATAAGACATTTTTTTAACTTATAACTAATCACTTTCTAATTTAGCGTTGTTTCTAAGCGACACAATTCTGATTTTAAAAAAGACGTATTTTTAAAAAATTTTTTTTAACTGATCGCAAACATTATCTTCGCTTTCTAATCTAGCAATTCAATCAATTCAAATAAAAAAAATAAAAACTTTGATCCCTTTATGAATTAAAAAAAAATTCGACTTTGAACTTTTTACTAATCACAAACTGAGATCTTTCTATTATAGAGATGTTTCTAAGCAACACACGCGACTTTGATCCTTTTATGATTTGAGGAAGATGTCTTTTTAGTTAGCAAAAACTGGGCACTTTCTTACCTAGCGTCGTTTCTAAGCAACACAACTTTGACGCCTTTGTGATTTGAAGAATTGTTTACAAAATAGAGCAATAATCTCTCAAAGAAAGTAATAATCGGTTTTAATGTTTTTTTCTAATAACGTTACATATTAGCATTCGTTAAAACTGTCTAATCGGCAAATATTTAATTATTTCAGAAAAATACAAAACAAATATGTGGCAATTTTATTCCTTTATATTTATTTATTTCATCAGTAATATTTCATGTTCTATTATAAATGTAATACTGATCACTGGTCAAGTGGTTACTGTACTGAACTACGGGGCCAGTGGTGCTGGTTCGAATCCCATAGTCGGCATGGATGTAACTTTTACTCTCTCTTATTGTTCTATGTCCTTTCTTCTATGTAATGGTGTGAATATAACCTGCCCTATATACAGGTTTGTGGTTGTATGACATGGGCGATGCTACTCCATAAATAAATAAATAAATTATAAATGTAATGGTCTCCTTCATTGTGGTATTCCAACGGTTCATTTCATGAAAGCGAATGAAGAACGGATAAAACTGTCTATTCTTGACTAAAAGATACATATTAAATCGCAGATAAAGAACAATCATTTGTTTTAAAAAGAATTATTCAGCACCAAAAGCTGCGATCTAATCTGATCAATGTGACATCAATACAAATTTACACCCTGACGCGGAACCAGTCCCTATTTATCAACCACAAGTCGATTAGAATGTCTTGCAAACTACAGCAAGTGGAGTTTCTTGAATTTATTACTTCGATCACGTTAGTAATTTTAAAGGCAATAAAGATTCTAAGACGATAGTTATCTTTGTGTTTGATGGCTATATCGACGAGAAAGCTTTAAATGAAGAGGTTTAGTTATTGTTCTAAATAGATTTTTTAATTTTGTTAACATGTCTGTAACAAAAACATAATGTTGAAAAGAAAATACATTAAAAATGGCTATTTGAAGAGCTTAGAAAATGTACACAAAGGAAATATAACTGAAGATGGAAAACGGTTCGTGTCGATGAAAGCTGATTCTGAGAAAAGCGAATTTTAAGATTTTAGTATTTCCAGGAGCCAGCAGTCGATTGAAATCGTAAAAATAAAAATTTACACTACCGCCACAAGCATTTTTTTACATTCCCTAAAAATTTTAGAACAAAATTTACAATTTTGGATGTTGAATAAACAAAATTTGAAAATCGGGTTGAAGAGGAATAGTTTTTTCTTTAAATTCCTCCCCAATCAATATCTCTTCAAGGTCGTCTTAAACATTATATGTATTATAATCCGTTCTTTTGTTGTCGACAGGAATGTTTTTGTCTTCCATCTCAGCTCACCTTCATTGTGTAATAACTCTCGAGGAAAACCTATTTTCCACGCTATTGATTTGGTGAAATATAGTAATTCTTAAATTGCTGCAAAGATGGCTTTGTAATCATCATTCTTGTGAAAAATGAAAACACTTTCGATTTGATCTGCAACTGTTGAACTACAAACTGTTTTTTTTTTTAAATTATAGAACTATTTATCTAGCAATCAAAACCTTTTCCTGGATAGCTATATCAATCGCTTTACAGGTAAGCAAACTTGCTCCGCTTTGTAGAAAGTATTTTCTAGTAGTAACAAAATTTAAGCTATTTTTAATTCAGTATTCTCCATTTTAAGTAATTTTTTTACCACTACATATCAAAACTTCCAAGTATCATATGAAAGGCAACTTTAACGCAGTTATTCTCGTAGTGACACTTAAAATAGCAGGCGTAATTATCCTTATTCTATAATTTTTACAATTTAATTCGCTACTAGGCTGGAACTTAGTCTTAACTTTTTAAAACCATCTAATTCTTCCCATATTCAGCGAAACATAAATGATGTAAAATCATATAAAGGTTGAGAAACAAATATTTTCTTCAAATCTAAAATAAAATCTATCAGAAGTGTGGTTTCAAAGATGATCTAAAATATTTTACGAATCTTTTAGAAACAGAAATTCTTTCGATGAAAATAAAATAAAATACAGAACCATAATGTAGTATAACATTGTGCCAAGTTTAAACACGATATTGTGGTACATTTAAATAGATTTTTGCTGACATAGTAGTATGATTCAAGATACCATCATTATTATAGCTCAACGATTTTGAAATACCGATATTTAACTATTTATTTCTTGCACGATACTTACCTTTGTCCATAACATGCACCGAATTATTGAAACCATAATAAAAAAATGCACTTACTTCAGTTTCCACATTAGATGGTTAATCTAATGATTTCGTAAACAGGGTTCCTACAGTATTAAAAAAATAAAAAGTGGTGGCATATATGCGAATACTATTCAGCATGTTCATAATCCCCATGATATTTTAAAATTCCACGTGCATATGCAGCATCAGAGATGAAAAAAGTTCATCTTTGTATGTAGTAGTAGTACTTTATTTACGTCGCACTAGAGCTGCACAGTGGGCTGTTGGCGACGGTCTGGGAGACATCCCTGAGGATAATCCGAAGACATGCTATCATAATTTTAATCCTCTGTAGAATGGGATGGCTCCCTGCTTTTGGGAGCTTATAGTAGAATAGTTCAGCCAGTACCGTGGTCCCTTTACAGAATGATCCAAGTGGTCACCCACACTTTCACTGATCGCAACCAGTGATGCCTGACTTCGGTGATCTACTGGAAGCTTATGATCAGTCCACGGTAGGCAGATTTTTTTTTAGTCCACCAGAAATATCATAATCAAAACTAATGAATGATCATTGAGTTCAAATTCTATTGTCAAAATTCTATTATTAGGATGATCATGAACATATTATTTACAACCAATTAAATTATTATCGTGGGCTTTGTTTTAGTGTACGATTACCTAGTTCAGTTAAGTTAGTTACTTTTCCCACTATAACATGTAAATAATTCAAACAAAAATTCTGGTGAGCGTCTTAAAATGCTGTCAAAAGTAACAGAAATTTAACTCTCTACAACTTTAAAATATCTCTACAACTGTGAAGTAACATCATAATTTACTCTCGAATTGTTGCTATGTAGAAGAAATCCAGTAATTGAAAGTTCTAATTTAGTCTCTTAACGGTTAAAAGGAAATACCTTTTGAATGCAACTATGCGCAGTTATACTTTTGCCCATTTTTGAGCGTTTGTACGCAAACGCATAGTTTGAAAATGCTAGAATATAGTCCGATAGCCTAAGAAGTCTAATACCTCTAAGAGTAATGAAAGTTCCACCGTAATTTTAGAGATTCCAAAATAATTTGCATGAATCAAATTTATAAAATTAAAAATACAATTGTGTATCTTTGTGTATCTAAAAGATGAGTCGTCATGTCATTATAAACATACGCCTTTTGAAAAATATTTCCAAATAAGGCAAAGACAAATGCGATAAAGTAAGTTATAAACTAAAAAAAACGCTTCGTATAAACTTTATAAAAAATAATAAGTAAAAAAATAACAAATATTTTCTAATGAGTTGAATTTAGTTGTTGAAATAAAAACAACATTTAAAAGATTTTCATCATGTTTGGTGTCTTTATAGTGAATTTTTTTATCTCATGTACTAAATATAAGTGTTCTTACTCTTAAATATAGTTTATAAATAAAAACAGAGGTTGCAAGCATAGCGTATGTCATAAACAATACTTGTTTAACTTTCTTATTATTGATAATATAACCTGCGTTGCGCATACGTGCCAACTTGTACGGTCGCTGAAAAAGATTTAACAAAAAGGTAGTAAAACAACAATTAAAGTTGGAAATATTTTCTACAAATAAAACTAATTAAACTTTTAGGAACCAAGTAAGGTCACAAGCATCTACATATTTTTTAATGAATAATTTATCGTGATAGGTTGAAATTATTTTTTTGAAACTTTTTTTTTCCAATGCCCACCTGTGTTAACATTTCGTCAACTCAGGCATTTACAGGGCAGATTTGTTGGCCTCTCTTTCAGGGCACCATATTAGGTGGGCCAACGTTGCTCCCACAGTAAGGACAGATAGTACAGAGAAGGAAAGAATATCCATGTCTTGCCTAGGATTCGAACCCAGAACCTTTCTGATGCAAGGGAAGTTCCCTAACCCCTACACAGGCCAGTCGGTTTTTTTTAACCTTTAAACTGAAGATTTAATGCTGATACCAAGAAAAAATTTTCTCAACAGCCGTACAAGTTGGCAGCTATGGTTATGTTATATTTTATAGTTGATTTTAATATAGTTTTGTATCTTAAGTTTTGCACAATAATTGTATTGATACTTCAATATAGCTACGAACTTGTACGTCTTTGGAAAAAATTTACGAAGATGTAATAAAACAGCAATTAAAATACCAAGAATTTGTTAAAAATTAAATACTTTGCTAACACTTAAAATAATTACTGCCTAACTCGCTATCAAACATTTGAGGTTCTTGCGAAATATCTTCTCTCCGGGTAATAAACTAGAGCAGAAGTTTTTAAAACAAGAGGAACTTCTGATTAAATTTTATCAGGTTTTAAAACATAGACAATTTGTATATTTCATTCAATTATGCAGGACTCCCACATTCTAGAAATTTCTTTAAAGTGATAGCAAAAGTGAGATAAATCTAGATGTTTTAAGATAAAAAATTTTAAATTTATACTAAATGTATATGAAAGAGAAAAAATACCTTGTGGATAAATTCGTACTTCTCAAAAGAAAGCTAAATTTAAGCACTTTTCTAAACTATTGAAAAATCTTAACTACCACTTATTTATCCAGGTCGTGGGAACCCTAATTATGTATACGTAGTGGTGGAATTTTTTTTTTCAATGGCAGAGACAAAATGCAACAAAAAGTAGCAAGAAACATGATCCTCAACACCAATTTTCTATAAAATTTCTAACTAATAAATTATTTTCTTAATCTTTCGAAACAAAGAAATCGGTTGTCTTACTGTATTTTAGTTTAAACAGAATGCAATAAGTTAAGTAAGACGCAGTTATGAACAATATGGAAAGTGATAAGATATTTAAAACAATCACATACAAAAAAAAATATCTATATAACTTCAAAATTTAAACCAGATTAAACCAGAAACTAGTCACTTGGTTTTTGCAATCAAAAAATTAGTTAGTTGGTTACTCAACAGAATGCCTTGGCACAAAGTGGTGATTTGTTTAAAGGACATTCTTATCATGCCTTTAAAGCATAGGTTTATTGAATAATTTTCTCGGCCATCTCACAAACTAATTATGTTGATCAAATGCAAATGCGGCGGCTTTTGTATGAAAAAGAACATTTTCGCCCATAAAACAGCAGGTTACTAATTAATAACTAGAAATAATGATAGAATTTATTACTCACCAGTAGCCAATTTCTTGGTGTAATCGGGGTTCTCTACTATGTAATCCAAACTAATTCGAGAATCCATGTCGATATCGTTACTAACTGCGCATTTCTCAATTGGGTTTCTTACCAGGGTTAAGAGGAAGTCGAAACGGAATTTCAAACCGCAATTTTATATCGATACAACTGCGGGCAGAAGGGTTCCTAGAAAAAGAAAATTGTTTGTAAACAAAAGTTACTTTGACCAAATGCCTTCATCTGCAATCAAAAATTAAACAGAATTAAATTTTAAAAAAAAAAGGTTAAGTTTTAAAGATAATAATCAGTGTATAATTTCTTTAGTTTACAAATATACTTTGATAGAAAGAAGTAAGTAAAAATAATGAACTCCATTTTGCAATCCAAACTTTATTTTTGTTATGTATTTTTCTTAGTCTAATTTCAGGATGAATGGGAAAAGGGCCGTAAGGCCTCAGATGCCCAGTTCCATTACAACGAACGAACGCACGAACGAACGAAAGTAAAAATAATTTGTTTTTTCAATTTTTCGCTACCACTATTTTTTTAATTTTCGAGGTTGCACTCACCATCTGTACTTATTCAATTTAGTTGTCAAACATATGAACAACAAATATTTAAATTGAATTGCATTGTTCTAATCTGAAACGTGGTGGCACTTTATTTCAATGAATAAGATTTATTTGAAAATTTCGCTAGTATACAATTCCTATTATTGTTTTCAAGTTATAAACTCCAAATAACGGAAAAGTTCCTTCTGTTAACATATATTTTATGAACTGAATCAAAATAGTAAAAGATATTATATTGTTCCAATAACATCCAACTAAAATAATTAACTATTTTAAAATAAATATTTGTCCGAAGAACATCACCAAATAACTCAGCTATTATTTTTATGAAAGTTAACTTAGATAATAAGTCTTTAAAACAATGTTCTTAATCGCAGAAATAATTTATTTAAGAAGCTGTGTTTACAGCCCTTGGAATAATATTACGTCCAATTAACTCTTTTATTCAGCTTTTGTCATAACGGACTTTATGTTTTCAATCATTTTAATGCAAAAAAGTGGAGCTTTTATTTATTATTTGCTGTCTTGCTAATCAATCTATTTCTTTAGTTATTTATCACGTAATGCAAATAATAACTGAGTATTCGATTATTCCAAACATCTATTATTCCAAATGAAAAATCTTCTAACCACAATTTTTTTGGGGGGTGGGGGGGGGAATTGAATTAGTGCATCAGGCTTCTGATTAACTCCATAAAGAATATATTTTTTGCTCAAAAGAGCTTTTATTTAAATTTTCCCCCTATATTCATAAAAAAAGTCGGTGCAAGTGCTTCTCACTCTCATAAATCAAAACCCAAAAGATGAAATAATGTGAAAATGTGCAATTTTTTTAGAGAAGGTTTAGAAGAATATTTTGATATGAAAATGTTTTAGGTGCTGTCATACAATTATTTTATGTTAAAAAGTGAAACCTTAGCTTTTTATGCCACGTAATTCAGTTAACCTAAAACTAATAATATTTTGCAGTCACGTACTCTTATGCTTAAAAATGTGCAAAACCAGTTGTGAAAAAATTAAATAATTTAAATTGTCGGTTTTTAGGATTCTTGGATGTAACGAAAAATTTGCCGCAAACTATAAAACTATAATTTTTTTATAACCACGTGCTCTAAATAAAGATAAAAGATGCAAAAGAGAAAAAAAACAATTTAAACTTTTTTTTTTAATTTCAAATTGGAGTCATGAATTTTCGATATTATTGAAATTCATTTATATATGTCCGAAAGATTAACGCAAAATTTGTATTTTACTGTCATTTGTACAAACTAATATATTTTTAAAATTTTTCTGCTTCAATGAAATCTTTCCCCTCTGGTCAATTAACGTATGTGGATTAAACTACACCATCGATTTTGTTGATCTCTTTATTGAGACTGAAGGAATATTACAAGGAATTCAATCTTAACTATTTTTAAGCAAACAGTTTTTCAATCGTACGGTTCTACATACACATACCCTCCAACTTATGAGGATTTTGAAAATAATTCTTTCTAGTGGTAGCGAACCAAAGTAGAAATTTTTAAAGCAAATGGATCTCTCATAAAACTTGTAAAAGAAATTAAGAATCTAGCCATATGGCCTGCACTTTTATTAGTAATAGTGGACAAGTTACGCTAAAATTATTTTTTTTTAAATATTAAGACATTAATTTTGCTACCGTCTGAAAAGAAGATTTCTGAAACTACGGAAATTCCGTAGCAGTTGGAGGGTATACATACATTTCATTTATATTAAAACAAAAGTCTTTTTCTAAAGCATACATGCCAACTTTTATGCATTTGACGTAAAAAAAAATCTGTATTTAAAGTGGTAGAAAAATGTATGCTTTCTATACATTCCTTGCATATAAACTTAATTTATTATCTTTTTGAGCACCATTATTTCTTAAAAAAATAGCATATATAAATTAATAGTACCATGGCATACCTGCCAACTCTTCCGGATTTTCCGGAAGATTTTATTTTCATATTTAAAGTGGTAGCAATACTCATGTTATTCCTATTAACTTTTTGAATAATAATGATAATTATAAATGAGTTTGACCACCACTACATATAAATAATTACAATAAATATATAAAAGCATAATAATCCTTGCGCAAGCGAATTTCAACGGGATCAAAACATAAATATATTTTTGAGTCAGATTGTTTTTCGCTAATTGTATTACAACCACTCTGAAAATCCATTCTCGGAAAGAGTGAAAGTTGGCAGGTATGCCATGAGAGTCCGCTTACGTTTTTTTCAAAATACAACGTATGTTTCGGTTTAAAATTGTAATTTAAATTCAATTTAACTACCACTGGGAAAAATCAACCTCGAAAGGTTTAAAAATTGTCAGGCATTGACGAAAAACGTGTGAGGCAGCGGTCTACATTAAGATCTAAAATTGTAGATTAAGATTTTTTGTAAAAGAGAATGGTGGCCAGAAAAAAAAATTCTATTCGATTAAAATGTTTATTTAAACATCCCTTTTACTAAATTTGCCATTTCAAGTAACAGTAAAATAAAAAGTAGAGGCCTCAAAAGCTCTATACATAAAAATATTCCCAATATAAAATTCTAATCAAAAATTGAATTAGAAAAAAAATCTGAATACAAGGACGGAAGAAAAAGCAAGGATTCCAAGGATGAGAAAGCAGCGGTAATGTTTGTCACCACACAGTTTTGAAATTTAATTTATTAAAAGGAAGTTGTGACCAAAATTGATCGTAAAATGCAAAATGGTGTAAAACAATAAAAAATCTTCTTCGTCAAGGTTGGGCTGGGACAAAATTGTAAATAGTTGAAATACTGGATGCCTTGAAAAGTGATTTATAGTATTCAGTTATTTTCTTGCAGTCGTCGCAGATTTTTCCACTTAATTGCTGAATTATCTTTGTCACTCTTACTTAAAGAATATCTAAATTTCCTAAGTTACATCTTTACTGCAATATATTAATCTGATTTGATTAGTCTAACAGGGATCTAAATTTGATGAATATGGTTAAAATGGCGTGACATCTCGATATGTAGATTGTTAAGCGTTATTTATACATTTCTTGACTCTTGGTATTGTCAGAAAATGACTGTTTTTATAAATTGCCAAAAATAATGAGAATTTCTTTTTTAGAAAGTAACTTTTTTGTGTCCTTTTTTTTCTCTTGTTTGTGTCAAAGATCATATTAAAAACGTTCTATTTTAATTTTCTATTTCAGTTTTTTTTTTTTTTTTTTAATTTTCCATTCATAAGTTTTTGTATCAATTTTTTTTAATCGTAAATAAAACAACTCTATTTGTTATTTGAGCGATCATGTTTCAGGGCAAAAAAATACCAATCAAGGTATTCAGTAAGTTCATCAAATAAAAATTAAATAAATACATAATGTAAATAAAATAAATTCTGTTTATTGTTAAATAAACACTAAAATACAATACAAATGTTTTTAACGGAAAAGCAACGTTCTCAAATTAATTCAAATTATTGTATGCTGATGCTATGAAATTATTCTATGATTAAAACATGAATTTAATACAACTTTAAGGTCTCGGAGTTGAAGGCAGATGAAGTAAGAGTCCCGATAATGTAATGTAAAGAGGGTGCTTTTTTGGCTAGGAAAATGTAATAATGGTAGAAATTTCCTTTTTTTAGATACCTCTGGTATGTTTTTTACTTCGAGATCTATTGTACATTTTCTGAGCTATATAGGAACTCTGATGTGAAATCATCATGCAAATGTTTGTGGAAAAAATGTAACTTCTTACAATTTTTATTGATGCATTAAAACTGCACTGCTTTACTAAAATTAAACCTACTGGTACAGATGTACCAAGCAAGCACGGAAAAACATTGAAAAGTTGTCAGTTTTGACATTTTTCTCAAAAGAGAGAGAGTGGCAGTGAAAAAAAATTTAGTTAGCAGGCTCTGGTAGTTCAAAATTATTCAATTTCAAACTGATTTAACTCTTTGAATTTTAAAAAAAATTAGTGCCAGCTGTCTTTGACTCTGTATTCTACCAGTTTAAACAGAAGGTTTTCTTTTCCTAATTCAATCTATAAAAAATTTTCGATCTTTTACTTTTAATTCATTAATGGCCAACGGAAAAAAACCGTTGCCTACCACTTTGGCTTTAAAAAAGCGTCCATTTTAGATCCGAATGTAAACTTAAATAGTAAATTTCACACACACACACACACTCCTCGATCAAGGAAATAAAGATCTGACAAACATACCCCATTAATGTAGACCTTTATAGTATTTAATATTTAGCTTTTTAAAAGATAAATAGTATATTTCACACACAAACACCTTAATAAATGTAAAAAAGATCTGACAAGCATATCCCATTAATGTAGACCTTTACAGTATTTAATATTTGGTTTCTTAAAACTGAAATAAATAGGGAAAAAAATCTATCTTTTGAATGAAAATAATAAAGAGCATTAAAAATTAATGAGAATCAACTTTTGTCAATTCATGAAAATCAATAAAAAAAATTTTTTTCAATTAATGAAAAATTTTATTTATTTTTGTTCTCCTTTTACTAAACAGACGCCGTCTGAACGAAAGAGATCTCAAACGAATAAATAAAATACCACAAAAGTTGATATCTCCTCCGAACTATTATTCTAGTTACTTAAGTCAAACTGCCCTTAGTGGTAAATTGAGATAATTCTTTGTCAGTGAAATTATTTATTCAAAGCATGAAAATCCGTTGCACATATTTTTTTCATTGATAATGACATGTAATTTGTCAAAAGTTACGTGCGTGCCTAGTAATAACACTATTTATAATAATAATAGTGATTAATAATAACTTTTTCCGCAAGAGTTGTGGTTATATTAAATCTGTTATATCAATACTTGATTTTGAATTGCCTCAGAAAATATTTCATAATTATTCACAAACTGTAATTCTAATAGGAGGTTTATACTCTTAGAATTTTATTTATTCACATTAAAGCTTGGTTAACCGGTGCAGTGTGTCAAATATTTTTAAGTTCACGTATACCTATTTTCTTAGAATCTATGGTTGCAATTGCCTGCTCGTTTAAATTTTTTAATTTGCCGCGACAGAAAGGGCAAACATACGATATAGCTACTTGCGTGCCTAATAATAATACTATTTATAATGAGTAATAATAATAATTTCTTTCGCAAGAGCTGTGGTTATGTTAAATCTGTTATGTCAGTATTTGATTTTGAATTGCCTCAGAAAATGTATCATAATTATTCATAAAGTGTAATTCTAATAATAGGACTAATAATTGGAAGTTTATACACTTAAAACTATATTCATTCTCATTAAAACTTGTTTAACCGGCTCAGTGCATCCAATATTTTTAAGTACACGTGTGTCTCTTTTCTTAAAATCTACGGTTGCAGTTGCCTGCTAGTCTAAAATTTTCAATTTGCTGTGACAGAAAGTACAAACGTGCGACAATTGTATTTTGAAGCCTGATAAGGAATTTGTAAAATCCCTAATATCTTAAATAAAACAGAACTAATAAACTTAACTGAAACAAATTATATTATAAACTTAATTTAATCAAATTAAATTACTAACTAAACTTAAACGAATTAACTTATAAGCTTAACTAAACCTAAATAATTTATAAATTTAATATTGATATAAATAATGTTTTAAACTTTTATCTTGAAACCTACATCATCAATAATTTTACTTATAAACTAAAATTATAAGCCTACAAATTTATAAAACAGATGTGAAGCAGATAAATTATAAGCCGTTAGCTTACGAGCTTAAACATACTATGCCTATAAACTACTAAAACATAAAACTTCTAAACTTTTAAAGCCTATAAACTAAACACTTCTTAAATGTGAAAGCAACAAAAATTTGAGTTACCTACCTATAAATGGTTTCTTTCTCGTTTCGATAAGCAGAAAATTATATTCCTGTTTCTCCACGCAGCGGTTTCTGAATGCAAGTGCCGCAATAAAAGTGGCACATGATCAAAAATCTAGAAAAATAAAATAACACTGTATTTTCATAGATATTTATACTCAAAATTCCAATCACAAAAATTGTTAATGATAAATATCTCAGGCACGAGATAAAAAATTTTATTTTCAAAATAAAGACTGGTTTTTTGCTTATTTTCGGACAGATGATTTTTAAAAATTAAATACTGTGGAGCAATTTTTTTTTCTGTTGCAAAAGATTCTTGAACGGTTCTTAGATATCTTTGCATCGCTGATTTTAAATCCGCAATCGGTTTATCTTTACAAGCTACAGTTCTTCCTAGAATCATGCATTAAAGGATTAAAGTTTACCAATAATCATATATTAAAAGACTAAAGTTTACCAAGAATCATATTTTAAAAGACTAAAATTTACCAAAAATCATTTATTAAAAGAATAAAGTTTACCATGAATCATAGACTTAAAGACTAAAGTTTACCAAGAATCATATATTTAAAATCTAAAGTTTACCAAAAATCATATATTAAAAAACTGAAGCTTACCAAGAATCGTATATTAAAGAACTAAAGTTTACCAAGAATCATATATCAAAAAACTACCTATCGAAAACATTTATCTGATGTCTGAAGCAAGTTGGCATCTTAGAATAAGTAGTGAATGATATAGTTCAAAAAAATAAGACAAAGCTTGAAATGCGTTTTTTTGAAAATTCTCCGATAAAGGAAATGAACATTTTTCTCCAAGGTATTGTTTGGAATTTTGGAAAAAGTTTGAAGAACAAGTTTGAAGTAATTTGGCATTTCACGTAAATTTAGCAATACTTTATAGCAATATCAATCAAAATTATATAGATAATAAATTTAAAAAACTATTAAAAATGTTCAGTTTTATTATTTTGCCTCAATAAGTGAACGAATGTGTTGATTAAATCGCTTAGACCTGAAACTAATCATTCATGACCTTCAATACGATAATTATTTCCTTAAGCAATTTTCTACCATATGAGAACCATTTGCTACAATAAATCTTTATTATTTTAATTATATTTATAAACAAAACTATAATTAACCATGAACTTCAACAGCTAATATTCGTTTCTAAGCATTGCTTCTATAATCAATCTACATATCTATAATTATTATTTGTTTCATTCTGAATCGTACTTTCTCGGTGAAATATAAAATTCATCGAATATCCTGTGAAATTAAATTGGCAGGAAAACCATGTTTTTTCCAAAATTTAGATAAGAAAAGATTTAAAAAGTTGCTTTTTTATATCGATTAACCTACAATAATAATTTAACCTATCTCAGCAATTTTTTCACAGATATTAAGTTACTAATAATAACATGCTGTTATTAGTAAATGTATTATAACAAGTAACAATGTAAATTATATATAATAATATATTTTACTAACCTTCATATAGAGTATTAATAAACATTGAAAGAAATGTTTAGTTGAAAATATTTTTTATTAAAAATAATTGCGATAATAAAACGTTCAGAATTGCTACAAAATGCATACAGAACTCCCGCAAGGACTTGAAATAATTTAATAGTAGTAATAAATGAACATTGGAGTTTTTTTTTTTTTTTTTTTTTTTAGGTTTTCACTTGATTTGAAAGAGAAAAAAATTTTTATACTTTCTTTGAAAAATAAATAATGCATACATGCATAGATGCAAGATTTTGAAGTGACAAGAGAACTATCTTAAAAGCTAAGAAAACTACCTTTAAATCTTTATTTTCGTTTACCGTTAAAGAAAGTCAAGTTGTCATCTATAGTTTAAAAAAATTGGATTTGAATGAATTTTTTTAAATTGATATTTATGCTGATAATATGTCATGGCGGTCACACACATTTTAATATTACAAAATAGATGTTTGAAATGAAATAGATATTTTTTTTTCTTCTTGAATGAATGACGTGCTTTCAAAATGGGAACATTATAGCCCAATGGGTTAAAAAAATGGCTGCCTTTTGTCAGGGCTAAAGAGAATAGAAGGGCTAGTTCACTCCGCTCTTATAACTGAAGTTACGATTTCCCTCCTCATGACGTCACTGTGTCCACAGATCTCGGAAGATCGCACGCAAAGATATTATGATAACTTTGCATCTTTCTCTTTGTAAAAATAAGTTAGACTTTTTCTGGTTATTAGCTTTCAAACTTTGCGTAATTAACACATTATTTCCATTCATAAACATAGTTTAAAAAAACTTTCTTGGCCAGTATATTAAGAAAATACCATTTTAAACTAATAAAAATATTTTACTAGTTGGCGAAAATGACACTATAAATACTTTATTTTAAAAAGTTCAGTTTCAACTTTAATTATTAAGAAAAATGAAAGTATATATCGACATTTTTTTATCTACATATTCTTTTATAACAATAAGTTGAGTTAAATTTAGAATCCCCGATTTTAAAATATGCCGTTAATAGCAATTTGTTCATACCTTATCATTAGGAAACATCAACCTTAAACGATAATTACTGAAACAAAATAATAATTCAGGTTCATAATGACACTAGAAATTTTACAATTGTTTATAGATATTTAAATTTACGATAGTATAATTTATAGATATTTAAATTTGAGAGAGTATAATTTTGAAAAAAAAAATCATAAATATTAAGAATAACTACATTAAAAAATATGTTATGAAATTAGGAGAATTCCAACTATATACTATATATTTTATTTATACTTCTTACTTACATTTCAATTTTCTTTGACTTTATCCATTTTTTTCACCTGCCTTTCTTTTTGAAGTAACGAGGCGGTTTCTATTTAGATAATGAATTTTTATAAAAGTTCTTAATGACCGAATAAACGTATTGCTGTTTTATATTAACTGTGTCATTTCGGAATCCATTCTTTACATAGTTGTTCATTTACTTTAGGGAACACGCGGAAAATTATATTTTTTCCTTTTGTTTTTCTATCAAAATTTTTTCAAGTTGCAATCGCGCAAACTGGCATTTCGATAATAGTTTTAAATTCTTGTAAATTCGCTGCAAAAACTGAGGAAAGTCATTATAGAAAATAACAAATGTCTTAGAATATGTCGCAAAAAGAAATGCTCCAATATCAGTTAGAGCTAGTAAGGCCGAAAGCTCTGTTCTTGAAGTAAAAGTGCGAGCTTTGCGCCAAAGTGTCGTCACTAGAGAAAATCGGAGGATTGGCGCGGCGAGAGCTACTTCAAAGGAGTGAACCAGCCCTTGAAACGTCAGATTTGTTTCGAATTCATACTGAAGGTTACATATTCATAGCTACCAAATTGTGCGGCTGTAGAAAGAAAAGTTTACATAGTGGCATTTAAGCAATAGTTAAAGCATGACAGCAAACTACTACGATTTTTGAAAAATATTTTAGAGAAAACTAAAGCTTTTCAGAATATTTGGTAATTTTACTAACATTTTAAAAGCCGCACTGCGAGAGATCTAGGAAGAAATTACGTTCCATGAAAACTTTTGAATCATTTACATGTAGTGGTGTGAAAAATAACTTTAAATCAAATTTATAAAACAAAGAATCATACATTTAAACATAAACTTAGCTAGAAGAAATTCTCCTAAAAAAGCGTTGGCAGCCCTTTCAAGGCAGAAAGAATTTTCTTAAATTTACGGAGTAATTTCACCAGGGTTCGGTGCAATAAATATTAAAAAGTGGTGGCAAAAGTAAAAAAAATTATCAATAACATCCACACAATAAATTTAGGAAGTTGAGACAAAACTCAAGGTTATGCGTAGCTTCAAATAAGAGCTTATAAAATCTAATCCACCAACAATTAAAATCCTTACTAATATATTTTATGCATAATTTTGAATAATTGATTTGCCATGGTCAGTAAAACAATAATTTTTCTAATTTAAATTCAAGAGCATTCAAACATAAATGTTGCTACCACTAGGAAAAGTTTTGGTAGCTTTGTACTTTGTTTTTAGCAGTGCATGGCAATAGCAACATTCAAACATTGTTAGAAATGGAGTGCTGAAGTGCAACGCTGTGCACATGACTTCAACAGCATTTAGAAAATAAAATAACAATATATATATATATATATATATATATTCAAAATGTAGAGAAAACAAGGGAAAAATTACAGAACAATGAAAAAAGGGGGGGAAAGAAAAATAATAGTGAAAGTAAAAGTAACAGAAACCGGAAAAAAATTCCCAAAAAAAGGGCAAAAAATTTTAAAAAATCTGGAAAATTATTTTTCGAATTTTTTGAGATTTTTTTAAATTTTCTGTCCCTTTTTTCGGAATTTTTCTTCAGGTTTTTGTTATTTTTATTATTATTTTTCTTTTTTATTCCCTATTTTCAATGTTCTGTAATTTTTCCCATGCGTTCTCTACATTTTGAACTTATTTTATGAGTTCTATTTACTTGCAGCCTATGCGCAATAAATAAAACGTATTGTTTTTCTTAATTTAATAAATATATATATATATATATATATATATATATATATATATATATATATATATATATATATATATATATATATATATATATATATATGTAACATAAAAAGCTTCAATTAATCTTTTTATGTTATCCTAATTAATTATTCTAATATTCTAATCGAAATACTTTCTCACACTTTTAAAAGCCACATCCTGTTCTTGAATCTATTGTGTGGGAAACGTTCGATCTATTTCATAAACCAATAACAACTACTAAGATTTCCCTCTTTCCCTAAATTAAGACATTTACGGATTTTACTTTGCAAGATTTTCCCTAACATATAACCAAGGAGCACAACTTTTCGTGTTCACTCTTACTCACTCTCATGACTGCTCTTGTCTAATAATTAATAAAAAAAATTTGTACCCTCCTTCCCGACTTAAGGCCTATTTTAATCCTTCCATTCAGCAACGACGTTATGTATATATATATATATATATATATATATATATATATATATATATATATATATATATATATATATATATATATATATATATATATATATATATATATATATATATATATATATATTCATTGAAGGCCGTTTGTATAGCCTCCAACTTCTACGGAATAGTTTTAGAAAATATTTTCATTAGTGGTAGCAAATGTAGTGGTAGTAAATGTAATATTAAATGTTTAACTAATTCAAAGTAGTAGTCCCACCAATACACACAAATATTTAAGCAAATATACAAAAAGGTCAGATTGATCATGTTCGTTCATCAGTTCTGATTGTAAAATTTAAGCTTTTTTTAAAAAAAATTTAACTGCTTCAGTCAATTACCACTGAAAAAAAAACTATTTCCCAAAAATCAAATGCTGAGCGGAAGTGCTGTCTGAGAATTAAACTGGGAAACAATTTTTGTGGCTTGAGATTTTAGAATATATCTTCGAAACACTTATTTCAATCGGTTTCTCCTTAGAACTTATTATGCAATATATTCCTTAACAGGTTTTATTTTTTTATAATTCACTCTAGTGAATACTAAGGCCTCCCACTTCTCTGCTGCGTAGAAAGAATGCAATAATGCAGTTTATGATGCGATACTTTAAGGTCATATATTTGTCTAAGTTTCATTTTCAAGGGACAAGTGGATTTATATACATATATACGTTTTCCTAGACTTCTACATTCAGGTAAAAAAAAAAAACTAAACTAAAAATGTAATTTTGCAAAAAAATCTGTAGTTTTTGGAACAAAACAAATTTCAGATTTGAAGTCCCCAGCTCCATCCTGAGATTTTTGTTGCAATCATGTGAATGCAATCTTACAATGAGGTTGCTGAGTATGAAGCTCGGTGAAGAATAAATAAATAGAAAAGAATGGAACAGTTTTACTCTATAATGTAGTTTGTGAAGCTGATGGAGAGGTGAGATGATGAGCAATTGAGATGATCAGTGAACAGGTGGGACATAGACGTGAGGTAACGCCCGATGACTTTAACTTCGATTGCGTGTTTTTGTTGCTGAAGGTGAAATTGATGTTAGCAATTTTGGTAGTTATGGTATGAAGCATCACAACAATAGTGGGTAGTAATCGATCAAGTTGTGTATCTTTGGTCAAATTTTGATATTGGAAGTTTTAATTGAAATTCGTTGGGTACATTTAATTGCTGTGTCGGAACCGTTTAAATTGTAAATATATTCTGAAAGAGTGGGTATTTTGTGGTCTTTGGGTATGTTGGTGTTCCGGATGCATAGTGGGGAAAAAATACCACCCTAAATAGCTTTCGTTCTAATGATCAGATTTTCATGTTGTCAATCTTAATGGCTCCTGGGGGTAACCTCAAATATGCTAATTATTTAGTGCTAACTATTAATTAAGTTAAGAAATCGTACACAAAAACGTACTCTCTCTGAATAAACATAGATTTTTTTTTTTACATATTTGGATTCTTAACCTTCGAAATACATCGAGTAGCAATCTGGGAAAGATGGCCCTAATAGGTTGGTCAGGAGAGCGATCAAAAGTTCGGACCCGTTAATGTTAATTTCACTTTTTGCGTTTTTAGTCATTTTTTAAAAAACTAATTAGGCAATTAAAAAAATGACATCCACTCATAAAACCCATTTACTCCAAGATAATTTCATGCAATAAATAATTTTTATTAATTATTTAGTGTTTCTTATTATTTAATTTATTTGAGGAGAAAAAAGTTTGAATTATGAGCCATAAATTTTTTATGACACTAATTTAAATATCTTAAAAATCTAAAGTTTCAACTGTTTTTATTTAGTAGAAGCCTAAAAAAATTAAAATTAAATATTTTTAAAAAAATAATTTGACAATGAAGAAAGATTTAAATAGGCTGATTAATATTTAACTGTGGTTAATTTACGAGGAACATGACTTAAGCACGCGTAGCGTAAAATTTCATTCTTATTTTTTTCGCAAAAAACCGATTGATAATCTTTTTTTTTAATTATAAAATAAAATGTTTTTTTTAAACGTCTGAAAATTTATTCGTTATTTGGTAAAGAAATTTGAATAAAACGTTTCATTGAATAAAAAACATTTTATTCAACGAATGTCGAGTTTTATAAAAGCATGCTTCTGATAGAATGTGATTATACATCAGATTGTGATTATATTTAAATTTTTTAGTTTGTTTTTTCAATAATTGATACAATTTCAATAATATGCATAGAATTGGAATAATATATATTTATCAATTTCTTCAATATATATTTTACAATTATTAATAGGAATACGTAGTCAAAATTTTTAAGCATCTTAAAATTTCTCAACATCTTATATGTCGCTTTAATCTTAAAATAAATATCTTAATTACATGTCCACGCTTGTTTCGCAGAGCAATTTTACCAACTATTTAATTAAATTTCAGCATTTTAAAAAATCTTATTCTTTACGCTACCACGTATATTATTTTTTCATTAATATACTGATCAATTTTTATAGTACTTTAATTCAGGTTTTTCTTTAAAGTAAAAATCCTTTTTAAAATTATTGTGAAGTTCTTATTAAAAGAAAACTTAAAATTATCGCCTGTTAGCAAAGAATTAAGTTTTGTTAAGAAATTTAAAACATTCTGCTGATTAAAATTGTTTGATGGAAAACAGCTGACTATTTACTAAGCATACTATTTTTTCGAAAAATAATGATAAATTATTGTCTCTTTTCTTTGTTTCTTGTGACTTCATATATTATCTAAACTAGTGTTGATGCTTTATAAGTCCCTTCAATTATTATAAAGATACAGAACATAAGGAACTGTCGAATACGTAGCCAAAATTTTTAAACGTCTTAAAATTACTCAGTATCTAATATGCCGTCCTAACATCTTAATTCTGAAATTAAATTTTTAATTTTCTTGGCAAGTGTGATTCACAGAACTATTCAACTAATTATTTCATTATATTTTTTACTCTTTCTTTATACTACCACGTAGATTTTTTCCCAATTATATACTAAACTATTTTGTTTAATTTTTATTGTTAGTTAAAATTTTAAGTCATTGCTAAGTTTTTTTCTTCACTTAAAGTCTCAGAATTTCTTTTTAAAGTCTCAGTACAATAGCCAGTTAGCTGATAAGCATTTAGGAACATTTTCTATGTTAAAATTGCTCAGTGCAAAACGGACTGATCATAGTAAATAAGTGCACCCTTTTCTGAGCAAACAAATTATTTATTTATTTACTTTATTGTTTCTTATTTGTTTGATTTGGGAAAAGTAAATGCAAATAAGTGCAACTTCAAAAACCAAAACTGCTAGCTTTGCTTTTTAAATGAACAAATTCGAACCGCAATTTTATTTTGGCCTTTAAACTTGCATACAATATTACAGCGTTAACTTTAAACAAGCAGTTTTTTTAAGAAAGGATGATGAAAATATTTACTGTTGCTAAAATTATTTTTCAACTTTAACACAATTCCCAAGATATCATTATGCATAATTTGTTATTAGGAAAATGTCTTATTTGTTAAACAGCGAATACTAAAAATTGAAATTGGTAAAAAGATTCCGAAGCCGTGTCAATTTTAGAATCATCAACTGATTTGAAAAGTGTAATAAAAAACACGCAATTTTAGAACTTATTTTGATTTTTAAAAAAATACGCAGCGGGAAGGTTATACTTTTTACAGAAACTGTGAATACCAATTTTTTCTACATTTCGTCATAAGTGGAAAAGAATGATATTGCTCCAAGGAACCTACTCAATAATTTCGCTATTTTCAAAATTGAAATCTGTTTGGACGAAACATATTATTAGTTGAAAGCTAAAGCGAGAAAAAATTTAACTATTATTATTTATCTAAGCTTATTCCATTAATTTAATGATACTGGTATCAAGGTTAAGGATACGCGATGGAAGCCCCGTTTACTATTAAACTATAATTTTTTTAAATCATATAGCTTGAATAATTTTGAGCAAATAAGGGTGTAAAAATAAACTCGACCGAAGTACACCTAAAGTATAACCTAAGATATGTCTAGAATAAACTTTGGAATCGACGAATAAAAAATAAATTTTCAAACAACTTCGAGTAGGACGGAAATGTTAACTTGTTTGAAATATCTGTCCTTGTAACTATTTCATTTTAATTTCTGGTGCTAGGGTACATTTAATTTTCACATTCAACTTTAGAAATTTCAATTGTAAACGGAATTTTTTATGTCCTTAAAAAGTGCTATTAAGACTAAAAGTAAAAAACAATATACTGAATTGATTTTTTAGAAAGAAGTGCCTAATTATTATTTTTTCAATCTAAGAACTTATGCCTTTATCTTACATAAAACTTATTTTAATATCGCATGAAGTATTTTAATATACTGTGTTACTAAATGAATAATACCATGAAACTGAATCGAAAAGATAAAGACTTCATTGATTTAAAACATAATAGATGATAATAAAAGTAGATATATTTTGAGATTCCAATAACTAACGTGACAAGTCATTCACGCCAGGCCAATCTTGAGAATATGTCCCTATTTTTGAACGCCCGAAATATATCTACTTTTATTCACCTTTTCATATTTTTTGAAGCGAATGAATTTTTTTATCATCAATTGCAATGTTTTACATTTGGGTCTTCATCATTATTTTGATAAGAAGTTTATGTTTGCAAAAGCAAACATATGCATTTTAATGTTTCAACAGGATTCATGAGGTCCTTAACAAAGGAAGTGAACCGCAGCATCAATATTGTAACTATGAAGTTTAGTTTAAAATTAAAATTTTGAGACCAGATATTTTGAGTTTATGAAATTCAATATTTTATCTCTTAAGTTTTTGTGCCACCATTTCAGTATCCTAAAAACCTTACGAACTCTGTTTAAAAGGAGATTTATCAGATATATCTAAGAAAACAAAGAAATCATATGAGCGATATTTTTCGCAAACCGAATTTACTTCGAATAATGTTTTCGTGCATTTTCTAGCATAAAATTGCCTTGGTGAAAAATGATATTTTAAGGAATATTTTAATTAATTGTTTTCTTTGATAAATAAATGTTTATTTATTAATAATATGGGGTGCCCTTTCACAAAAAAAGCGGCACTGAACTAAACGTAATGAAATAGATGATAATTTTAAAAGTTCGAATATTAGATCGAATACTATTTAATCTTGTGCAGTATTAGCTCTAATATTAGATTCAGGAGGTGTCTAGCATTTTCTAGCACGGCAGTATGTTAAATAAGCACGGCTTTCTAATCGTTCAACACGGCTTTCTAATGGTTCAAAACGGCTTTCTAATGTTAAATAATATCGTTTTGCTACCTGGGATGGTTAAATTATTGATATAGGTGACATTGTGCTATACTACCTCTGCCTTGATAATTTTGACCAGAAGCAATAAAACCCATAAGTTGTTGAAGATCTCCCTATTTTGGCTCCTTCCTCAGCAATGTGACAATGTACACTGGCAATCTGATCCTTCAACTTTCAGCGAACCTAGACATTTGTTTTGCGGAGATTGGTCTGAATAGGACTTCTACAAGTTCATCAGCCATTTCTTGTAATCATATTTAGGAGAAATCCTTTTAATTACAACTTTTATAGATTTTTTCTCTAGGAGAAGAATAGTGTGATACTTGATGTCTTGTTTGGTTAACAAATCAACAATAATTCGTCTAGTTTCGATTGCTGACACAGCAAAGTTGATTTGGTCTCTCTGATAATTCATATCAAATCCTGTAATTTAATTTGTAAGTAAATGTTCTTTAATATTCTTACAATTAAATTTATTGCCTTTTATTATAATAGGAATTATTCATGGTTTCTCAAAAATTGGCGTTTGAATTGCCGTTGGCGTTGTTGGGATTCATCCTGATATTCCATCTCATTTTCAAGATCCAGATCTGATTTGTTATTGTGATTAGGCTTGTCGTTCATAATTGGCACGCTTTTTAATTGGCCTTCCTTAGGACCAAGCCTTCTTTTTAATTTATTTTTGATTGAAACCCATATCCTTCAATATTTTAGTCATAATAGAAATTTGTCATTGCTGTCTTTGTTTTTGAGAGGTTTCTCTCAGGTCTGGTACTCTGAAGCTCCGCCTTCAGGGTCAGTTTTCTAGCAGCTCGGTTGTTCCACTTTGCCATCTATCGACTGATCTTTGTTGGTAGTATTCACTTTTTTCACAATGGAACTATCCTCTTCAGAACTAATAGATCTGGTTCTTTTGTGCTAGACTAGAGTGCTTTGACAGTCCATATTTTGGTCAACAACTTTTTTGTTTGGCTAAACTAAGGCAGTTGGTGTTTTTCTGAGTCAGTTGGTGATTATTGTTTTCTTTTCCTGTTCGGTTTTTTTTCCTCACACTTTTTCCTGTATTAGGTTCGAATCCTGTATTAGGTTCGAAGAACAGGAATAGGTTACAGTAATCATGTTAGTAACAGGTTCTTGACTTTGTTTGTTAATTTTTAAAAGATATTTGTTCTCTTTTTTCAATTCTTTATTTTCAATTCTTCATGTCTTCTAGCTGCTTCAAATTATTTTCATTTATTTCATTTTGCTGTTAAAACTGTTCTAACAATATCCCCCTCAACAGGGAAACCAAATTATTATTTGGGCTCGCAACGGAGGTCATCATTTTCCTTATCACTAGCGTTTTTAATTTCATACTTTGCGCATAAAGTTATACTAATTCAACTGTAAAAATTGAATATCAGGCACTAAAAGGTCGTGGTGAAATAATTTAACTATAAATATAATCATAAATGCACAATGCGTTCTATCTAGAACAATATGTTGAGAAGCTCTGCAGCACTATTAGTAAACACACTCGTAAAGACTCCAAACAACCAAACTTAAATACACGCATTTAAGTTACAGAATATAGTTTTGATAACATAAATGGAACTCAAAAGAAAAACACTTGAACGTCGTGAAGATAAACAATCACTTTGACTACAGTTATTTGATCCAACTTGTGCTTAGAAATCTTCGGCAGATATAATACTTGCCAAAGATCGATAATAGTTATATTACATAGTTGACTATCCTTACACAGGGTACATAAACTTAGAAGTAAACGTTAAACAACATAGATGAAAATCCCTGTCAACGATAAAAACAGAACGTGCAAATTCAAAAATAACGTTTTTTGCAGGTTCATTAATGTATCGCCCTTATAACTTTCAACGTTTAGTCAAATTTTCATTCTGTTAAGTGCTCTGATAATATCTCAAAAAATATCTTAAGATATTTATAAAATTTAGCTGTAACCAAAAAACGCACTTTTTCTGAAGAAACATACTTTTCTCTCCATCAAACACGCTTTATCACCCCAAAAATAGGAAGAAGGTAGACTAAATTTTGAAAAGCAGGCTTTTATAGTTTAACCACTATAACAGTTCAATTTATATTATTTTATTAATTTAATTATAGTTATTTTAATGTGTCACGTTTCTCTTCATAGCTTTGAATGATTAGTTAAACTACAAGAATTATCTTACTAAAAGTTATAAGCCCACGACACAAAGACAAATATGTAATAATAGGATACTTAAGTGAATTAAATAATTTTCCTAAAAAATTTTATAGATTAAGAATTTTCAGATTATTTTTAAAACCTATATATAGAATTTTATGTCATTTGATGAGTAAAAAATTCTTGAAAAGTAATTTCAAAAATAAATTATCGAATTATATTGAAATGACACCCTATTTTAAGATTACATGGCTAAATTGAGGTATTTTTTTAATTTTATAACCGTCGTTGAACATTGGACGTTTGTTGGATTTACGACTACTAATGTTCAACTCCATAGCCTTGTAATTTTGAATTCAATCCAGAAGACAAGGGTTCAAGTATTGAGAGAAAGTTTGCCTTCGCGGAGGACTTTTTAATGGAACTAACTCTCATTTGCGCTATATGGAGAGAAAAACCACGAAAACCTACCACAGTTAGACTGGCGGAAAGGGGTCTCTAACCCATGATCCGTCAACCACTGAGGATATTTTATGTCATCACTATGGTCGGTGCGAGCCAGGTGCGGAATTCGTATCGACCAGCCATCGCTGAGATTTAAACCCAGTTCACCTCATTGAAAGGCGAACGCTTTATCCCCTGAGCCACTACGGCTCATACGAGTTAACCAATAAATGTGAAAGAATTAGTACTTTCTTTAATCATTCATACCAGTGAAATTAAGAAACGCACGTATTTTTAAGAATTTTGTCGATAGAAAGTAGATAGAAAGTAATCCTTTTCAATTTAATATTTTTCCTTCTCCTCATAAATTATGTGTTTTAGTAATCTAATAACAGATTCAATAAAAGTTTTTTCTCACTGTAGTGCTAATGTTTTTAAATTTTAGTGGATTACGTATCACAACCGAGATCTGTTAAAAAGGTGGAACAATTGTACTTTTTACTGAAACATTCCGGTTTATTCGTAAACAGAGTGGCTTTATTTGAGTGTTTCAGATTAAAGGCAAAAAAATTATTGAATATATAAATAAATAAATAAAAATAAAAAAGAATTAAGAAAGCTGTGTAACAAATCTTTTTCTAGCCACTGACTGTCACTTTTGCTACAAAAGTACTTCAAAATACTTAAATTAATAAAACATATAAATAATCTGATGTATTTATGTTTATAAATTGCAAAAATGAATCAATTTCTGCCGTATTGTCGGAATTAATACCATAAAAAATATCTTTCTGGAGGAGCGCAAAAATTGGCAACTATGATTTTTTAGTATAAAAAAGTACTATTGTATTAAGTGCAATAATCAATTATTTATATATATGTTTAATTATTTCTAGGGTAAATGAAACGCTCGCTTTCACTTAGTGCACACCACACATAAAACGAATTTATGATACATGCACACATTACGAATTTATCATATTAAAAATAAAAAATATAATTCTAAATCTACCACTTAGATAAGAAAGCAATTTAAAATTCGATTACTCCTTTGAATAAAAATTAGAGTATCAGATATCATATTTCGTATTATTAATATCTACATTTAAAATTCGTTTGTACGTTATTTGTAGTGGAACTGGGCGTATGAGGCCTTACTGCCCTTCTACATTTAAAATTCGCACATTAGCAGGGAAATGTAAAAAGTAGTAGAAACTTAATTAATTTTTATTTATTTATTATTTCTTTTATTATTCAATCGTACTTGCATTTGGAGTGTATTATGAGATGTTTAAACTTCCGGGGGGGGGGGGGGTAGATGGAAATTTATTATAAAAATCTCAAAATAAATGTAAGAAAGATACCCATAAAAACTAAAATCACATTAACGAATTCCTTGATAAAAAAAATCTTGAGTGAAAAATGAGAGAAGATAGCATTCACGACATTTTTTAATTCAAATTATGCAGCTCAACCTTTTCTGAATCCGTAATAAATATAATTACCGCTAATTTCAAAAGTCCGTGATAAAGCTATTTTACCACTTTTAATTTGGGTTTCCATTTACTAATAACCTTAGCTCGGATGAAGTAAATTAAAGTACTCAAATTTGACTGTAATTTAACAAAGGCCTCACAGCCAACACTCGAATCCTTTTCTTTGCCAAAGCCAAATAGTCTCAATTGTTATTTCACATCATCAGAAGAAGGAGTGAGATGCCCGCTTCGCGGACAGGTACTCTGCTGCAATACATATCAAGTCAAGTAAATTAAAACCGTAAGGTCTCAGACGCCCAGTTTCATTACAAGGAACGAACGGAGTAAATTAAAATCAGTGACCATATGCATTTTTTCGAAAGCTTATAAAAAGTTATATGCCTTTGCGGTTTGCAGTGTTAATAAAACTATATTATAAATAAAAAAATAATAAAAGGCAGTAAGCTCCCTACCTTTTCATAACTCGTAATAGGCCGTGGTAAACATACTTATCATGAAAAAGAATGGCGTTAAAATTTAAATTAAATTTATCTAATAAGCTAATGGTTTTTTTCTCATATCCATTTCAACTCCAAAAATATTTTAATATACCTTTACTAGAAATAAATGTTCTGTTGAAGGGTTAAAATAATTATAAAATAAATTCCTGTTGCATTTCACACATTTACGCAGAAATTTCAATACTGAAGATGCCCCCATTATAAAAATGTTAAGAAAAATAGCTTCCACTTGCTTCCACATGTTTACATTAGTGAGAAACTAGTTATTAATTGAATCAATCAATTAAAAAAAATTAATAAAAATAAATTTAGCGTTTTAAAAAACTCTCGTTAATTCCGATTTCGTTTGTTTTCCTGGTTATTATTTTAAATTAGGCTCTTCATAAGAACGCAATAAAATTTATAGCTTTAGTACACAACTTAGATTTCAAATATTGTATCTCATACTTGTATTTCACATATGTCCATTAAATAAAATAATACAAACATAGTAAACAATGTAAGAATATTGCAAGGGTTTGCTCAGTTTATACACAATATTGACAATATTGTAATACAAAACTTATTTATAAATCTTTATAAGCTTTCACTTTTAAATTGTAAACTCGTTTTACTCGATTTTATAATTATATATACATTAAGTGCGATGGTGAATACGAACTAATGAGAATGCATTCCTACTCTTACTACCAAGTTTTCTCTGAAATATTGTAAACCCGAATATTTTTATTTTATAATTTTATTACTGTCATTTAACAGCCAACCCAATTTGGGGGGGGGGGGGTGAGAGAGGTTTAGGATTACTAATGATCAACTCCATAGCCTTGTAATTTTGAATCCAATCCAGAAGACAAGGGAACTCCTGGATCAAGTAATAGGAGAAATTTGCCTTCATGGAGGACTTTTTGATGGAACTAGCCCGCATTTGCGTTACATGGAGAGGAAAACCACGAAAACCTCCTACGGTTAGCCCCACGACAAGAGAATTCTAACCCATGATCCATCTACCACTGAGGATTTTTTGCGTCATTGTCGGTGCAACTCGGATGCGAAATTCGTATCGACCAGTCATCGCTGGGATTCGAACCCTGCTCTCCTCATTGGAAGGCGAACGCTCTATCCCTTGTGCCATAAACCTGGATATTGTAAAATATCGTTGCAGTCCATTTAATGCTTCTGGTGTTGTTCATGATGCAGAGATGCCAACTGCTCCGCTTTCTGGAATAGTTTTAATAAAGTGGTAGCAAATTATTTAGTAAGATTAGTTAAAGTAAGATAGTTACGCCTACTTTTTAATACAGCAACCAGTTGATTGTTGCTTTAAAGTAACATTTCATATCATATTCATAATTTTTGATATTTAGTGGTGAAAAAATTATTTAAAATGAAAAATACTAAACTGAAAGTAACTTAAAATTCACTACCACTAGAAAATACTATTTTACAAAGCGGAGCAAGTTGGCATCTTTGATGATGAATGCGTAAACATATATATTAAGACGTTCTCTACCAGCCGAGAACTGGTGTTTATGCTATATCTGTCATTAAAAAGTAGTAATCGATAAAAAAATAATTTTCTTTCATTAGCAACAATTTTATATAGTTTTTCACAGTAAGCTATAATAAACATTAAACAATATGTTATTTTTGGGAGAAAACATATTTTCTACGAAAATAGTTGGATCTTGTTATTACTTAATCTGTTTTTTCTACTAGGAGGAATTTCATCAGTGGGATCGGCAGCAAAAGTGCTGTCATGACATGCAAAATCTAAAAAGTGGTAGTAAAGATTTTTCAAGGTTAGTGATAACTGTTTAAATTTAGACTTCAATTAAAACAATTGCAAAATTCTTACCACTTCCACATGTTTTGTACAGATAGAAATATCTTTAGTAGATATAATAAATATCTCTTTTAACAATAGAATACCTGCCAATTTTACGCTTTTCAAATAAGGTTTTTGGTAATGAAATGACAATTGAAGTAACGTTGTAAGCAGGCATTCAATTCACATCTAAGCAACACTTACAACACAATAATATAATCAGTGCATGTAAATGCAACACAATAATATAATCAGTGCATGTAAATGCAACACAATAATATAATCAGTGCATGTAAATGCAACACAATAATATAATCAGTGCATGTAAATGCAACACAATAATGTAATGGCGATTAAAATCAGCTGATATTAAATTTGTGAAAATTAGAATCAAATATGAATGTAGAAAGTTTATCACTTTAAATATCCGTAAAATGCGGAAAATTTGGAAGATATGTTTGAATTAATCAAAACTATTTTAATTGTAGCTGAAATTATTGAAACTACATAAATTTTAAAGATAAAAATTGTGACGCATTAGGACTTTATATTATTATTAGATAATATGAAAATAATATAAGTAATAATATTTGATATTTGAAATTCTGGAAATAAAAATCAAATCGTATTATATATTAATTATAGAAGTAAAAATATTTAAGTATCGTTTGTTTTATTTTATTATATTTTTCCTTTATATATTTAATTTATTTATTCAGCTATTTTTTACTGATACCTCAGAAAAGTTTTTCAGAAGAGTTAAATTTTGACAAAACA
Organism: Parasteatoda tepidariorum; assembly: GCF_982258835.1. Taxonomy (NCBI): domain Eukaryota; kingdom Metazoa; phylum Arthropoda; class Arachnida; order Araneae; family Theridiidae; genus Parasteatoda; species Parasteatoda tepidariorum. The sequence continues at coordinate 15,950,214 of NC_141766.1, read as the reverse complement.
TTGCATTAACACAATTGTTATGAATTTCAACACAATTGTTCTGCATTTCAAAGTTTCACTTGATTTAATTACAGAAAATGCAATGATTTTTTCTCGTTTGAAGGAATTTAGACACTCTCTTTGGTAAAATAAAATAATCTACTCTTCTTTTTATAGGTTAATAAAGCATGTATCCGTAAGATGGCGCTTAAAATTGAAACGAAAAACTCCTTGTAGTTAACTATTTTTGAAAAAAAATTCAAACAACGAAGACCATTATCTTTTACTTAGAATGAAACGAAACACAATTTTAAAAAAAGATCGTAAAAATTTTTTTCTGTACTGGTTATATTTTCTGAAGACCTTTTATGACAACATTGCTAATAACCTTTATTTCAAAAACAAGGATAGAGTTAAAAGAAAAATAAATTTAAATGAAGATAATTTTAATGTGAAAGATACATTTTTTAAAAAAAATTCTGAAAATGAAGACAATTTAAAAATGAAAGATAGATTTAAAATAAAGATAGTTTTAAAAAAAAGATATTCATAAATTTGTTCATAATTTTGACAACTCTTATTAAACAATGGAAAAATGGTTAAAATAAAATCATATGGCTACAATACATTACACAATTAAAATCTAAAATTTGATCCTTTAAGATAAGCAATTTATAAGATATGGAAACAATATTATATTTATTAGCGATCCACAAAACATATAAATTCCTGTTCTGTGACAAAAAGAAAAATTCCTCACTATTTTTTGATTTTTCAGGTATATTGTAGACAGATATTAATTTTTCTAAATATTTTCAATTGTGTGTAATTTATTATGCTTTTTCTTTCTTTCTTTTTTTTTTTTTTGAAATTAAAAATAATAATTTTTCTACATTTATATTTTTTTACTGCAAACAATACCAATTTTTTTAGATTAAAATAAATTAATAGTTAAATGATTATATAAATAAAACTTACCGCATTACGAATGGTAATTCAAACTAAGCACAGAAACCAAACACAACAACCCTACACAAACTTCGAAGATAATTTAATTCCAGATATTCTTTTACACAAAGATTAAAAATATAAACAAAAACTTAACCAAAGACGGCTCCTACGATTTTTACTCGAACCAGTTCGACAATTTTCGAAAACAAAAAAAAGGAAGAAAAAAAAAAACAAAGGAAAGTGTTTCGCGTCCTACACGTTATTGCGGTTGAAATGAGTATGTCGCCTGTTTCTCTACACGATTTCGAAGAAAGTGTTTTTTCCCCCTTTCGCTCTTCAATTTCCCTTTTTCATTGCTTTTTCCCCCAATGACACTCCTTCGACCTTATATACGCGAATTTCAACTTCTTGATTATTCAGATTAATTTTGGCAATAAACGATATATTCACATTAAAACGAAGAAACTAAATCTGGCAGCATAACAAAATAAAACTAAATTTAACGAACGAAATTTTAAAAACAAGAAACGTTTCTAATTAGACACAGTTATTATACAAAGTATCAATAGTCGCAATGTATCAATAGTTCTATAAATACTATAACAATAGTTGCCAGTTAATGCTAAAAGTTTAACATAAATATGTAAGAAGTTGAGCATAAATTGAGTATCACTAGTTAACAAAATAAAACACATCAAGCTTGATAGTTTTAGAGCTAAATGCAGTGCCTGATTAACACCTAGGCCCAATAGGCATGGGCCTAGGGCCCACAATTTCTGAGGGGCCTCAAAAATTAGTAAGAAGTTCTCAATATTATTATTTCTTTTAAATACTGAAAGAAACAGTTTTTTCTCAGAAAAATTCATTTTTTTATTTCAATTTTCGTGGTTATCGTAATACAACCAAACTCACGTAAACATTACACTAATCAAATTTGAAAGTTATGTGAGTAAACTTTGTGTTCTTTTAACTATTGAATAATTACAGCTTAATGACACAGCAAAAGTACATGATAATTCTTGTTTGTGGTCACCAAAGGTCTTTAACTATTTTCATTTAAACATTGTTTCTTTTTTTTAAATTCTGCTTTTATGTATATTTAGTCATATTTAAGGTCAAATTTTAAAGTAGGAAAAGCCTATTAACTAATGTAAGCTGACAATGATAATGATAATTAATAAGTTGAATCAGATATTACTACAGAACAGAATTTTGAAATTCTCATAAAATTATTTGCTAAAAAAAAATTTAAAAAAATGTTTGTTTTTTAAATTTTAAAAAAAAAATTTAGAAGTCCATTATATTGAATACTTTCAAGGGTATTAATATTTGGAGTATAACTTTTTCATTGAATATGAATTTTAATTTTTCAAAATGAATTATATCTAAATAAATTATTTAAATGTGTTTTCAATTTACTATGAGTAGATATAGTTTTGGCTCTTTTGGCTGTTTTTTATGTTTTGAAATGTATTTTTTAAATAAAAATTATAATTAATAACCTTAATATCTTAGCATATATGCTGAACTTATCGTTAAATCCATTTAAAGGTGGTCTAGATTTGTGCTGGTTTAAGTACTAAATAAAAATTAAATTACAGCTTACATTAAAAAAATAATTCAGCTAATCAGAGACTTTTAGCAAAAAACACTGATAGCAATTGTTTGTGATCACTAAGGCCCGGATTTTGATGACATTTGCATTTTTTTGCATTTTTTGCATTTTTGGACATTTTTTGTCTTTTAGAGCATTTTTTTAGATTTATAGGGCATTTTTCTTGAAATTTTGGGGCGTATTTTGCATTTTAATGCATTTTTTAAAGTTTTCTGTTAATTTTTTGCAATTTTTATTATTTTTTATCAATTTTCATTATTGCACTGGCTTCCAAACAATAAAGAAAATCTCTAGGATATTAACAGGTGAAGCAACATCTTTTCAAATTGAAGAAGAATTGTCAGTAAGTAAGACAGTCTTTTTCAAGACCGTCTATAACATCAGTAGACGTTGAAAGAAGCTTTTGCAGGAATGAAAATTTACTTTCAGACAAGAGATGCACATTTACATTTCAAATTATCAAAAAACATTTAATAATCCAATGTAATTCTGATATTTAGTAATATTATGAGATGGAAGTTGTTATATCCATTAAAGTTTCTATACAAAATAAAAATATTTTGGTGTCAATATATTTTCCTTTTTTTTGTTATTTTAGGATATAAAACATATTTTTCAAACTTTAATGTGCGTAGAACAAGTATTGCATTGCTTTATATCTTTTAAATGACTCATAATAATTTTAAAGAGCAAAACATTTTTTTAATTCAATATTTTTACTTTATTTAAGGCATTTTTTGCGCAATTTTTGCATTTTTAAGGACATTTTTTGCCCTTTTTAAGGGCATTTTTTGCACTTTTTAAGGGCATTAGTTGAGATTTTTTAGGTCATCAAAATCCGGGCTCTAGTGATCACCAAACTATTTTTATTTGAACAATCATAGTTTTGATGTTTTATATTTTGCTTTGATATATTGATGCGTAAACTTTATCTTAGAAATATAATATTCAATTATCTGCTTTTAAAAATTTCTTAAAATGTTTCTCTTGAATCATGCAGTTCAATAGATTCTTTGCTGTTCGGACTGCTATTCCGAAATTTAATTTCAAAATGTTTTGTAAGGGGCCCGAAAATTTGGTGGGCCTTGGGCTTGAATTTGTCTTGATCGATCCGTAGCTAAATGTATCATGCCTAAAATGCAAACATTGTTTGATAAACAAAGCATCATATTTCACATAAATATGAACAGTTAACTAGGGAAAAGTATGGGTAAGACCGGATAGCTAAGATTAAAAGACCTGTTGGAGTTAAACTGTTCGACCAAACCTTATACGTGAATTTCAACTTCGTCTTGTTCGTCTTCGCTTGATTATTCAGATTAATTTTGGCAATAAACGATATATTCACATATAAACGAAGAAACAAACTAAATCAGGGAGCATAACAAAATAAAACTTCATTTAACAAACAAAATTTTAAAAACAAGAAATATTTCATGCATTAAAGTTTACACAGTTATTATGAAACGTATCAATAGTCGCAATGTCCTATAAATACTATAACAGTAGTTGCCACTTAATGATAAAGCTTTGCATAAATATGTAAGAATTTGAACATAAATTGGCTATCACTAGTTAACAAAATAAAACATATCAAGTTTGATAGTTTTAGAGGTAAATGCATCATACCTAAAATACAAACATTGTTTGATAATCAAATCACATAACTATAATATACTATTTCACATAAATATGAACAGTTAACTAGAGAAAAGTAGGGTAAGACCAAATAGTTAAGATTAGAAGACCTGTTGGAGCTTAACTGTTCGACCCAAAAATTGTTAGATTTAATCAAGATATACATTGTTCAATGGTGTACAATATATCATTCTTAAAAAGTCATAGATGACTTATTTTTTTAAAAATGAAAAAATGATTTTTTATCTGAAAAAAGTCAAACACTCGATGCTTTGTCTTACCCTACTAGTGAGATAAGACCCGGTGCATAAGTAATCACTATAGGAAATGCTAAAATTTCAGTAAAAAAGTAGCACAATTTTATTTTAAATGACAATTTAGGAAAATTCACATGTGAAGTAATTATCTTCTTCCTTCGCCGTACTGCAGCTTTCATGGGTGTTGCAGTGAACTGATCGTAAACACACGATTCCCAGTAGAACACCGAAGTCAAGCATCTCTGGCTACGATCAGTAAGCAGGTGGATGAGCAGTTTGATCAGCCTGTATAGGGATCGAGGGTGCGCGATATCGGCACTCGTTAAACTGTTCTACCGTAAAGTGCTCGATTTTGCGAGCAAGTCATCGGACTACCAAAGCAGGGGAGCCATTCCCTCTGCAGAGGATCAAAATTGCGCTGCCATGTCTTCGAATCATCCTCATTGCTTTCTCCCAGACCGTCGCCAATTGCCCATTGTGCAGCTCCAGTGCGATGTAAACAAAGTACGTACTTACCTACCTAGCAGCTTTCACCTTTTTCTCCTTTTTTTTTTTTTTTTTAAAGCTAGAAAAAAATCATTACGGCATAAACAATCAATACCTGATGCGTTTTTATCGGAAAAAACAAATGGATAAAATAAAAGATTTTTTTAAACATATAACTGGTATGTTATTTTGGTTCTTCATACAATCCTCCTTTTGGCCATTTTTCATACTTTTTATTCTTTTCTCATATTCTAAATCAGCTTTATATGCGAGCAAAGGCGATATATGCGAGAAAACAAAACAGAACCATGCTACTACTGAATCCTTTATTGTTTGTTAGGGTACGAACCCTTACGTATAATAAGCTGAGATAAATAGATTTTTTATAATTGCAAAGACCAATGAATAAAGGCAGTTTAAAAGCAAAAGAACTTTAAAAAGATGCAGATGACACAGAAAAACAACTTATCTACACATGCACCATGAATTCAACAACAGCAAAATGCCATTATGACAACTTCTTCGTGCTATCTACTACTAAAATGTAATTCAGTCTGTCCGCTGAAAAACAGAACTAATTTCTCCAGAAAGGAGATACCTGGTTTTAACCCATGACCTGGTCCAACCCAACTTTCCCCTTTGTAATTCTCATACCATTTTTTTTTTTACAGATATCAATTTTTTTGACATGTGTTGGAACTCTATAAGCACATTTGCTTTTATACTAAGTGGATATCCCCTAGTTACATCGGATTTATTTAAAATTAATTTGTAGATTTTATTGTTAATGTATTTTAATCTTTTACAAGATAAATGCTGATAGTTAAATAGTTGTACGTTTTACCTTTTTGAAAATAAACTTAGACTTTTCTTCAGAAAGTGTAATATTTATGCCCTTTGGTGAAGTACCCTTAAAAGCACTCATACAAACTCAGAATCAGGGTGAAAAAAATAAAAAAGAGGTAACTTTAATGTTGGCACTGCTAATTTTACAGACTTATTTTGCTTTCACTTTAAGCGATGCTAGTCTAATCACATACCCATATCAGCCAACTTTTGTGCTTTTCAAAAGAGTGTTTTGTTGGTGGTAGAGAAAAAACAATTCAATTGATATTCTGAGCTGGAGTTACGTTAAAATTTAGTCTGCACTTAAAAAGATATTTAGAGTACTAGCAAGCCTACCATATACATGTTTAAATGTAATGGTAGTCAATATCATATTAAACGGCATTTATTATATAAATTTTGAAACCACATTAAATACAGAAATAAAATCTTCCGAAAAAACTTAAAAATTACAAGGATGCAAACTTACTCCGGACGCATGTAACCAACCGTCTACAACGACAGTATATGATGAGAGATTTAGAGAGCGCTGATTGGTTTTCTCGGCAACGCCTACTGTTCGTCTTTTTGTAACTGCTCCTCCATATCGTTTCTCCGTAATTTGATAGCAAAATGAATCATAAATTAATCATAATCAAAATCAATTATAAATCAGTTCCAATATATTTCAAATATTAAATTTAAGTCAAATGTTGAAGTTTTCTACAGAAAATAGAATAAAGTCATCAATGTTTTTTTAATTATAACACATGTATTGAAATCTAATCTAAATTTTATTCTTTGTTTAAAATATTTTCTTACGTTCCTGTACGATATTTTTTAATATTAATATTATGGATTTTAGGTAAATGAAAGGAAAACAACAAAGGTTTGGTGAAACATCAAATTAGTACAATAATAATTATCAAACAGAAATTGCGAGAATATATTTAAAAAGTATGTTTAACTAGCTTAAGTAAAATAAATATAATAATTGATTTGAAAGGGCATTTATTTTCTTCATATTTTTTTAAGCCAATGAAGTTTTTAACATCAAGTGTGATGAGTCTTTGCTGATCATTATTTTGATCAAAATCTTATGCTGAAAGAAGCAAACATCTGTAAATTATTTCAACAAGGTTCAAGCCAGGGCTAAAGAGAATACAAGAGCTAGTTCACTCCGCTCTTAGAGCTGAAGCTACGATTTCCCTCCTCATGACGTCACTGTGTCCACAGATCTCGGAGATCGCAAGCAAAGATATGATAACTTTGCATCTTTCTCTTTGTAAAAATAAGTTAGACTTTTTCTGGTAATTAGCCTTCAAACTTTTACGTAATTAACACATTATTTCCGTTCATAAACATAGTTCAAAAAAAAATTTCTCGGTTTATTATATTAAAAAAATACCATTTTAAACTTATAAAAATGTTTTGCTAGTTGGTGAAAATGACACGATAAATACTTTATTTTAAAAAGTTCAGTTTTAACTTTAACTATTAAGAAAAATGAAGGCATATATCGACATTTTTTTTGTCTACATATTCTTTTATAAAGATAAGTTATGTTAAATTTAGAATCCCTGATTTTAAAATATGTCGTTAATAGCAATTTGTTCATACTTAATCATTAGGAAACATCAACCTTAAACGTTAATTACAGAAACAAAATAATAATTTAGGTTCATAATGACATTAGAAATTTTACAATTGTTTATAGACATTTAAATTTACGATGATATAATTTATAGATATTTAAATTGAAGAGAATATAATTTTTTAAAAAAATCATAAATATTTAGAATAACTACATTAAAAAATATGTTATGAAATTAGGAGAATTTCAACTATATACTATATATTTTATTTATACTTTTGACTTACATTTTAATTTTCTTTGGCTTTATCTATTTTTTAATTCTTTTCACCTGCCTTTCTTTATGAAGTAACGAGGCGGTTTCTATTTAGATAATGAATTTTTATAAAAGTTCTTTACGAAAGAATAAACGTATTGCTGCTTTATATTAACTGTGTCATTTCGGAATCCAATCTTTACATAGTTGTTCATTTACTTTAGGGAACACGCGAAAAATTATACTTTTTCCTTTTGTTTTTATATCAGAATTTTTGCTAGTTGCAATCGCGCAAACTGGCATTTCGATAATAGTTTTATATTCTTGTAAATTCACTGCAAAAACTGAGGAAAGTCATTATAGAAAATAACAAATGTCTTAGAATATCTCTCAAAAAGAAATGATCCAATATTAGTTAGAGCTAGTAAGGCCAAACGCTCCGTTCTTGAAGTAAAAGTGCGAGCTTTGCGCCAAAGTGACGTCACTAGAGTGACGTCGGAGGATCGGCGCGGCGAGAGATACTTCAAAGGAGTGAACCAGCCCTTCTATTCTCTTTAGCCCTGGGTTCAAGCGGTCCTTAAAACATTCAAAAAACCGTGGCAGCTATATTGAAATAAATTAGTTACTTTTTAATTTTAAAGTTAAAATTTCAAAACTTAAGATTTTATTACCAGATATTTAACGTTATATATTGAATTTGACTATTTAATACTCAGGTGAATATAACCGTAATAAAATACATTTATCTTTCTTAGTTTTGCTGCCACTATTGCAGTTTCTTAAGGACCTTACGAATTCTGCTTAAAAAGAGACTATCGTATCAGATACGTGTATGTAATGATGGTAAGAATTTTGAAATAAGTTTGTAATAAAAGGAATAAAGCAAAGAAATTATAGTAGCAATATTGTAACTGTTAAACATTTTGAGCGACATTTTATGGTTAATTTACAAAAATCCGTTTAGGAATGTATAAAAACATCAGGATGATATTTGCAAATTATCTTTATCTAAAGAAAGCCATATAACTCACACTTGGTAGAATATAACGATTTTTTAAAAAATGAATCATACAATATTCTTAAACATAATTTTTCAATCTCTTTAAAATGTCACGCAACATTCACTAATTTCTTCAATTATGAAAAAAGAAACATCACAGTAAGGAAATAAAAGAAATATAGGACAAAATTAAATATAAATAAAATCTTGTGAATGTGCATTATAATTTCTTCCAGATATTTAACAATTTCTACGGGATCTTTTTCGTGATTTGACTTACAATCCTGTTTATAATTAAAATAATTCAAATTTGGTTTTAGTATAAAATCTTCATATTTAATGAAGTTAAAAGCAACCTAAATATAAATAATGCCTTATAAAAAATTCATGCGTTCAAATACTAAAATCTTGGAAAATTATAAATAATATATAAATCGATCCAAATTTTATTTTTAAAGGAGAAGAAAATGAAAGCAATCTTTGCTCTTTGAGCAGTAATCAACTAAAAACAAATCTATTGCCCAGAAACTTCAAGATATTTTTCTATTAACTATTTATTTATTTTTTTTAAAAAAAAAAAGGCCTTTCCGATGCGAGCTAATACAAGAACAAAGAATAGCTTCAGTTTTTATTTCATTCTTTTTTATTCTCTCTGCTTGGTTGCTTAACAACGGAGTATTTCTAGATTCGGAATACGACTAGATTATCTATATATAAAATTGCTAATCCTGTTATGGTAATAATATTTGGCCTCTTTTTTGGCGATGCCAAATATATAAAACTTCCTAGCTCCCTAAATTTTGATCCATACCCCCTATTAATTCTCTTTTTTTTTTCTGCAATCCGCTGTTTCATACCTTCCGACTCCAACGAGTGTTATGCACGATCATGCCTGTGCACTACAATTGTTGAATGGTTACTTATTTTGTATTGTATCAATGTATGTACAAATCACACTACCTCAAAAATTATTCAGGGGAGACCGTTTTTAATTTAGTGCAATGTACTGTGAGCAAACAGAAAAAAAAGATATTACCCTGAATAACTTTATCTAATGATCGCATTTTCAAGTAATAAGTGTCAATCCTAATAATTTTTTGGGGGAGACTTCAAATATGCTTATTAATTAGTGCTAACTATTAATTAAGTTGCGAAATCAGAAGGTATGAAACAGCGGGTTGCAGAATATACAAAACAAAAAAGGTTTACTACGGGGTATGGTCCCCTCATACAGATATACAGGCCTTGCAGCTTGATTTCATACTTGAAATAAGGTAGTATATCCATACCTGCCAACTTTTAATCCTTTCGATGATCATTTTCCCCAGTGGTAGTAAGATGGAATTTAAATTACAATTTTAGGTAGAAACATACACTGTATTTTGATAAAGTTTGCGAAGAATTCTGCCACAGTATTACACATTTATATATGTGCTTAATATTTTTAAAAGTAGTGGTAGTGAAAAAGATTATAAATTAAGTTTATAAATGCAAAAAATATATATATAAAGCATACATTTTACTACCACTATAAAGATAGAAATAAAATTTTACGCCAAATGCGTAAAAGTTGGCAGGTATGTATATCATTTCCTGTGACAATTGCTCCCACTCGTTCAGCAACGCTGTTTTCATTCCCTGGATGGTTCTCAGAGAGAAGTACGAGTTGCAATTGCTCTCCCCAGAGCGTCTAAGACATACTCTATAGGGTTTGGTCTCGAGATCTTGTTGGCCAATCCATCCGGCGAATCTCCTCACTCTCTGGAAATTCGTCGACCAGAAAAGCTCTATGCGGCCTTAGTTATCGTCCATTAAAATGAACTCAGGGTCAACTGCTCCCCCGAAAAATCGAATATAGGGCTCCAAGACATCATCCCTATACCTCACACCAATCACAGATTATCCTTCAAAGACATGGAGAGATGTGCGGCCATCCAGCATGATGCCTGCTCAAATCATTAAACCTGCTCCACCAGAATAGTCGATTTCACGGACATTGGAGGGTAGGTAGCGGGTCTCTGGTTCTCTCCATATGAACGTACGGAGAGAATCGGTGTTTAGGCTGAACCGGGACTCATCAGTGAAAAGAACGGTCACCCATTGATCCGTACTCCAATCTCTCTGACTATGCTGAACGGACTCTCCTGTTCGTAGAAGAGAGCGGGATGCAAAAGGCAGGTTTTCTTGCAAACAACATTCTCTCATGAAGTCGTTTGGAAACAGTCACACTTGATACACGGGTTTCTATGGCTTCATGCAAGTCACGATAGAACTGAGAAGCTGTAGCTGTTTCGATTCGTTATAATGGACAAATGGCGATCTTCTCTGGCCATCATGGCTCTTGGACTACCTTGTCCAAGCTTTCTCTCGATGGATCCGATATCCTGGAACTTTTTCCATAAGTTACATATGACTCTGGGCGTTAAATTGAACTCCTTACCAATCTGGATCGACCTGCTTCTAGAATACCCTTAATTCGCCACCTCATTCCATCATCTAAGCGATGGTGGCTACTCATTTTTACTGTTACAATTTGAATTTAACCAATTGCTGTAAAATAACACCGAGAAATGTGTCTCAACTTACGCTCACTTATAAAGCCTGTTTCTCTACTGGCTCCACCTACACGCGCGTGTACGCTTACGTATTTGATGAACAGGATTTGCATTTTTGTCTAGAAGCAGTAATTTTACATTCAGATCAGTTCTTTTCATGAAATTCGATAAAATATGCTAATTTTCTTAATTCATTTCACCAGTGTATTTAAGATTTCGGTAATTATTGTATCAGGGTTCTTAGAAGCCTAACTAATTAGTGATAACGAGGCCTAAGCAAAGTTCGATTTTGTGACCACCACTGTATGTTATTTTGAAGGGAAAATATATCTGTATAAGAACTGTGCCCACGAGACCTCATACATTGCGATCTCAGCATAGATTTTTTAGACTATCATATTTCAAAGCTAAATTGAAAATTTTTTGAAAAGACCATAAATTGTGACACCAAAGGATTTAATGAATTTTTTACTTTTGAAAACTTGAGAGAAACATGAACCTCAGACCAATTGCAGCTTAATTTTGTAGCAACGCAACTTTATTTAAAATGCAAAATATTCAATTTTCTTTTCAATCTGATTTGCTTTCCAATTACCAGAAAGATAAAATTTCAAGATAGACGGGTAGGTACTTAATTTACGTCGCACTAGAGCTGCGCAATGGGCTATTGGTGACTGCCTAGGAAACACACTTGAGGATGATGCCATTGCAATTTTGATCCTCTGCAGAGGGGATGGCTCCCCTGCTTTGGTAACCCAACGACCTGAGTGCGAAGTCGAGCACTTTACGATAGAACAGTTGAACGCGTTGAATGAGATGGGGATTACTGTTGACCGGCACTGAGTTTGTTCGTAGAGCTACGGGGGTCACTGGTAATCGGCGAAGCTAAGATTATTAGAAACACATAATTCGAGTAAAAATTTAATTTTTTTAATACTATTATCGTTCCTAAAATGGTTTGCAGAAATTAATGCAAGATAGAATACACAAAAATAGTTTTATTTATATACACAGAGATGCCAACTTGTTCCGAATAAATATTTTCAAGTGGTAGTTAATTAATTGTGATTTCAGATTTTATGAATTCAATTTAGTAGATTTTTATCCACCACTATTTCTAAACAATTCGTGGGCTTATATAATTCACCACTTTTTTCGGATATGTGATACCAGGCGCCCAGATAAATATTGATGATGATATGTCATGCTAACTAGCAAATTCTGTCTAATATTTGCAAATTTAGTTTGTAGTTATTTACCGTTTTGCCAGACGACAAGCCATGTAAAATTAGCGTGGCATTCAACGAGGACCGATACCGCGCAATCTCGGTCCCTACGCTGGCTGATCAAAGGGGTCACCCACCCGCTTATTGACCGCAGCAACTGATGCTTGACTTTGGTGTTCTACTGAGAAACGTGTCTTTACGATCAGTCCACTGCGGGACTTAAGATGGATTTGAAAAAGGCCGCTTACGGCCTCATGTGCGCAGTTAAATATCGATGATGATGATGCCCAACCAGACCTCTAAACCTTAAAGCAGCGATGCCAACTTGCTCCGGACAGCAAATATAGATTTCAAAGTGGTAGTTTATCAATTGTGATTCTTGGTTTAATAAATTCAATTTAATGGATTTTTATCCACCACTATTTCTAAATAAATCGTAGGTTTATAAAATTCACCACTTTTTGTACTTATGTCATGCTATACCTTTTAAAAAGCAAGCATATATAGTCAAATATTTACAAAATTTACTTTGTACTTATTTACCGTTTTTTTAATTATTTTGACGTGTCCGGAGCAGTTGACATCTCTGCTTAAAGTGATACCTTGAAGAAAGAAAATTCCAGCTAGCATTAATGTAAATTTACTACCTCTAAAATATTCTTGTATGTCCACACTTACCCTAAGAGGTTCATTTTAACTCATTATTGGCTAAAGAAAAAATGGCAAATTGAATATGACTATTAAAATGCGTAATAAACATATTCATTCATAATATCTCCAGGGTCACCACGGATGACTAAAGATGCAAAAAGTAGTGGCTAATAAAATTCAGACTTTCATTAAAAAATATTAAAATTATCTGCTTTTTCTAGCATATATTTTTTTTCATTTAGTGTTGAATGTAAATGTTTTTGCTTTAAATATAAATAGTTTGCAATATGAGTCATAGTGTTAGTCAGAGATGCCAACTGCTCCGGACACGCCAAAATAATTATAAAAACGGTAAATAACTACAAAGAAATCTTGCAAATATTTTATTATTTTTTCTTGCTTTTTAAAAGGCATAGCACGATATAAGTTTTTTTTTTTTTTTTTTTTTTTTTTTTTTTTTGATTTTATTGGGCACCTGGGCCGCGAAGCGGCCCCTATCCCATTCATCTGGAATTTTATAACAGTTTTGGTTGAGCAATGAGGTGAGCAGACAATGGAGTTGCTTTTATGAATGTTTCAAGCTCTTTGCTTGAATAACTAAAAAAGAATCAAAAATAAATTGAGCAGCTTGCTCTAAACTGTGTTTGTTTGATTTTGGAGTTGTTCAGAATTGTATCAGCATGAGTAAACGTTATTTTCAGAAAAGTTGATGAAATTATTTGTTTTGATAGTTATGATATGAGGCGTCGGAGGTGAAATGTGCAGCTATTGGTCTGTAGTTTTTATCTTTGATATAATTTTCAAATTTAAAGATTTCATTAAAATTTGCTGTTTTACATTCTATGGCTTTATCGAAAAAATCTGCATTTAGCTTGTATATATGCTGTGATAGAGTTGGTATTTTGAGATCTGCATGTATATTGGTATTCCGGATGAACCATCTTGCACAGGTTATTTTTCTAAGGATCTTGTTTTGGCATTGGTTTAATTTCTTCAGTAGATGTTGAGGTATCGTTGTCCAGGCAGGTGAGGCATAGGTAAGTATTGGGCGGATCATTGCTGTATATAGTAGCTTCTTTAGTTTAAGTGACATATTCTGATTATATATTAATGGTTGTATGGCTATTATTGCTGCATTTGCTTTATCTATTGTGCTTTTGATGTGATCATTCCAGGTGAGTTTGCTATTGATTATAAGGCCAAGATAATTTGCTTTTTTAACTATTGGTATTGGTATGTTGAACATTTTTGGTTGAAGTTGTGGAAGTATTTTAATTCTTCTTTTTTGTATAATTAATATTTGTGATTTTCCAGCATTTACTGCAGTTTTCCATTTTAAGCACCAGTCTTCTATTTCGTCTATATGGTCTTGCAGTTTTTGAAGAGCATGATTTGGGTTTCTGGATTTAATAATAATACCGGTATCGTCTGCGTAATAGGCTGTTATGCTGTTATAATCGGCTTTGTTTATAGGAAAATCATAAGTGTATAATATGTATAATATCGGTCCCAGAATGCTGCCCTGTGGTACTCCGGCTGTGATGTTTCTCTTTGTGGATTTTTTGTTTTTGATGGTGATTTGAAATGTTCTATTAGAAAGATAGCAGGATAGGAGTTTGATTATGCCGGGTGGAAAATTCAGCTGTATGAGTTTATATATTGTACCAGTGTGCCATACTTTATCAAATGCTTTGGATATGTCAATCATCAGGAAGGCTATTGTTTCTTTATTTATGATTGCTCTGCCAGTATAGTCTATTATTCGGAGTAACTGTTTGGTGGTATCTAGTTTTTGTCGGAATCCATACTGTTCGTCGGGGAGGGCTGTAAGAAGTGGTTTTATTCTATTGTAGATGATTTTTTCGTATATTTTTCCAAGTATGTTAAGTAGACTGATTGGGCGATAACTCTCAGGGCAGCTTGGGTTCTTATTTTTCTTGAGAAATAGAATGACTGATGCGTTTTTCCAGATTTGTGGGTAGTACGATATAAGTTTATAAAGTGGTGAATTATATAAGCCTACGAATTATTAAGAAATAGTGGTGGATACAAATCTACTAATTTGAATTTATTAAACCAAGAATCACAATTGATAAACTACCACTTTAAAACATATATTTGCTGTCCGGAGCATGTTGGCATCTCTGGTGTTAGTTACTATTGAAGAAGTAAAGAGGTAATATATAAAAAAAAAAGGAATTGAGTTTCTAACACTTTTTAAAATTTTAGTTTCCCATGCAATCCCTGTATCTCCTATTGTTAAAACGATAAATTAAAATTGTCTAAAAATGCAATACGATATGCAATTGTTAAAAATGATAAATTAAAATAGTCTAAAAATGCAGTTAAAGTAAAAATTAAAAAGTTACTACTCACCATAAAAGCCTTGTGTTTTAATTCTCTACCTAACAATCTAGTGTTTTGTCATATTACATCGTATGAAAGTACAACAAAATTATGCCATTTTTTCTGAATTAACAGGGATTTCTCGAGTGAAAAATAACAAAATAATGCCATTTGTCTACTCGCTACTATATCCTATTGTTGTTGTCTACTGCTCTCAACTATTAGCTATTTGTCTACTACTACAACCACTGTCCTCTATATAAGTTTCCAAATGGTTAACCTAAGTTCTCTTCCTTTGAAAAACAATTTTTCATACTAAACTTTTTAAGCAATTATTGATAATAGTGCAGAGTTTCTTTAAACAATTTCTTAATGTAGTATAGTATTTCATAAAACAATTTACAATTGTTTTCAATGAACAAATTCAAACAATATTTGACTGTAGCATGGTTTTCCTTAAATCAGTTTTTGAGAGTAGTTTAGTTAGATAGTAATATAGTTTCCTTTAAAATAGTTTTATTTTTGTAACAAATTTTGATAATAGTTCACCCTAAAATGATTTTTGATTGTAGTACAGTAGTTCTTAAAAAAATTTTTATATTAGTATTTCTTAAAACAATTTTTGACAGTAGGACAGTGTCTTTTAGTTTCTGATTGTACACCTTTTTTGTAACATATATATATATTGTCGAAAATTGAGAAAAACATTATAAAATTTAAAAAATAAATAAAAGTAAGAAATTAAATGAAAATAATAAATTAAATTTAATAAAAATAAATAAAAAAATTTATAATTTTCACACTCTACGTATTAGATTCTCTAATTACTATTAGTGTTGAGCAGACACTCTAAATAAGAGATGCTAGTTATGATTTGTCATTTAAAGTTTCTATTTCAGTTTAAATAACAAACAAATGTCATTTTTCAATGCCAAAGCATTATATCGAAATTTAATCCCTTTTCAAACAATGCAAACCCTCCAAGTTCGTTGAAATGTATTAAATGTAACATTTGTTTTAAATATCGTTGACTTTAATCATTTCCTCATCGATACAGTGGATGAAAATTAAATTGTAAAATTCAGTGCAAGAATTTCAATGAAACATGAATCGATATACATTAAATGTAACATTTGCGTTAATGCCGTTGATAATAACTTTTCCACTTTCTCATTTCTACAATGAATAAGAAGTAGCTTGTTGCAAGGATTGTCCTTTCATTTTGTTAAGGATTTAGAAGCAATAAAACTGGTTATAGAGGAGAATGAAAGTAGAAACCCTAAAAGGAAGTGTGATTTGACTATTGACTTTTCATTCAGAATGTTTAATATAGAATTAGTTTAGCATTGAAAGAGTCCTTACTTCTAATTATAAGGTGAATTTTGAGTAATAAATTCTTAATATGCATATTTTATGTAAAGAGATCGTTTTAGTAAATAAATACACGTGGCTTTCCGCTATAAAAAATGTTCTCTGCGAGAGAAAAGTTAATTTTAAAATATGGATTGCTTTTCGCATAAAAGTTTTATTTATAGTATTAACTTTCAGAAAATTTAAAGCATTAAAAAAATTTTAAATGTTGCCATTGGTTGTTCTGTTCATAAAATGAAGGGTCCCCGCTAATTTTATGTTTTTAAGGTTTATGATAAATTAAAATGTAGGAGGAAAATTTCCTCGTCATTAAATTACAAATAAACATAATAAATTAACATAAAATGACAGGGTTCCCGTGGTCCTTGAAACATTTCACTAGTAGTAGTAAACTTAGGTTAATGTTAAAATATATTTCTTATTTTTAATATACCACTTTATCGTTAAGTGGTTTAACAAGCTGGAATTTTCCTGCATATATACATTCTTTCAAAAGCAATTTTTAGTGGTGGTAACTCAGAAATTAATATATCGACATTTGTTTTATATTCGTAACTACTTTTTAAAACTTTCTAAACCATCGGAAACCCTGAATAAACATTAATAAACATAAATTGTTGTTGTTGTTGTTGTTAATTTACGTCGCACTAGAGCTGCACAATGGGCTATTGGCGACTGTCTGGAAAACATCCCGGAGGATGATCCGAAGACATGCCATCACAATTTTGATCCTCTGCGGAGGGGATGGCACCCCCGCTAAACATAAATTCCAATGAACTTTCCTTATTTGATGTATTTTAAATAAGCACGGACTTTTTTGAGTGGTAACAAAATTTTGGAAAATAGACACAATTAGATGTTTCCTATTTGCCCAGGATAATGGCAATTTTGTTGATTTTAAATTAATTTTAAATAACACGAAATTAATTTAGTGTAGTTAATTGAAATTAATTTAAATAACACTAAAGTGAAGCTTACTTTAGATAATTTTCAGTAGTTTTGAAAAAATACTCACTAGTTTTTATATTTTTAAATCTTGAGAACCCAATATACAGGCCTTAAAATAAGATGGAAAAAAACTGGTAGTAAAACAATTTTATTTGTTGCAGGAATGAGCAAAATATTTTCTATTTTAATCACTTTATCAATTCTGATCCATTATTATTTGTTTGGTTGCCTGAGGGGTCCCGGCCCTTTTTGTCTTTAACATGCTAATTTACTTTATCACAGGCATGTATATACATTTTTGCCCTGATATATTGATATTAATTTAAAACTTTAATCAGTGTATGTTCACTAAGATCTTTTTATTAGAGAACCTGAAGACCTTAAGACTTATTTCTGCTTATTACACTTCATTCTCCACTAACATCAGTGATTTGATTCAAGCAGTATTTTTTATTCAAGTATTTTCTTCGTATTTTCTTCGTGTATTTTCTTCGTGTACATCACACTAATTCAGGGACCCCGAAATCGGGTGGACAGAGGGCCTTTAGCCCCCTCATATTTTATAAATAAAGGGATAAAGCCCCTTAGAGATTAAAATTTTTCACTCAATATTTGTGTAATTAAATTTACAATAGAAAATAGATAATTTTTCAGTGTCTAAAGAAATTCTGAAAAAAAAAATTAAAATAGAGACATTCTAAAAAATGTCTCAATTTCAAGCTAGCTTTAACATTTCCTTGGTGAAAACCGTTACCAAATCATCCCTTATCAATCCTCCCGCAGAGGAAATATACGTCCCTATTGCTGACCGATGGGGAAAGTCTTGGTTTCAAATGTCCAAGCGAACATAATTTTTAAAAAAAAAGTTAATCAGTGCAAAAAAAAATGCTGTAAAAAGAGAGATAAATAATTTACAGGTAAATAATTACTTTTATAAATTTTATTTGAATTTCAAAACAATTTAAACCATGAAGTTAAAATTGCAAATTTTTGATATTCATTTTGTGAGGTTCAGTCAATTTATATATGTATATATATATATATATATATATATATCAGGGTTTCCGCTACGGTCGCTTTTTTCGCAAAATGCGAAAAGACCCCTCAAAAATGCTAAAATTCAACAAAGCATTTTCGCATTTTTACTAAAGGATTTTACTAAATTCCATTAAAAAAAAAGCTTCCGCGAAAAACCATGACGCTAACATCCATGAAAAAAACTTGATCAAACAAGAAGGAGAAAAAATCTAAATATCTTTCGCAAGAAGAACCATGACGCTAGCGTTCACGAAAACCAAAATGTATAAACCAAAATGTTTTGATAAATAATAAATGTGTTTTTTTTTGTTATAGGTATTCTTTTTGATATTCTTGTACATTAAGCTATTCTTTGTCAGATAACTTACAGTACTTGTTTGATATAAAGTAATTTTATAAGCCTAATGGCATTTTAGCATTTTGCTAAAACTTTTTTTCAGATTTTAGCTTTTTTGCTAATGAATTTTTAGACTCAGCTTAAACCCTGATATATATATATATATATATATATATATATATATATATATATATATATATATATATATATATATATATATATATATAAACAGGGAGGAAGAGAGCCCCCTCTCACTCTTGAGATATTTCTGTGCGTCACTGCACAAATTAATATTATTTATAACTTTATCATCATCTTCTACACAATGTCTTAGTCTCAAGTTATCAACAAAGTAATCTACTGGACTGGGACTATCATCTTACTTAAAGAACCACCTCAAAATTAAATTCAAAATGAATGGGGCATTCATACAAAATAGCCTGAAATGACTCATACATTGCGTCAACATTTCCACCATTTTTTTTTCTTTCAATCAATTCAAATCAATTTTTTTTTCATTCACGTCTAGTAAAAAAATACGTCTTTCATAATGGAAGCCTAATTTTTAACGCACGAAATAGAATACAAGAAATGCCCGCACAAAAATATGAAGATGATAATAAAAGTTAACATACTTCGAATGCTCAAATCCCACCCATAAGGAGAAAAAAAAATTTGTAGTAAATATTGGCTTTATATCATTAGATATTTCTTTCTGTTCTACTTTTGAACTTAAAAAAGCACAATAACTTGAGTTCAGATCCAAATATAAATATTTTTATTAGTATTAATATATCATGGTAGACAAAGTCTATTGCTTGCAAAATAATTCCTTATAATTAATTGCTAGAGCTATTACTTCGTTCTAATTTGAAAAAAAGGTCCATCCTTTTAAAAGGACACTAAGTAAAAGTGCGTTAAATACAGTCATTTTCAAAATTATTCTAAAACAATTGCGAAAGCATATATTTTCCTTCCTATTTAAACAGTAGGAAAAAATCTTCGGCTAAAAGCCAAAGAAATTGGCAGGTCTGTAATAGGATGTAAAATCAGGGCAGATAATTATTAGAAAAAAAATAAAAAACTGGTACTAAAAACATTTTCTTCTTTCGTTTTATGAACAGTAAATAACGCAAGATAACCACATACCTGCCAACTCCTCCGGATTTTCCGGAAGATTTTGTTTTCATATTTAAAGTGGTAGTAAATATATACTATTTTTTCTCTTATGAACTTAATTTTTAAATTATTTTGATCACCACTTTTCTTACAAAAATTAAGCACATATATTAATATGCGTTACTATCATGGTTGTCAACTTAAGTTTTCTCAAATACAACGTATTTGTATGCTTAAAATTGAAGTTTTATTTCCATTTTAATACCACTGGGAAAAATGATAATGGAAGGGATTAAAAGTTGGCAGGTATGTAACCACCATTTAATAATAGCATACCTACCAACTTTTACGCATTTGGCGTAAAATTTTATTTTCATATTTAAAGTGGTAGTAAATATATACTAATTCTTCTTTTATAAACTTAATTTTTAAATAATTTTGATCACCAATATTCTTGAAAACATTAAGCATATATATTAACATGTGTTATTATCATAGTTGTCAGCTTAAGCTTTTTCGAAAGCAACGTATTTTTTGCTTAAAATTGAAATTTTAATTCCTTTTTGATACCACTGGGAAAAATCATAATGGAAGGGATTAAAAGTTGGCAGGTATGTAATAGTTATAACATTTGTACAGTTCATTTAATTTTAATGAGTAAACATGTAAGTGGCAACCACAGATAGTTTGCCTCTCTTAAAAAGAAAAATGATAAAAATGAATTATTCATAATCTTTATAAAAGTAATAGTTTATAATTGATAGTGATCTAGTTTGCCTGTCAGCAAAGAAAGTGAAAGAATTGTGTGGTTGTTTGGCTACAATCTGGAAAAATTTAAATAGTGATGACTAATATTTCATGAGGTTATTAGAAATTTCAAATTCATTTAATTGTAAACAATTTTGCTTATGGGTTTTAACACAAATAGTTAATTTTCAAATAATATTTCGTGGGTAGAAATTCGTTAAAACATTTTGCTTCCTAGATCTTTTTCTACCAGCTTAGAAATCTTCCCAAGCTGTGGCCATTCTAGGTTACGAATTCCATGTTCGTAATTATAGGTATACGTATTATATGATTCTCCACTTTTTTCAGATATGTCATGCATGCTCAATCTAGACAGTGTTAAAATTTCAGATGAATGGGATAGAGGTCGCTTCGCGGCCCAGGTGCCCAATAAAATCAAAGCACTGGGACGAGGATTTGTCATGCTAAACCTTTTCAAAAACTAGCAAATTCTGTCGAGTATTTGCAAATTTAGTTTGTATTTATTTACCGTTTGGCCAGACGGGCAAGCCATGTAAAATTAGAGTGGTATTCAACTTGTTAAGAAGAGGAATTCGGCCCTAAAGCAAAGGAAGAAGAGGAAAAAAAAGAAGAAATTGGTCCTAAAGCAAAGAGAGAAGAGGAAAAAAAAAAGAAATTGGTCCTAAAACAAAATAAATAATTCTTTTACGTTTGCGAATATTAAGAAAAGAAAAAAAAAATTTTTTAATAAGCAATTTTAGTTTATTTAAACCCGAGATGGAATATTTCTTAAACAGCAAGTGAGTTCGCAAAAACCTTCGATAGTTGTTTTCATTTGACATTGATGAAGTTGGATTCATACATTTGGAACAAAGCGCTACATTTTCAGCAAATTGATAATCGATTAACATCTAATGGTAATGGCTTCATTTTGTTTAATTCTAAATAAATCTGAAGGTAACTTCATGCTCCCACCACTGTCAACAACATGTTGTCTGTAAATAACCGTTAAAACATATCATTAACAAATATGTTACCCGAAAGGCAATGATCACGATTCGAAAACATTCACATATTAATGAGTCATCATAAATTAAAGATCTTAAAGAGCAATCTTCGGTACCCTTCGTTTGTTTTACGTAGGTAGTTAATTTGTCACGCCTCAGGTCTTGTTCATCCCATTTATTGAGCAATAAACGGAAGATTACGTTGCAATAGCCTTTGTGTGCAATTATATGATCAGCATTAGAAATGAGATTCGCAAAGAATTGGCAATTCAACTTCCCACCATTACTACATTTCAACTTTTCATTATACCTTTTTAAATATTGGTAAACAAACAAATGCAACCCATAAAAGTAGCTTTTGCAGTAGTTATTATTATCAGTAGTAGTTACTACAAAGATAACTTTAGTAGTTATAAGGAATCAAATATTTTATGAACACATTAGGAGTTAAAAATCGATCATTAAAAAAATGGTGGAAGTCTATTGAAAATTTTCCAGTTTTTAATTTCACTTTAAATTTAGGAATTAAATTTATCTATTTTAATAACTAGACATATTTCCAAAAATACATTTGAGTAGGTGGTTTCAATCAAAAACAATCTTTCTTTACTTTTTTTTAAAAATTTTCCAGTTGCTGCCACTTTGTAATAATAATAATAATAATAATATTTAAAAATCTAGTTTTCGTTTAATAACCAAAGGCTAACAGAATTATAAATCAGTTTAATTTGATCGCAAATGTTTTACCACTTTTTCATTGTGACAGTTCTCCTATTATTACAAAAATAAAACTCTGGCAGGTTAAATGTTAAATATTAATTTCAGTCAAAATAAATTTAAAATAATAAATAATATTAATGTAAAATATTTATCACAGTAACGGGATACCAACCGCTGCATTTTCAGCAAATATTATATAAGGTGGTATATATATGTACCATACGTACCATAAATTTTGTAATTTTTTCGTTAGTTCTGAAAAGAATTTAAAAGCCTCACCACGAGACTATTAAACAGCTCTTTGTTTATTTATTTACAAAAATAAGTAAGTAGGCTTGAATGCTCAACACAAAAATTGGCTTATAAACTCGTGTCAAATTGAAGAAGAAAAAACAAATACATCCAGTGTTACGATTCAGTATTTTTGGTGGATTACGGAGACCTCCGTTTCTTAAATAACTTAACTGTCGAAGTTGACAGAATTACTTTAAATCAAATATTAAGCATAAATTTTGTAATTTTTTCGTTAGTTCTGAAAATATTTAAAAGCCTCACCACGAGACTATTGGACAGTTCATTGTTTATTTATTTACAAAAATAAATAAATATGCTTGAATGCTCAATACAAAAAGTGGCTTATAAACTCGTATCAAATCGAAGAATACACAGATACATCCAGTGTTACTCCTCAGAATTTTTGGTGGATTACGGAAACTTCTGTTTCTTAAATGATTTATTTGTCGTAGTTGACAGAATTACTTTAAATCAAATATTAAACATAACCAGAGATGCCAACTTGCTCCGGACAGCAAATATAAATTTTAAAGTGGTAGTTTATCAATTGTGTTCTTGGTTTAATAAATTCAATTTAGTAGATTTTTATCCACCACTATTTCTAAATAATTCGTAGGCTTACATAATTCACCACCTTATAATACTTATGTCGTGCTACATCACTTGAAAAGCAAGTAAAAATAGTCAAATATTTGCAAAATTTACTTTGTAGTTATTTACCGTTTTTTTAAAAATTATTTTGGCGTGTCCGGAGCAGTTGGCATCTCTGCATAACCACACATGTCTCTTACTTATCCGGAAAAAAACTCAAAATAAATTATTCGAGATAACCACTGCTTATTAACAATTATAATATATATTCATCTGCCAGCAATTAAAGAAGTATCAGAGATCCCAACTTGCTCCGGACAGCAAATATATATTTTAAAGTGGTAGTTTATCAATTGTGATTCTTGGTTAAATAAATTCAATTTAGTAGATTTTTATCCACCACTATTTCTAAGTAATTCGCAGGTTAATATAATTCACCGCTTTACATTACTAACGCCATGCTATACAAAAGCAAGCAAAAATAGTCAAATATTTGCAAAATTTACTTTGTAGTTATTTACCGTTTTTTTTTAATTATTTTGGCGCGTCCCGTCCGGAGCAGTTGGCATCTCTGAAGTATTTTTAGAGATATCAACGTGCTCAGCATTCTCAGAAATTTTTTTTATTGGTTCTTTGTTAAGTAACTTTTATTTACCGAGAATTAGCCGATCAATTTATATAAATAATTAGAACTTACATAAAGCGACATATTATTCCATTTACCTCATGCTTTTAACCCGTCTTATCTCGACTATTATATTGAAGTGATACAAAGAGTAGATTTACGAAAATTGATGTGGTATATGTGTGAATATTTTCTACTGTTACTACCATTTTATTTTTTGCCAAACCTTATTAATATGACGATTGATGCATTAGCCGAAATCCTGCAAGCTGAACTATAGCCTTCGTTTTAACAGATATATGTCTTAGGAGTGTCTCAAGTAAATATGAATGTTAGGAATCAAAAAATGTCGTAGATCTCCAAAAAAAAAAAATTTAAATTAAATACTGCCATCAGTTTTAAAGAATAGTAGCAACTCTGATTGAATATTACTAACTGCATAGAAAACTTACGCAAAATTTGTAGTCTTTCCATTCAATAACGCTGAATTTAAATTAGGAAATAAATTTTTTCAATATCTAATTTCATTGACAAACCTATTCAGTTAGAAACGAATTTTGAAAGCCAAGCTAATTATCATTTACTATTCCGTATTTTCATTCACAATATCGTATTACCGAACTTGTACATCGATGTTTGGCTGTGTAAGCGATACGTAAGTATGTGACTCATATCCCGTTTTATTTTAATTATTTCCATTCATACCTAAATATGCAAAGAATTAAACATTTTTAATTTTGAACTTATTTTAATTCAAACAGTTTACCTCTTTAACCGATTAAAACCTAGCGATGCAATAAATACAATCTAAATTTCATTTATACATTAATCTCACATAAATTAAATTCTGTAGAATCTGCTTAAAAAGTACATAAATTAAGCTGCAAAAAATTATCTTGATAGGAAAATTACTAAAAATCAATAGTTATTGAAAACAAATTACAATAAGCAATCTAAAATATTTTGAATATTGGTAGTAGAGTAGTGAGGGCTCAGAGGATAGAGCGTTCACCTCCCAATGAGTTGAACCGGGTTCGAATCCCAGCGATGGCTGGTCGATGCGAATTTCGCATCCAGCTTGAGCCGACCACAGTGCTGACGTAAAATATCCTCAGTGGTAGACGGATTATGGGTTAGAGTCCCCTTGCAAGTCAGATTAACCATGGGAGGTTTTGTCCTCCATGTAACGCAAATTCGGGTTAGTTCCATCAAAAGTCCTCCACAAAATCAAATTTTTCGCAAAACTTAATCCAGGGTTCCCATGTCTTCTGGATTGAGTTCAAAATTACAAGGCTACGGAGTTCGTAAACCTAAAAAATTAGGTCGGCTGTTCAACGACGGTTATAAATTTTCGTTAATCTATTAAGGATAAATTATTTCATTCTTGAAATTTATCTTGAAAGACATTCGTGTTCACTGTAATAATGTTTACATTTGATTCAAAATTAGGAAAAGTTCAAGTAGTCAAACAAATAGGAACACAGAACCCACATGAAGTTGTTGTTGTAGTTCATTTACGTCACACTAGAGCTGCACAATGGGCTATTGGCGACGGCCTGGGAAACATCCCTGAGGATGATCCGAAGACCAATTTTGATCTTCTGCAAAGGGGATGGTACCCCCTCTTCGGTAGCCCGACGACCTGCACGCGAAGTCAAGCACTTTACTTTAGAACAGTTTAACGAGGACCAATACCGCACACCCTCGGTCCCTACGCAGACTAATCCAAGTGGTCACCCACCAGCACACTGACCGCGGCCAGTGATGCTTGACTTCGGTTATGTGCTGGGAACCATGTTTTAACGATCAGTCCACTGCAGGACAGAACCCACATGAAGAATCTACTTTGTATGCATTACCACTTTTTTCAAAGTAGGTGTTATTTGTATAAAGACCACTTTTTCATACCGGCTAATTTTTAATCTTCGCGAAGATAAATATTGCTAGTGGTTGTAAGAAAGAAGAGGTTGTAAAGAAGAAGATTCCATTGGAATTATGAGCAGAATAATAATTCACATTTTGTAAAAGCTTAAAAACACAATACTGATTTATTGGAATTGCATACATTTGCAGGCTTGTGTGCTCAATTTAGGCTTAGAAACCTTAGTCAAATAGAAGGACATATAGCATAACAAGAAGTCCCGCAGTGGACTGATCGTTAAAACACGGTTCCCAGCAGATCACCGAAGTCAAGCATCACTGGCTGCGGTCAGTGTGCGGATGGGTGACCACTTGGATCAGCCTGCGTAGGGACCGAGGGTGTGCGGTATTGGTCCTCGTTAAACTGTTCTATCGTAAAGTGCTCGACTTCGCTTGCAGGTCGTCGGGCTACCGAAGCGGGGGTGCCATCCCCTCCGCAGAGGATCAAAATTGTGATGGCATGTTTTCGGATCATCCTCATGGAGGTTTCCCAGACCGTCGCCAATAGCCCATTGTGCAGCTCTAGTGCGACGTAAATGAACAACAACAGCATAATAAGAAGGACAGCATTAAGATACATCCAGGATAACAGCGGGATTCGAACCCGCTACCTCCACGCTTTGCACGGTGCTTAGCGGGCAATTCCGCTCGGCCAGGGAGGCCCCACAATACTGAAATTATCATAGATTAATGTGTATTTTTAATTTATTTGTTGTTGTTGTTGCTAATTTACGTCGTACTAGAGCTACACAATGGGCTATTGGCGACGGTCTGGGAAACATCCCTGAGGATGATCCGAAGACATGCCATCACAATTTTGATCCTCTGCGGAGGGGATGGTACCCCCGCTTCGGTAGCCCGACGACCTGCGCGCGAAGTCGAGCACTTTACGGTAGCACAGTTTAACGAGGACCAATACCGCACACCCTCGGTCCCTACGCAGACTGATCCAAGTGGTCACCCACCCGCACACTGACCGTAGCCAGTGATGCTTGACTTCGGTGATCTGCTGGGAACCGTGTCTTAACGATCAGTCCACTGCGGGACTTTAATTTATTTAAATGTAGTTGTGGTCACTACCATTTCCATAGCTGCCAACTCTTCCGGTTTTCCCGGAAGGTTTTATTTTTATATTTAAAGTGCTAGCGAAATTGATGTTATTTCACTAAACTTTTTGAATTATAATAATAATTTTAAATCAATTTGACCACCACTACATATAAATAATTACAACAAGTATATAATAGCATATTAGTCTTGATGATAGCGAATTTTAACCTGATTAAAATATAAATATATTTTTGAGGTAATTTTTGATCATTTTTCGGTAATTGTTTTACTACCACTTGGAAAATCCATTCCCGAAAAGAGTGAATGTTGGCAGGTATGCATTTCAATTTCTATTTAAATTTATACATTTAAGGAATAAATAGGAAGCGTACAATTTTACTACCACTTTAAATTCAAAGTTTTATCCGAAATGCGTAAAGATTGGTAATCATGCCTTTATGGCCTAGGCATTAATGAATTAATTTATAGCTTCGGAAAGTGGTCTATATGAGAAAAGTAGTCGAACAACATATGTTTAGAACTATGTTAATACTTTTTTCTGTTACCTACTACTTCAGGTTTAAACATGCACTGTGACGTAACAATTGATCCAAATATAAATGTTTATATTATTAATGATTTAAAGACAGAACTATCTTGTTTTTCTAAATAAATCCTAATAATGAAACATTTTTACTACTACTTTCTTTTTTTAAAACCTTTTTTTGACTTTTTTTAAACTGTCTTCTTAAAAAAAAAATTTATGCACATATCGCTTTATACATAAATTTTGATACCACTGGGGAAAATAATTTGCAAAATAAATAATGAATAAATAAATTACTATAAAAAAATTAAAGAGTACTTAACTATGATTTAATATTATTTCAATTGAAGACAATATAATTATCCGAAATAAAGTTAATTGTAGTAGACAAATAAGAATGGTTGAATATTAATAGGTTGTGATAGTTTTTACGTAACCATGGAAATTATTATTTCGACATGCAAACAAGAATATAAATAAAATGTAACGAACATTAAAATGATTGAAAAAAATAAATAAACGAATTTAACCTCTTGCATGTCTTAGAAAAGAGGTGCGCCATCAAAAATAAGAGCTTAAATCAAAAGGAGATCTATAGTTCCTCAAAATGTATGTTAGCAATGTCTTATGTAGATTTTTGCTTTTTCGTCTTAGTGTTCTCTAGCCAATTTTCAGTGATGCCAAAGGCGAGTAAAAATATAAAAAGTGGTAGAAACTTAATATATATTTATGTATTGAATTAAACGATCGTAACTTCCACCATGACCAGCATCGCAAATTATTCATATTTAAATCGAAATACTTTTAATAATAAACTGAAAGAAATGACATTGCAAAAGTTGCTAATTTCAAACTATTTTAATTGATTTCTGCCATTTACTAATCATCACTTTTTACAATTTTAGTCACCTGTAGCATCCCTGTAATTTGAATGTTACAGCTATAGAAGTTTCAAATTGGTTTTATTTTAATATGTCGGTATTTTTTAAGTAAATGTTATTTTATTTTATTTTATTTTATTTAATAACCGTCGTTGAACAGCCGACCCAATTTTGGGTTTACGTCTACTTATGTTCAACTCTGTAGCTTTGTAATTTTGAACCCAATCCAGAAGACAAGGAAACTTATGGATCAAGTATTGGAGAAAATTGCCTTCGTGGAGGACTCTTAATGGAAGTAATCTGCATTTTCATTACATGGAGAGGAAAACCACGAAAACCTCCCAAGGATAGCCTTACGGCAAGGGGATTCGAACCCATGAGCCGTCTACCACTGAGGATATTTTATGTCAGCACTGTAGTCGGTGCAAACCGGATGCGGAATTCGTATCGACCAACCTTCGCTGGGATTCGAACCCGGTTCACCTCATTGGAAGTCGGACACTCTATCCCTAGAGCCCTCATGGCTCAAGTAAAAGTAATTATCATGTTACTTAAAATTTTGTTTTAAAATTTTAAAAAGACGGATGAAATCTATATAATATATTAATATAGTTAAACCGATTCCCCGCTAATATTGATTTTACGCAACACTTTGTAGTGATGCCAAAAATACCTTCTGGGGGAAAAAAGTTGTAGGAAATTAACACTTAGGTTGATAATTTCTAATGTAACTGACACTTCTGTTCTAAAAATTAATCGCAAGTGAATAATATTTAAACAAAATATAACTACTTAGTTACATTATCAATATATTTTGATATTGTCGAATTACTTTTCTTCACCAAAATAAATCTTGATAATGAAGCAATTGAATTTTTATAAATTGAAAAAAGTACTCGAGAGATAGCAAAAAAAAGCCTTCAATCAAATTTTAGTTTGGCAACAGTATTTTTTTTTCTTTTTTTTTTTTTAATTTTTTCAAGAATTTCAAATATTAAACAAAAACCAAGCAAGCCATGATTCATCTTTTAAATCTGTCAGATTCTAACAGTTTAAGCAACATTTAAAAGTATTTAGTTAAAAGTTAATATTTAGATAAATAATAAACGCTAAAACGTTGTTATTAATAGCTAAAGGTTACTTTTTAAAGTTGGAGTGTAAGAGACTACAAAATAAAATTTAAAAAAAAAAAAAAAAAAAAAAACTCGTTTCAGTTTTTTGATTATTAGCAAATGACAGTTTCTTGCTTTAGCAATCATTTTAGTTTTAACAAATCGTATCTAAGGAATACCAAACTTAAATTTAACATTATCTTAAATATACCTATTAATCTATAAATTTTTAACAAATGTTCTAATGAATGCTATAGCATTAATAAGGTTAAAACTCAAATGATCAAAAGCGAAATAGACTGACAAACTGATCAACTAAACGATTAGCCAACGAATAGAGCTAATATGAGAAATCATTTTTTTTTTTTTTAAATAATGCTTTTAAGAACTAAACAATGGAGAAGAGTATCAAATAAGCTGCTTATCTTTAGATACGTTAGAAAGAAATAGTTATTAATCATCTAAATTTAAATTATATTTTTACGAAATTTTAAAAGTAAAACTTGTTATGAAATAAATTATAGCAAATAAAATAAAAAATGTAGAAAAATCAAGCCCGTTTTATATTATTTTCAAAAATAAGAATAATTTGTATAACAATTCCAAAAAAATGGTAATAATTTGTATAACAATTCCAAAGATAAAAATGATCTTTAAAAATAAACTCAAAAAGAATCATAACCATTCTCTGCCACATATTAGACCCCTGATTTTGATAGACTGTAATTTAGTTACGAATTTCAAGTTTAAACAGCTTAAAATACTCCTCATCCTTTACTGAATAAAATTTAAGAATCAGCAAAGCCCGATCTAAAAATCAAGGGGCTCTATTGATCATAATAAATGTTGAAAGTTTTAAAGTTGTATTGGATCATATTTCTTTATTCATAGGAAAATTTGCGCAAAATCCTGGAGTTTCTTATGTTTATCTTAAAGCACCGGTGAAAACTGGTAACAAAATATCCTATTAGTATTGCTCTGCGCAAATTGTATTCCATTCCTAAAGAAAGCATGTCTTTCATTCAAGATAACATGTTTTCAGAACAAATGCCAAAAAAAAAACCAAATGCTGGATGTGTAGAAAATGATGCTTTTCCAGGGCGCGTAGCCAAATCTTTCAACAAAAAATAAGCACCTTTTAAGTACATTTCAAGCACTCAAAAATATTTTTAAGCACTATATACAATAACAAAATGCAAAATAATTTTCAAAGACTTTACATGATCATGAGAAAATAACTAGTTTCTGACAAAGAACTCTTTTCTTGATTATAATAGCGCTTATAAAAAGATCGAGAGATTTTTCGGTTTGAAATCAGAGGTTGGAAAAGGAAGCCTGAAATTGAGAATATCTTGCAAAATGCAGCAGAGCTGCACGTGAGAAGGCAATAATCTCACCGAACCCAGCTCAGTAAACTCACATACCGACTCTCGCAAGTATTTCATCAAACATGTAAAATGATTGGCACTTTCATACGCTATGAACCGCCGGTACGCCGAAATGAATTGTGAAAACGTTGAGTAGAACAATATGAAAAGCACGCTTTTGCATAATATGTGGCGAAAATCAATATGGTAACGAAAAAAATCTCATTTTTGAAAAGGGAAAATTAAGCACTTTTTAAAACACCCAATGAAAAAAGCACCTTTAAGAGCTTTTAAATAACGAAAATTGGAAATAAGCACCTTTAAAAAACGCTACGTGCCTACTTTTCATGGAATATATAAAAAATATCCCTATTCATAGCAACAATTTTATCTGGGCCCCAGTTGGGTTCAAAATAGGCTCAATATTAGTCCTATAAGAACATGCACTAAGGGACCAATATTGGGATGCCTAGATTTTTTAATATTGGTCCTAAAATAGCCTATATAGAGCCTACATTGGCCAATATAGAACCTATATTGGCTAAATAATGGATATAAAATATCGGGTAAATCTGATAATTCTATGTAGGCAGGTTTTGGTTGTAAAGTGGCTGTGAAATATCCGGTGAATCGGACAATTCTATATAAGGCCAATATCGGAAAAATAACGGCTTTTTGAACCCTTAATGAGCCAAGATTCCTGAATATTGGTCCAAGTTATTTTGCTGCTAGGAATGAGTTTAAACACTTAAATTTTATTGGAGTGCAAGTGGATGGACCCCTTGTACTACACAAGCCTTTGGGGCTTCATTTTTCTCAAAATCAATATATGCGTGCCTATCAAACTTCTTTTGTTGGAACGGATCGAATGAGTCAAGACAGAGGAATATTTACTTCCAAAGAAATATATAAGAATTCCAATACATTGTTCGGATCTTTCCCCAGATTTATATTCAGGAAAACATTTAAATCTGATAAAACACTGCAATTTGCGATGATTAAGAAAAGATAACAGGGGGCGTAGCCAAAACTTTCAGCAAAAAATAAGCACCTTTTAAGCGCTCAAAAATTATTTGTAAGCACTATATACACTAACAAATTGCAAAATAATTTTCCGAGACTTAACATGATCATGAGAAAATAACTAGTTTCTGACAAAGAACTCTTTTCTTGATTATATTAGCTGTTATAAAATGATCGAGAGATTTTTCGGTTCGATATCAGTAGGGTGGAAAATAAAGTCTGAAATTGAGAATATCTTGCAAAATGCAGCAGAGTTGCACATGAGAAGGCAATTATCTCGCCGAACCCAGCTCAGTAGACGCGCATACTGACTCGCAAGTATTTCATCAAACATGTAAAATGATTGGCGCTTTCATACGCTATGCCGAAATGATTTGTGAAAACGTTGAATAGAACAATGTGAAAAGCACGCTTTCGCATAATACGTGGCGAAAATCGACATGGTAACGGGAAAAAAATCTCATGTTTGAAAAAAGAAATTAAGCACTTTTTAAAAACACCCAACAAAAGGGCTTTTAAATAACGAAAATAAGCACCTTTTAAAAACGCTACGCACCACGGATAACATATTTTCGTCTATTCTAAAGACATTCTGCCGAGAAAATTCATGTGTGATAATGAATAATCATCACCTCCTACATCAAAAAGCCTACACACGGGATTTAATAAGTCTGCGGAGATTATTTAACAAAGCGAACCAGTTGTGCGCATGAACCCAAATTCTATTATAAAAGTACTTGAGAGAAATTTGTCATATATATTTGAGAAATGAATCTGTAGTGGTAGGCAAGTAAATAAGACAAACCAATCATATTCATAAATTAAACAAATTTTTAGACATATATTTGCTTCCACTTGCTAATTTTCAAGATTTTTTTTAAAATGGCTCTTTTGTAAATTGGTTCACCTTCACAGTGGTCTGATCGGACTTCCTATAAAAAACCGTGTGAAGACATGTATCAAGAAGAAGGTTGTATGACTCCTATGATAGAACTTTTATATCACCCGTGCATACCCTCCAACTTATGAGGATTTTGAAAATAATTCTTTCTAGTGGTAGCGAACCAAAGTAGAAATTTTTAAAGCAAATGGATCTCTCATTAAACTTTTATCAGAACTTAAGAATCTAGCCATATGGCCTGCACTTTTATGAGTAATAGTGGATAAGTTACGCTAAAATTATTTTTTTTTAAATATTAAGACATTAATTTTGCTACCGTCAGAAAAGATTTCTGAAACTACGGAAATTCCGTAGCAGTTGGAGAGTATGCCCGTGCATAACATTGTATTTATTTTCTACTGAATTGCTGTCAGGCTATGTACTCTATTGCATCTTCCATCTTGTCACGTAGTACCATACTCTATTTGTTCTCTATTCCATCTTGTGACGGAGAAAGAATAGAGAACATTTTTATTGACAAACATCCAGAATACACAGAACATAGTAACTGCTGTTTCCACTTGAAACGCATGAACTTATGTACAGTGAAATAAAAAAAACGGAAATGACGTAAGAAAGTATTCTGTTGTTAATTTACGTCGCACTAGAGCTGCACAATGGGCTATTGGCGACGGTCTGTGAAACATCCCGCAGGATGATCCGAAGACATGCCATCATAATTTTGATCCTCTGCGGAGGGGATGGCACCCCCGCTTCGGTAGCCCGACGACCTGAGCGCGAAGTCGAGCACTTTACGGTAGCACAGTTTAACGAGGACCAATACCGCACACCCTCGGTCCCTACGCAGACTGATGAAAGTGGTCACCCACCCGCACACTGACAGCAGCCAGTGATGCTTGACTTCGGTGATCTGCTGGGAGCTGTGTCTTAACGATCAGTCCACTGCGGGACTAAGAAAGTATTCTAGAACATTCCATAAATAATATCTAAAATCCTAAACAACTTAAACACATATTTCCATACATCTGAAGTATTGTTAGAAATAGAACTTCGAGGATCGAACTCAAAACCTCCGTTTTACCAGGTGAGTGCCTTAGCCGTTCGGCCATTCCGACACGTTTCAACAGGGAAAAAATCCAGTAGATATTAATGAACTAAATTTCATAATTGTTGCATAATGTACTAAATATTTCACACATAGGGAATTTCAGGCATTTTTATAGTCATCAAAATAGAAAAACTAATATTCTCCAGTTATGATTGACATTAAAAGATTTTTGTTCTGTATTATGTTTACTCATAATTTTGAATAGTAATAGGCATTTAATTCAAAGATAGTAAGAAGATTTTTTTTAAATTAATTTTAAAAAGGAGTCTTCTTCTGCACTACAGCCTGCTACCGGCCGTCTCAGTCAGTTTCTCCCCATCTATTAACTCCCAAGTCTTTTAACCCCTTCTCTACTCTAATCTAACCATCTTGTTCCGGAACAAAATGGTTTGTCTTGTCTTTCCCTCTGGTGTTTTTTTGGAAAGTTTTTTTTTTAAACAGGATTTTCATCGGCACCATCTTTAAGAAACCTTGATCATTTTTACTACGTTAGGTTCTTTGTATTTTGATTGCGTAGAATTCTCCGTTTTCTCTTACTGCAGCAAAAAAATTTTAATATTTTCCTCTCGAAAGTCATCGGTATCTCTTTATCAGCTCTGTTAATTGCCCCGAAATCACTGCCATATAAAATTATTAGTCTCAGCAGTATCTTGTAAAACTGTATTCTTGTTTCACAACTTGTGTATTGAAATGGTTTCTCAATTGATGACAGCATCTGTGAGCCATATTTTATTTTTAATATCAATTTTTATGTCATCGTTTACCATTGCACTTAAATGTTTTACTTGAGCCACTTGTTCAAACCCATATTCATTAATTTTCAGCCCGTCAGTTCTTCCCACGACATTGCCTGCAAATGCTAGCAGTTGTACGGACTTTAAAAAAATTGTATTCTTTGTTTGTATACCTGTCTCTAACTGCCTTCTCTAGAGCTATATTAAACAGATGACATGACAGGGAGTCTCCCTATTTCAGTATAGAAAACACCTGATGCTTCTGATTCAAACTTTAAAAAAGTATACTGAACATTTCAGAAAGAGAAAGTTAACTGATTTTTTTAAATGAGGCTAATTTAATTATGTATTAGTGATACTTATTTAAATATTCACGCAAGCAAGTGTCTGTGTAAAAAATTCTATCTCAATAGGGATTTTTTAGGAAACTTACTCCATTTTACGAAATTTCTTAAAATGTACAAAAACCAGGAGAATCTTAATGAAACCAGCAGAAACTGGCAAAATCCAGTACAGTTGGCAGCTTTGTATACGCGATTACATAAGCTATTTATAATGCCAAGTTAACAGCTTGTGTCAATGAAAAATTACTGGAAGGAATCCTTAAAATTTACCAGAAATGAACAAACTATTTTTGGGGAAATTGATTACAACAGTTGTGACAGTGAAGATTATTGAATTAAAATATTTCAGGCAAAAATTATGTAAATTGATTTCTTCTTTCTGAATGAAATCAGGAACAATTCCTTTGTTTCTTGATACCAATGCTGAGTAAATGCTTTTTATAACACATTGAACAGTTTCATAATTGTTATTATTTACTAACATTACTATCATTATAATTATTATTTACAGTGTTTTAATTATTTATATTTAGGAGATTTTACACAGAAACACATCAACAACTTAGCTCTTATTTCACAGAAATATTTATATATCCCCCATTATGATGCAATGAATACTGAATTGATATTTTTTAATATATATTTCAGCATTAATATCTATTATAAAAAATTAGCAAGTCTGAATTTTCATTGACATGCAGTGCGTTCATAGTTTCAGTTATGTTGTTGAACTCAAAAGTACTAAAACTCCTTTAACCCACAGCTGCCAACTTGCACAATACTGAAGTAATACACTGAGTGGTAGTAAAATAAAGTAAGACAGCTACCACCTGCTCTTTTTATGTTGTAAAAATGCAATCTTAAGATTTTGAGTTAGACAAGTACAAGTTAACAGTTCTTATTTTTTGAATAAATGAATATTTAGAAGAAGTTCAGTATCATATTAATTGAAGAAGCTTGTTTATAGGGTTTAGAAACTTGTCTCTGAAGAACACAATAAAATTTTCAAAAAAAAAATATGCATTTTTGATAGTTTATCCTTTTTAAGATTATTGTACTAAAATATTGAATTGATTTTCATAAAAATGTAACAAATATAAGAATCGTAACATATAAACATGTAAGGGTAACAGCATTAAGTCGAGCTTGGTACAGGAGCTGGACCCGCTGTGACACATATGAACAAACTTGTGGGTCTAGTTGATCATTGGATCGTGGTAAAACACTACCATTTTAACTACTTTATTGAAATAATTTGCTTAATTATGTAAGAAAAAGAATTAATGGTATTTTCAATATAAATAGTTGATATGACAACTTATTAAACTGTAATAAATTTTAAGGAAGTTTGCTAAGGGTTATTGACAGTTATAGAGCAATCAAAAATAAATGTAGGCAAAGCAGCTAAAGAATGTTAAAAAGGGCCAGAAATGGAGGGCTGCTGACTCTCCATTTCTAACAGCATATCCATTATTAACAGCAGCATTCCAGTAGGATTCAACAATGATGAAAATGGATAAACGTCGTAGGGACCTGATACTGATGCATTATAGTTATTTGTAAAATTTTATTTATATGGGTTATTGATCACAACACTCTAAAAACAATTTACTCTAAACTTTTCTTTATACTTGCTGTATCTCTAATTAACACTATTTTCAACCAATTTACTTCAAATTTTGTCGCAATATTCAAAATAAAGTTTTCATGGTGATTTTTTATTTGGGTGGACTGGTTCTGAATAATCCACAATAATTTATTTTATGTCATGATTAGATTATTATTTTTAAAAAACCCAACAAGCAATGAAAACTGCTCTCATGTAGTTCGAAAAAATTCATAGCGTAAAAAAATTATGGATTTTAAAAAAAATAGTTCTAAACATATTTATACTACTAATTTTAAGTTTTGTATTTGTAAAATGAAGATTAAAATATGAACAGTGCGCAAAAAATTAAACAAATTACCCTTAATTCAATTCAAAGATTGAATCTCTGATTCAAGGGGTGACTTCAAATATGTGTATTAATAATTAGTACAGACAATATTTTAAGTTATGAAATCAGACAAAAACTTACTTTCTCTAAATAAACATACCTTTTTTATTATAGATCTGGGTTTTTGACCCCCTAAATATAGGGAGGAACCGCAATCTGGGAAGTATGATTCTCATAGTGAGGTCAGGAAAGCTATCAAGTTTAGATATCTTAATTCAAAGTTTACATATTTCGTCATATTTTGAGAATCTTAAAAAAATTTTAGACTATTAAAAATAAATATTTATTTGCAAGATTATTGCTTTTATATTAATCTTAGGACAAACAAGTTATAATTGTGTGTTAAAATTTTTTAATTCTCTTAAAAAGTTCAAGATATGGTGAAATAAACAAAAAATGAAGTTGGTATTCAGAGGTTTATTGGGGATCCAAAATCCCATCATGAAAAGGTATGTTTAATCAGAGAAAGTAGGTTTTGTTTGTCTGATTTTCTCACTTAAAACATTGCCCCACTAATTAATTAGCATATATGAGGTCACCCTCTTAAACTTTTAAAATTGAGTCCTAGAATGTAAAAATCTGATCATTAGATCAAAAATTATTCAAAGCGGTCCGTTTATTTTTTGTACACTATACAATAAGATTAAAAATAAAAAAAAATTATCAAATTTATTACAATCATTGCAAAATTGATTAAAAAATCCTTTTGTGCAAACTTCTGTGTCGTTCCCCCCTAAATAGCAGTTTAAACATAGACAATGATTAATAAAGAGCAACATATTTCTGTATATTTATTAAGCAATTCTGGAGATGGTATAAGATCATGAAAACATACACACAAATGAAGAATTTGTGTAAGCACATACTAAATTACTGCATAAGCTTCTACCATAGGAGATGCTTATGATTGTTTTCTTTAATTTAAAGCTATATTATAGCATACCAGTTTTTATCTAAAATACTTATTACAGCAATTACTGACAAATTGAATATCTATAGAATTTAAAGCTTTATCTGAAAATAGCAAAATAAGAATTTAACTTTTATAAAATAGATTATAAACTTATTAGGATAAAAAATTATTCTTTACGATTTTTTTTTTTTTTTTTTTTTAATATATTAGATTTCTTTTACTCACTTACCACTTTGACTTATTTAGGAACACAGATCCATTACAGACCTAAATGTTCACATATGCTTTATGATATTATGAATAAAAAGTATAAATAAGTAAATGTAAAAGATATAAATAACATATAGATATAATGTAAGAATAAGTTAATGTAACTATGAGTATAATTCTTTGAGTATAGAATTCATGCAAACAATCTGTGATGCGGAATGCTCAGTTAACTGAGATTTGTGAACCAAAAATATACAGCTTTTTTTTAAAAAAAAAATATACAGATGTAAAAGAAACTTCTAGATCACAAA
The DNA here is from genome assembly GCF_982258835.1 of Parasteatoda tepidariorum. NCBI lineage: Eukaryota > Metazoa > Arthropoda > Arachnida > Araneae > Theridiidae > Parasteatoda > Parasteatoda tepidariorum. The sequence goes on along the minus strand of NC_141766.1, from coordinate 15,911,620 downwards.
TTTCGGTGAATACAGAGTGTAACTAATATCACGCTAGAGGTGTATACATTTAAATTCTGCTAATGAATAAAAGTGTTAAGATCACGGAATAAATTAATGTAAAACTGAGTGAATATGAATGGAAATTTTTTATAATTGAACAGTGATATTTGAGTAATCATTGGTATTTACTTATTAATATTACAGGAAAAACTGAATATAATACCCAACCACAACTGATTCTTTCCCTGATTAATTACTTATATATTAGAAATTTATTCACATAAAATTCAAAAGACATGTATATACAGTTGAGCACATTCAAATTTAGTAACAGAAGTTCATTAATTTAGCACATAACAGATTTAACTTAAAAACCACTGATACAAAAATATGAATATTTCTAACACACAAAACAGAGATAATTTTTTGTCGATTCATGTCGAAAATAAATTAACAATAAAAGATCATTGATATAATTAAAGAAGGAAAAAAATCACTCTTTTAGAGCTTATTAAATAATACATTTTACAATTTTTTACAAAATAGAAAGATTTTTCGTTGATTCAAGTTGAAAATAAATTAACAATAGAAGGTCATTGATATAATTATTGCTTGCTTGATTATTGCTCTTTTAGAGCTTATTAAATAAAACATTCTGCAATTTGACAAAAGTAAATGATTATAAATATAATTCGTCAAAATTATTCATCATGTATAACATAAATATAATTCACCAGCAAAAGGTTTTACTGTGCAAATATATGAGCACATAAGAAAATATAACAGTAATATTTTTAAAAAAATTTTCAACAAAAAATTATTTGAAATAAGTTAAAAACCATGTTTAATCAACCAAAAATCTGAGATAAGTGTTATGCAATTTTATAGTGCATATAAAATGCCACGTTACATTGAATTTATTATTATTTAGAATAAATTTTTCTATTCTTAAAGATCAATTGATTAGTTACGATCCTTAATATTTGAAAATTTAGTAAGCATTGATTTGAAATTTAAGTGGAGCTTAAGATTTCCTATAAATAATAAAGTGCAATCTGTTAAATGGAAATATAAGTTAAAGAAATAATATTTTTTTTTTTAAATTTTGTAAAATAGATTTCCATCCAATTTAAAATTCAGCCAACTTTCTGTTTAAATATTTTTATGAAAAAACACTAAATAACTCTGTTTTATATAAATTAATAGTACAAAATCCAACACCTTTTTTCTTTTCAACACACTGTCTATGAAAAAAATACAGATGTCAAACCATGATATTTAAATGAAAGAGAATTAAATATAACCTTACACTTTCAATTCCATATTTCACAAGCACAAAAATGCAATATCAATGTTTTTGACTTATGTATTTGTCTAAAGGTTTTTACTATAGCAAAATGCTTGCTGCTATTAACAGAAACGTTTAAAAAAAAAGTTTTGCACATTAAAAAAAAAGCAGTTTTGCTCTAAAAAACATCACGGCGGATAATCACCAAGCCCCACTTCAAAAATCAACATCAGGTATATTCAAAAATCAACAAATGTACAATAATCTTTTAAATATTTTACCTCATTACAGATGAAATACATAAATTCTTTGAAATATCATTAGGCATTAAAAAATTAAGTATATTAATGATGGGAGAAAAAAGAAATTTTGAGTATTGAAAAACTTAAGTAATGATAGTGTTCCTTGGACAACAAAGTGATTAAGATATTGCATGAGTTAGGAGCAGATAAGACAGACATCAGTTACAGCCTGCATTATGCACCATTAGAACCACTTACTCCACAGAGAGTTTTTTAGTTCATAAATACATTACAATCACAGACCTAGTTGAATTAAAAATTAATTTGTTTCCATTTTTTCACATTGTGGTTGATTTTGAGTTGTGTCATCTGGTTTTGTAGCTTCTGGTGTGTCATTGGTAGAATCTGGCATTTCACTATCAGCTTGGGGTTTGTCAATTGGTTTTTCTTCGGGAGGAGGTTCAACTTTAGGCTTTGGTTTTGATAATATAGGGTTTACCACATTTTCAAGCTCCTGAGAGATATAAAATACATTAATGAAATGTGCAGTACAAGCCAAATTGTAATTCATCATGTATAGTCATTAAGAATAGACGAGCAGATGAAACATTAGACAAAATTTTTAATCCAGCTATTTAGATTAATCATTCATTAAGAGCATAATATACTAAATTAATGTACTAATTAAATTAAATAAAAATATAAATAAAGCCACATTATAAACGGAGAGCAATTTTAAATACAGCTGATTAGCTAATGAACCCTCCAGATTTAATATTTTATCAAAATTTAAAATTTGGATAAATATGCATTTATCAACTTTTTATTTATCAATGAAACCTCTTTAATTGTTTGATAATACTTAAAAGAAATTAATGAATTTCAAAACAAAAATACAGCGAAAGTAATAATTGAAAGTGAAAGCAAATAAGTAAGTGATCCTAAGAGAAGCATTTAAAAATTCATTAATAATTTAACGTGTAAGTGGTTCCAATTATGTTTAAATCAAATGAATAAAAAAAAAAATTTGTACAATAAGAGATTTAGAGAATAGTAGGAATTATCCCTTAATTGACATTTACTTAATTTTGCATCCCAGTCTAGGATTCATTCTTAATAGTTTGAGGGGGTGACCTAAAATATGCTAATTAATTTGCGTAGACAATATTTTAAGTTCAGGAAATCAGACAAAAAAAAACATACCTTTTCCCAACCAACTTCTCTGAAAAACATACCTTTTCCCAATGGATTCAGATTTCTGACCCCCAAAATATAGGGGTAGCCAAAATCCGGAAAATATGGTCCCCATAGTTAGTTGCATATTTCGCCATAAATTGACAACTTTTAAAGCGAATTGAAAATTTTTTGCACACTATACATTTTTTTTAAAGCATGAAGTTTTACCTAACAAAAATACAAAATTTGAGCTAAATGTATTGAGTAGTTATTAAAATATGTTTTACTTGATACAATATAGTATAAAAAGCTAAAATGATATTTTCAAATATAAGTTTTGTTGAATAAAAGACCGTAAAGAAAATTGACCGGAAATGATAAAATTAAAAAAAAAAAAAAAAAAATCAAGCTGGGACTGATGTGGATTGTTTTATATAGTATCAATTTAAAAAATCTACTGTTTTTTTTTTTTGGCTGGTTCCTAGACGAACCCGGATTTTGTAAGCACACAGTGGAATCTCCTTATGAAAAGGCTTAACAAAGCATTTTTCTTGAAACTGAGATGTTTTGTCGCCATTAATTCGCATTTGCAGTTGATGATGTCCTCAACTGAACAAGTATGACAGAATAACCTTTAACTATGAGATTGAAATAGAGTTGCACTCTTTACCTACAAATCTTTAAAAAAACATTTCGTTAGTCAGTCATTCTAATGAGCATATTTTGAATGCTAGCAGGTTGATGAATTTAGTTTTGTTGGATTTCCATTTTTAAAACTAAATGTGGAGAGAAAGCCTCTTAGTATATTTTAGAATATTTTATACAATGTTAATGATACAATTTTTTAAAAAAGTCAATAATTTCTGCAACACCTGCTGGTTCTCTTTTTCTTTATTAACAGTTATTAAGAATCAAAAACAAATTGGAATAGCTTGCGAAACCAACCAGTTTAAGCCTGAAAGAAAACTATTAAAAATGAAGATGAATTGAGGTGGCTTTATTAGAATGAATAAGAACCAGAACATTATTTTAACTGGTACTGAACTATTTTACATATTTAAATGGATGGTTGATGAGGTTTAAAGAACAAGGAATTTAAAGAAATTAAATGAAATAAAATAAATTTTTATATATATTAGATTTATTTCTATACAGATATCAGCTAAATTTTTTGACTACTTTGACTTCATATTACACTTAAGTATACAGATGAAAACAAAAGGGTCTACTTTTTATAAAAAGAACAAAATATGAAATGCCTCAAGTAATTTATCAAATGATAGCCAAGCTCTTCACAGACAACCCTGTCATACAAAGGCCTGTGTCGTCATGAAGCTACCTGATTTGCTCAGCGAAACTTGTAGCAGGACATTTTGAAACACCATAGCTTAGCCCAATGTTATTTTTTTTTAGAATTACTTTCTTTACTCATTAAAAGTATGACCAGTTGTCATCGGCTAGACAGTGCAACAAGATAACAGAATGTAAGAATACTGAAGTGGGTCAATCACACACTACCTGTTGTAGGAACCTCCGGGTTTCAAGAAACGTGGAGTGGATATAGTTTACAGTGGTTTACCAGTCTGTTTCTAACTGATCTAACATTATCCAAAAATACTATGGTCGAGGCAATCTGATGATCTGGCCAGGCCTCATAGCATATTGACTTTCATTGCCGACAGGTCAGTGGTAGAGAAAAGATTCTTGTAACCTAATTCGCTGAGTTTATGGACTAATTTTTATCTCTAAAGAATAATACTTACAATCAGAGATATTCAGCGATTGGAATAGTATGTGATGTCCTCTAATCTTAATCCAACTGAAGACATGCGTGATGACATAGAATGCTCAATTGCAGCTTGAAAACTAGCTCCAATGAAAAGTGATGATCTCAAGGAGGCCTAAGTGCAAGAGTGGGTGCAGTTGCCACAGGGATAGATTAGAGCTTCATACTGCTTATCAGGATCCTTATGTGAGAGTTGTGAAGCTGCTACAGGCAATCATACAGCCCATTAGATACGTTTTTATTGTTTAACGGGGTATTCAGCTGCTGGGCTGGACAAGCGATCAGTTCCCTTATTTAGGGTACAGGTAATGCTTATTTTTTGGTTTTTCCTTATATTTGTCTTTTTAATTACTTTTACCAGTGGAATATAAAAAAATTTACCAAATACATACCTCTTTTTGTTGTAAAATCTCATTTACAGTAACAGGTGGGTTTTCATAAGGTAATAGACTTGATAAACGCTGGAGAGTTTTCCCATGCCATTCTTGTTTCTTTTCTAATATACTTTGAACCTGAAACAAATATCAATTTGAACATTTCTGTAAAAGAAATTTAAAAAAAAAAAAAAATCGAATATTACTTAGGTGCTTATAATTTCTATTAACATCGAATTCACAAGATTAAATTGATTTATGGCTGTTAATTTTAGTCATGTTTACTTTCTCAGCATGTCTTAAGTAAGATGCCAGAAACTCAACAGTAAATGACTCATTTTAACAAGAGAGGCATGTGTGAGGGGCTTTTTATTTGAAACCATGCACAGAAAAAATTTTCCTTGATAATTTTTTTAACCTAAGTCAATCCTCTTACATTTGCATCTGGTTTCGTCAGATTTTTCTACATGAGTTTTAACATCTCTAAATAAGTTTAAAATTAAGAAAAAGCTAAGTAAAGCTAAAATGTCACAGGAATTAAATCCAAACTTTCTAAATTTAAAAAAACTAGCCTCATTAATTCTTTAAAAAAATTCTATGGAAACAAGTGGAAAATTAGATTTTGATGAATTTTGGTCACCAGTACATAGAAATTATTGAAACTGGTATATACCAGACAGATAAATGTTCATAAATTTTGAACATTAATCATTGTGTGATGAATTTTGAACATCAATATTCATCATACAATTTTAAGAAATCGTATCAAATTTTAAAAATAGTAGTTCCAGAAAGGAAGTTAACGTTTCCAAAAGATATACTAGAGTACATTTGAATTCACTTAATATATGTTTAGGTAACTTTTGGCAAAATCAAATTTTCTTTTATTATAAGAACAGCTTCAAAAAACATATTTAAATGCATGGAAACAAGGTTCAACTGTGTCATAATCACTAAAAATGTACATGAAAAATGCTCAAGATGATTCATCATAAATTTATTATGAAATAATCATTACAAGTCAAGAGAACTTTTAACTTATGAGAACTTTTAACTTAAAAATATATCAACTACATATTCAATATATTAATTGACAATCAAGAGCTGAGCTGCTTTTTGAAACAAATTCAAAATAAATTAATTTTAATTCAAGATTGCTAATTTACATAACATACCAATAGAAATATGCAAAAGTAAAGATTATATTGCAATGTTAAATATTATATGGATAATATACTTTATTCATTTCTTCTACTGTAATGTGATCATAAAGTGGATCTTTATTTTTGAATAATTGCAAAGCTTTGTATGCTCGCTGTAAGCTGGATCCTAATGCATTAAAAGCTGCCTCCCTGTTGTTAAATTCAGTAAATCGAAAAACTATAGGATCCCCATGATTCTAGAAAGAAAGAAAAAATTTAAAATTTCTCACACTATGAAAAAATTACATAATGTAAAACATTCTAACAACAAATTCTTACCTTCAGGTCTGTCAGTTTCTGTACATAAACACTCTTCTGTTGATCTTCACCTTCATCATAAAGCCAATTTTCTGTATCTTCCAAAATTCTGCAAAGTTGCTCTTTGCCCTAAAAATATTGTGAATTTTAATAAATAATATAAATTAACATCACTGCAACAAGTCACTAAAACTTTTTAACTTTATTACCTCAATACATAAACTAAATTTTAAAAAAGGCAAAATTAGTATTAAGGGCTTTCAAACTGGTCACATAATAAATGAAATTAGAGTTAAGAAAAGCAAACTTCATGATGTATGCTTAATGAAATAATTAGGATTTTTTTAAAAAAGCATGGAAAATATAGACACTGATGCTTGTAAACATTGCAACACTATGAAAGAATTATCAGAAATTAATGAAATTTTTTCCACATTTTACTGGTAGTGGTATAAGCAATTAAATTTTCAAGACAAAGAAAGTTCCAAATCAGAATTTTGTATAGCCACCATGCTGGGCGTTGAATCATAGGATCATAACGCAATCCTTAAGAACAGCATTCCATTTGGCTTTGACTTGATGCCTAAATTTAAGTCTTATTGTGTGATCCACCAGCTGCATGAGCATGTCACTGAGCGATGAAGTCCTAGATATGCTCAACAGGCAGCATATCCAGGGAATAAGCAGATGGAAGAAACAAAGCCAGTAGTGCACTGAAGAAGGCTTATGCAGTCCTAGAAACTTGTACACAGGCATTTTGCTAAATGCAGTGCTAGAATTTTGTGCCTTGCTTTGATAAAGTGCCAAGAACGCAAAGAATATGAGAGGACCTTCGACTCCAAAATTTTCCCTATGTAGTGATCACTGTTTAAATTGCCTGCAAATTGTCTTAGGTAAAATCGACAATACCCATTAGCTTTCCCCACTATGAAGACAGACGCTTGTGTGATATTCTGCTGAATAATATACTGCAGAGCAGATGTTTTCTGACATAAGTTCTTCCATCATAGTACACCAGAACGTAGTGAGATTCATTGTATTGTTTACCACCATAATTTTTCTGGAAGAGAACAGTTTTGGTAGCCTTACATATAAAAAATAGTAGCCTAAATAGAATCTTCAGAGAAATAATTAAGATACCATTTGGATCCATGAACTAGTGTTTTGAATAATTATAAGAAAAAAAGAAAAAATCTCATGATAGAACCGTAGAATACAATAACTAAAACTTCACCAGATTAGCACAATAGACCATTTACCATTTCAACTATTGCTTCAAAAGCTGAAGAATATTTTTTCCTTCTTTTAAAAATGTCATGAATATAATAAAAGGAGATTAAATAGAGACAAATATTAAAGTTTAGGGTAAATAAACTTGTTTTGCTTTTGCTTCTGAAAACCCGAGCAACTATAAATTAAATGTGTGATTAAAATAAATTGTTTATCAAGATTCAAAATTAAATCATAAAATTTATTTGATTTAAAGAATTCATGAACATTTGAAAGTGCATTTTCATTTATAAATTATTTTTAAAAAAAATATTTATATTAAAGAAAAAGTTTTCCCCCCACACGTTGATAACTGTACAGTATTTTAAAAATTTCCTAATATTATAACTTTAACATAAAAATTTAAAGATCTAAAATTACTAAAAAATACATACTTCAGGAAAATTTGCTATGAAATGTTTTTTTTTTTTTTTAATTTTAAACAAAGGATTTGACAAACTGAAAATATTATTATAAGTTTGGAATAACTAGATATAAGTGAACAAAATTATTTAGGAACATAAGAATAACTAAATTTCAAATAAGTTACATACACAGATTTCAGAATTCAGTATAAAACTAAAATATATTATTAGTTAAATCTTGAAACATTTTAATAGATATCGTTAAAAAATTATATTAGTCATCTTTTGTTTTTTCTTTGCCAGTTTTTTACCTACAGAGAATTGCAAGAGGTAGGTTTCTTCGAGAAGAAATCAATCTTGATGAAAACATTAATAAAATCTTAGTAGAAAAAAGTATGTAAAGGTCACTTTATGCATTTAAAAAATTATAATTTTCATAAATAAAAAATTTATATACTTCTTTCTTGTCCTATCTTGTGAAATTTTGATACTTACATATTAAAACTTAATTGAATATATATTAAGATTATAAACCATATTATTTTAAAATAAAAATACCTATATTTTAACACAGATTAGGATTTTCTTTGAGTAATAAAAAATAAAGACTTGTAGCTTCGAGAAAATTGCATAAAAAAGTTAAAATTATTTTATTTCTAGTCGTTTGTATGAACCATGAATTAATGTAAAAAATGTTTTGAATTATGTAAGCGAATCTGAAGCATTAAATTTTGCCCATAAACTATAAAAATTACACTAAGAGAAATGGAAATGATTAAAAAGATTATAAATAAATAATATAGGTAAATATTGAGGATAATTAAGCCAACATAACGAATTAATAATCAATTGAACATTGAACACAGTACAAAAACTAATCCATTGTACAAAAATGACGATTATTAGCAAGAAATTAATCCAACTATGATACATTTCTGCCATTAAAATTTATCAACATAATGAAAAATCTAGCAAGCAGAGGCTGATTGTACTACGGAAACTCTAAGGCAAAACTTTTCTTTTTTCCTCTTACTCTTATAATTCATTTTTCTTTACTTGAACAATTTCGTAAATAAAAAGCATTTAAAAAAATGTATCCCTTTTTATGACAAATTAGAACAGAGGTAGAGTGCCAAAAACTTAATCTCTTATTATTATCCACCACAAAATATGAGGAATTAAGACTTCTAAATTTGCAAGAAGCAGCCCCTTGAAAGATATTTGCTTTTGGACCCTTTTTTGCCTAAAAAAGTGGCCACTTTTTTGCTAGTGGAAACGTTACAATAGAAGGGAAAAAAATATTTAGAAAGTTACCTGTTCAGTTACAAATTTTTCTAGTACTCCATAAAGTTTATCTCTAAATTCATACACATACTCTTCCACTGCATTTTTTGCATCTGCTCTTTCTTTCTCCATTTTGTCTTGCATCATCATTATACCCTATGCAAATATGAAAGTGACTTAATAAAGCAAAATTGTAATATTTATTTAAATTTATCCTACATACTCTTAAATGCATTTACCTGAAACAAAATTATCACCTCATAAAAAAAAACCTCATGAATTACCTCATAAAAAAAACTAATAAGTTTAGTTTCTAAAATGAGTACCACTAGTATAGAAGAAGTTTAAAAAAAATATCTATTTATGGCCTAGTAGTGGTCACAAAAGGAAAAATCAGAAAAAAAAAAAAGAGTTTCATAAAATATATGGAGGAACTGAAGAAAGAATGAATAAAAAATTTAACTTTATAATAACTTTATAGCCTAGATCATATAAGTCTAAAAAAAATGAAGAAAAAAGAACTAAATTCAATAAAAGCTATAATTATTATTTGTATAGAGATTCTTTAAAAAAAAAATTTTGAATAAAAAAAAATTTTTTATAGAAAATATTTTCAGAAAAGAAAGTTTTAATAATGACAAAATGAAATACAAAACAAAATTTCATCTAATAAAAAACCAAGTAACAAGTATCCAAGATAAATGCTGTTTAGTTGATTAAACAAAAAGAAATAAGAACAAAACCTTACCTCCCTTTCAATCAACTCATCCAACTCTCGCCTACTCAGACTAACTGAGTCAAACTCAATAGGGAGATCAACAGCTTTTGTTACACTTTTCGGTTTCTTTTGCTCTGGTTCTTTTTTCTCAGTTTGCTGAAAATATTCAATTCATAAATGAACATGTACTCGAATTATAATTACTACGACACTGAAAAATTTATTTATTATATTGTAAATGATTGTCATAATAATAAATATTATAATGTATTGTCTGAGTTCAACAAGAGCACTGAGTTTATTCATATTCATTGCACATATATGTGGCATTTAGTTAACCCATATTAGGGGGGAAATGGAATGATAGAAACCAAGTATATATTGTCTTGAAAGAAATAGATGCCCAATATCTGAATGTACTTGGAAGACAACCTGGTGGAAGATAAACAGGTTGTACACTAAATCCAATTTCAGAAATCTATCAAGCTTCATCTGTTTGACCAATCCATTCATCCAGCCCAAAGATTGCCTAATTATCACTAATGCATTCTACTAAATGTAGCCCCTTGTCACTGGCACTTTTTTGGTCAGTTTAGAAATTTACTATAAAATGTGTACTTTCTAGGAAATTTTCAACCAATTCCAACAATTTATCTAGAGTCCATCTTTTAAAACCTATCTCAGTACCTTTAGACTATAAGCAATGGGGAAGAAATTGTGACCTTATTTATAATATGTCTGTGCATTTTTTTAAAATATTTTTCCAGTGTTAAATTATTGTGCACAACTGTGCTCTATTCAATTCTCATTCAACGTGCATATGAACTGCCATTTATACATACATTTCTTTTATTTTGATATTTGTATGCCAACGCATTTATAACTTAAGTCACTTCCACTGTGAATATCTATTATTTTACTTTTCTTTCGTCGAATTTTAAATTCACAAAATTTAATAGCCAAAATAGAAAAAAATAAAGAAATTGGACATGGGAATTATTAACAAAAATATGAATTTATAAAGGATTAAAACAAACTTAAATTAAGAGAAAATTTTAAAAAGTGATTCTAATAATAACTTACATTATTCAGTTGAATAAATATTTCCTTAGTGGATACCAAATTAACTATTGTCAAAGAAAGTACAATTAGTTTTTTTATTACTAAATATATAGCTTTTAAAAACTAGACGATAACTATTTAATCTCTAGTTAAACTTATAACTATCTCAATATTAATAAATTTTGGGTATTTATCCAGGTTACTCTAGATATCTACCAAAACCATAAAAAACCAGGTATTTCACACTTATACTCATACCCAAGCTCATTTTTAGATTTTATTCTAACAAGAGTAAACTTATATTCTAATTATATTACTTACATCGTTGCTCAGAAAGAGTTGTAAAGCACCTTTTTATAAGCACTAGTAATTATTAGTAGTATTAGAGCAATATCAAGTAATTTTCTGAATTTGATTCAGAATAGATGAAAGTGGTGGGTGTCATTGTCATCCTTTCTACACTCACGGATATAAGAATTTGCAACAAGTCCTTTTATTTCTATCTTTTTTTATGCATGAATAAAAATTAACAATTCTTACAATAAAACTTTAGTACTTTATTCTCAGTAAAGCTTATAAGGAGTAATGCTCAAACCCAAAGCAGGAAAAAAGCATCTAGATGTGTATTGGAGAACTTTGACCACATTTTTGTCAACGTGATGTCAACAAAATATTGTTAGGTAATGCACTGATTTAGTATAACAGTTCATCATTCATATCTTAAATACAAATACTTACAGGTTTATCTGTTTCTTCTTTATTTACTTCATTATTAATGTCACCATTAGGAGCGGTGGTATTCTCAGACTCCATCACTTCATCTTTTTGTTCCCCATTAGCCAGTTTTTCAACTTGTTGTGGAGTTTCTTCAGAATTACCATTTGCAGGTTGTTTTTCTAACATAGTTGCAGAACATATGGAAAATATGCCATGAAGGTTAACACGTGCTTTTATTTTCAACTTAGCACTTTCACCAGTAGGTGAAGGAACCACATTCTTGATCTTGAAAGTAGCTGTTAAAAGTTTTAAAAAGTTATTTAGTAAATTAAAATATAATTTAACAGAATATTTTAATCAAAATCAAAAGAATATTAAAAGCTAAGCCTAAACTTGAACTTATTATGTCAATATTGCTATGTTAATATTGTTATAAATATATATTTAATACATATATTGTTAGGTTAGTATTAAGAGTACTTCGTTAGTTTTTACCAATACATTAATGATTGGATAATTAGCTGTGAAAATAGAAATTGTGATTCAAGATATGGATTTCTACTGAATTTGTATATTATGTACAATGTGTTTTATTTTTAAACATTAACATTCAAAACAATTTTAGACTTGCAAACCAACCTGCTAACTATTCAAAACAACCTGCAATAAAAATGATTTCCTCCTTTTAAATAATCAACAACTTAATTAAACTTTAAATTATCAACAAAATTAACTTTTTTCAGAAAGTAGCAGAAAATTAAATTCTCATAGAAATATAAAACGGTTGCATTTTTAACTTATGCAACTAACTGACTGTAGGAAATGAAGTATGTTTTTTTTTAAAAAATTGCCCACATCGTGGTAAACAAATTTCTTTTTAACTACAATTTAGGTACACTATACATATTAATTTAAAAATGAAGCATATACATTGTTTGAACAAACGCAAAATTAGGGGTGAAAAAACTTACTAGGTCCAACACTGCCAAATGTTTTAACAAGTTGTGGGATATTAATAATAGCTTTGCTTATGTTTTTGCATATGCAACAGTTAAGGTCCTAATAATTGAATAATGAGTCTGGAAACTAATTACTATAAAAGGACTACTGGGAGAGTTGAGAGTTGTCAAAACCATGAACAAAAATATAAGATGCATTTTCACAGATTATAAGTCAGCAGTTTCTTTTTTAAGCAAAACTAATGTAAAAAAACATTAAGAAATACTTACATAATTTATTTGTACCACAAATTGGTATATCCTTGTCTTTGTAGGTTCCCTCAATCAAGAAAGGTTCCTTTCTATAGTAAGTCAAGAGCTTGGAGTATGGAACTTGGTGCCCATAAGGAAATATGTCTAATTGGCTAAAATAATAAAATGCAAATTAATAATCTATTTAAAATTATTTTAAAAAAATATCAAATATTTATGAAAAATAAGCAAAAACAAAATACGAAGATCTTTAACCAGAGTAATTATAAATAAGTAATAGTGTGACTGTCCAGAATACTAAGAAAACTGCAAATTTCGAACATGTTAAAATTTCAGATATTTGAGTTTAAGTTTCAATGATTTAAATTAATTTAAAATGAAATTTATTGTGATGTTCAAATTTTCGTACTGGTCTTAAAAGTTTGACAATTTATTACAAATGTTTTGCTGCACTAATAAGCATAAATTGTTACTTGGGGTGCGATAAATCTAGGGTGCACTGCAAAAAAAAAGCGAATGAGAAGAATAGATTTACAATAGAATCTGTGCAAATTGAAACTCTCAAGAAGTGTTAACTCAAATGTGTGATTCAAAATTTTCAACATTTTTGTAAGGTTTGAAAAAATATGCTTTTTTATTATGTGCAGAAGTTAACGAGGGGCACAAATGGCCTGTAGTTTGAGCGCCCCTACCTTTCAATATTTGTTGAATCAACAAATATATATTTAATACTTTTAAATTAATATATTTTATTTTCAGACATAAAACATGGAAATAAATTATTCAGCTTAAAAAAAAATTTGTAGTAAGTATTTAAAAAGATTAAACCAAAATATTCTGATTTTATTTTAAGATTTCCTTTCCATCCTAATTTTAGACTGAGCTTGTTTCCATCAGATGTAATGCAAAAAAAAAATTTATGCTAAAGATGAAGTTTAAAATATTGATCTCAGAAAACTAATAACTTACAATATCAGTAAAGACTAACCATCTCTTATAATTAATTAATCATAGCTGCTATTATAACAGCTGAACTTTTTCAAATTTTTTATTACTTCAGTCCAAATTATAAAAAATATAAAATCTGATCATTAGATCAAAACCTATTAAAACACTTGTTTTTCGGCAATGTGCATCCAAAATTAATTTAATTTCATCTAATATCCATTTTTTACCAACTTGTCATATTAAGCTTCCTTTCGTCCATTATACTCAATACAGTAAAATCCCACAAAAAATATTCAATTGACAGGCTTATTATTAAACCAACACAGGACATGATAGTTAAAATCAGAAGGCTAAAATCATTGTTTTTACATAAAGAAAAGAAATAAAATAATTTAAAACTTACCATATTTCTGATGTATGCTGATCAGGGAAAGTAATCTGTATGTCATATGGCTGAATATCAGTGATTGAAAAATCTCTCACTTTAAAAGTCGGAGACAGCATTGCACACTAAACCAAATGAGAAAAAAAAATTAGAAAGTAAAGTGAATTCTTGTTTTAGCATTTTAAAAACAATTTTTATTAGTATAGAAAAATTTAAGAGTTAGAAATTTTTGATGCCAAATTCAAAAAAGAGTAACCCAACAATGTCTGTATTCTTATTCAAAAAGAAAACCATGTCTGGCAATAAACAAAAGAAAAAAAATCACTTTTTATAAGTGCGAAATTCTAGCAAAAAACGAATAATAAAAATATATAAACAGGGTTGCCACAGTAAAAAATGAACAAAAATCGTTGCTTTTAGTAGCCTCAAGCATAAAAATAGTCGCCTATAACTATGAAAATAGTTGCCTGAACAGGAACAAAAATAGTAGGCAAATAACTAAAATTATAGCTTAATTATCAAATACTATGATTAGGACAGGGTCATGTCAGAAATTTTAAATCGTGATAGCATATTGGACATCGCGATGTATCGTGATTTAGCATATGTTCAAAAATTACCTATGGGAAATCTTTAATCAATCAAAAATAAATAAAAAGGAATAAATATATTATAAAAGAAAATATTAATTCTAAACATATTCTACTATGACATCAATAGCATTGCTTAATTTTTTTAAATTAAAATAATAAAGATGTCAAAGTAAAAGCTAACCCAAGCTTTATTTCATTTTTCTTAAATTAAAAATGATTTAAGATTTATTGGTTTAAAAATAATACTGTAACAAAATATTTTACATACATGCATTAAAAAAAAAAAAAAAAACAGTGGAAAACAAGCCAAAGAAATGTTCACTTTAGAAAAAAAAAATTTTTTTTTTTAATTATTTGTTGAGAAAAAACCATGCTTTTGAAACATCATTAGACCCTTTTTTATTCAATTATCTAAAATAATAAAAAGTAGTATTAACTAATGGTCAAATTCTGCACTTAATAAATGTAAAAATATTTATACTTTATTATTTTTTTTTTTTTTGGAAAATAAAATCAGCTAAAGATTTATTTGTTTAAAAATGACACTGACTATCTAACAAATTATAAAACAAACAAGTATTGAAAGAATTTTAATAAAAATTTAAAAGAAAGTACTTTTAAATAAAGGTAAGCTGTGTTTTAATTTTTTTATAATTAAAAATGACTGAACATTTATTGGTTTAAAAATAATCAAATTATTATACTTACCTATATTTAATAAATTTAAAAAAGCTAACTTTTTATAAGAAAGTCAAATACAAATTATACCCCCATTAAATTGTATTGCTTAAAATAAAAAACAATAATTGAAAAAACTCAATGAAGAATCTTTTTTTTTTAATTTATATTTTTTTTCCACTGATCTATAGAGTTCAGAACAAAAATTTAAGGTAACAGCGATTGTGCAGCAATCGCAAAGTAACACTAGGTCTACTAAAAATAATTTACTAGAATCGTTATATCCAGACAGGAAAAAAAAATGGTATGAAATAATGCAGAACGAAACGATCGCTAAGAAGCAAAAGGTCTCACTGAAAATAATATACAAGAAACCAGACAGTTATTTCCGACGAAATAAAATGCACAACGATCGCAAATTGAAAATAATCTTAAAAAAACGCAAAATTCCAAAGACAAAAATGGACATAAGAAACTATGCATTGCGCTGATCTTCGCTCAAAACTGGGAGTTCCGATTCAATTCGCTCTTCGTCATCACAAAACTAACATCATCTTTATAGCAAAACGCTATCTACATCTCTACAGCTAGACGAAATCAAAATAGTCTTTGTCAGTGACATCGGCCTACCGATAAATGCGTTAAATCGATATTTCGCAATACATCGATTTATCGCCCAGTCCAAATTATTCTCCAATTAAAAAAAAGTTTTGTACAAATATAAAAAGGTATACATATAAGAAAATAGGTACGTAAATAAAAGTCGAATTACAATAAAATATGAATGTTAATAGAAGGAAAAAAACAATTAAAAATAACAAAACTGCCCCTGGTAGAGAAAAAATAACAAGTACTTTATTAAATCTAATGGAAATTTAAATTTTTGGCTTTTTGGACATAAATGATTGTATAAAAGTTTGCTTTCTTTTATTAACGTTCTGAAAAGTTAACGTTCATTTTTGAGAAAAACCTTCGCTAAGAGTAAAAAAGTCCTAATAGTCGCCTATTCCTGAAAATAGTTGCTTTTTTAGCCTTTTCAGGCAAAAAAAGTCGCCATAGTCGCCCAAGGCCGAAAATAGTAGCAAATAGTCACATTTTAGTAGTCTGTGGCAATCCTGTATAAATAATCAGTGGATAATTGAAGTTAATCATTTAACCAACACAATATTTTTTATAACAAACACAATAAACAATAAAAACCTTATATATTAGCATGGATTAAAAAATTATAAGATAAGCACCGATAAGATTGCAAAACTTCTTCAAACACTAATTTAAAAAGGAAATAAGACAAACTTACACACAGGGAAACTATCAAAATCATCTAACAGCAAAATCTTCACAAATATTTCATAAGTATGCAAACTTCATGAACTTTAATTTACATAAATAGAACTTACTTGCAAAGCACACCCTCTTGCAACTGCTTCATCTTGGTTTAATGATGTGCTTGGCTCTTTACCAAACACTTTAACAATCAAATTTTTAAATGCTGGAATGCGTGAAGAACCTCCAACTATTTGCACGGAATCTATATCTTCTGGTTTTAGTTCTAGAATAAAAAAAGGAAAGTTATGAGTACTATTAAAACAAAGATACTGTTGAACCTGTTTATTTCAAGCTTCTTCATCTCGAAGACCTCTATATCTCAAAATTTCTATCACTAAGATTTTTTTTTCTTTTTTACAAAACCTCTGTTTCTCAAATTTCTGACAATAGAGCACAAATGTTCATGCAACATAACTTTCTTTATCAGCAGATATTGCAGACAGAGAAGAATTTAGTAAACCCACGGGAAATCGGGATGAACAAGTTGGGGGTGTTTCGCGGAATTTCAATCACAAGCCTTGCACCTTCAGAGAGGAATACAATGACTCTTGCAGTAAGTGAGGGTATGATTGATCAGTAGGGCAAAAGATTTGCTTGAGTTAAATCTTTTGCTTTTAAGTACAAGCCATCAGGTAAGCTTGGATGACAAGTGAAATTTTTGGAGATTGGCTTAAATCATTAGACAAATCTATGTAAGTGAGAAGAATTTTTTTTTTTTATATTTATAGACAACTGCACCACACATAACAATATGCCTAACTTGAAAAATGTCACTGTAAAATATGTTAATGCAAACACCATCTCAAATTGCAACCAATGGATCAAGAGACAATAAGGAGCTTTAAAGTGAACTATAGAAAGCAGTTGGTATGCAAACTTGTAGATGCTATAGATGAAAAAGTTCTCTTTCTGAGATAAATGCGTTGGATGCTATCAGAATGACTAATTAATTATCAGGGTGCGTAGCCAAATCTTTGAATCAAAAATAAGCACTTTTTAAAAACTTTTCAAGCACTTCACAAAAATTTTCAAGCACTCAAAAAATTCATATTCAATCAGTGATATCAAAAGCAATACCTTTTTATAATCAGTTTTAGCGTTAACAAAAACCCAAAAAGAAACAGACGTAAATCGAAACAATCATTACTTTCCTAAATCATCGAGTGAATTCAACTTGACCCTGAACTCAGAACAAAAGTACCTGCCCCCCCCCCCCTACGTCAAAAAAGTGTTAGAAGTAAAATAAAATAAACAATAATAAAATTAAAATAAATTAAAAAGAAAAACATTTCATAAGGATCTGATATTCTCCATCCGAATTGGAGCACTCGGGTTTCAAGTGTGCGTGCATGCGCAAGTCATAACGTGGGTACGCCATGAAGTCCACGTGAATGATTACGTAGCAAACAACCCATTTTTCGTGAAGTACATGGGATCCACCAGATATCGACTGAAGGGAGAAAAAAGCACTTTTTAAAAACGCCAGCTGAAAAATTCACCTTTAAAAGCTTTTAAAAACGAAATCCCCCAAAAAGCACCTTTAAGTACTTTTTACAAACGCTACGCACCCTGATTATACCTGGAGAAATGTGTCTCTGAAAATTATCCAAAACATTTTCAAAAAAGCTGGTTTTAAGAATAGCTGTGAAGATGAACAAGGTTTAAAACATCAGTTAAGAAGAAGAAACTGTTTACACTGGAAATGCTATACCAGATTTGCAAGAATGGAATGCAATAAAATCAAGATTTAAAGTTGACATTAATTTCGATGATATTTTACAAGTGGACAACTGCCTGGCATCATGCAACATTGACAGATGCGGAAATCATAGACCATAAAACCTTATTATTAATGTCAAAGGAAGATCAGATGAAGAAGCTGAAGACCACATTGATGAACTAAAAGTGAGGGTATGAGTCAAAAAGCTATAGAGCTCTTACAAATTTTTCTTGAATACCAGGAAAATGTTGGCTATGAAGGATTTGCTGCACTTTTCAACCTTAGAAGAATTATCGAAGCAAAGAAGGCTAGACGTGAAAAATCTTTTGAAACATTATTTTCAGTGTTAAAGGTATGTTAAAAAATTGTTGTGTAAATAGATGTGGTATAATTAATTTACAGACATGTCTGTATTTCACTGCTGAAAACAATTAAAGCACTTTTAATAGAATTTCTTATTAAATTTAATTTTTTAAAGTACTTGTATATCTCAAAACCTCTTTATCTCAAATTTTTCGGCTTCCCTGTGAGATTTGAGATAAACAGATTCAACTGTATAAAGAAAATATAACCATGTTTTATTAAAAATTACAAAATTAAGCTACTTACTAGTATCTTCAAGTAATTTTAACAAAGTAGTTTCTATGTGTTTAAATAGATCCTCCGCTAATTTCTCAAAATCCTCCCTGTAACAAAAAGAAATATTAGAAATGCTTTGTTATTTTGAATTTATAATAATTCAATAAATTTAACACGTTGCTGCACAATTTTAATTTAAAAATCAAGCTTAAAAAAATTTTCTACAATATTCCTTTTTTTTTTTACTGTAATTTGACACAGGTACGCGGCCCCCTGATATTCACCGCACCCGTAGAATTTAACTAAAAAGGAAAAGTTCTTTACCAGAAAGGCCTTACCATCAGATAGATATGTCACACAAAATTTTACTGCATGATCGATTGCAGCGTTAGCACATCTGTTATAAATAACAAGTTACATACAAAATAAATGGCTAAACATTTAAAAATCAATGAAATTATTAAATATACACTAAATTAATACATACGATTTTATTTAAAATCCGAAATCATGTATTGCAATAATTTTTATCATAATCTTTCAAACGTACACAAAATTGCACTGTGCACTCAATTCCAATGCAACACATGACATTAATAAATAGATAAATAGTAACAGAAAATATTCAAATTTTATGTAAATCAAGTACATAATTAATACTATAATTAAAATAAGTTATCAAAATACAATAAATCGAAGAAAAGAATCTTGCTTGGAGTAAAATTGTACCATGTTTACAATCATGACCACATGTTGCTTTATTGTAATTTGATTTGAAATACTTAAATATTATAAATTGAATAATTAAACAGCTGAAAATCTTCACAATTAAAAAAAAAAATTATCAATGATTAAATCAAATAAATCTTGTTTTGCCCAAAATTTTACTACAGAAGACAATCACACGCATCCAGTTTCTTTTTACTAAATTTAAATTTCAAAAATTTTAATCTATCAAACGATAAAACCTTTCAAAATAATTTTTAAAAAATAGATATAAAAATAAACAAATAATTTTGTTTTGTATAAGATGATTGGGAACACATTATTTCTTTTATAATACCCCAGTTATCCATGAATGAAAAGGTTACAGCTAAAAAAAATTTAAAATAAACAATTAATATAGATCTAATAAAGCAGTTCATGCATTCCACTTTTATCCACATGCTCATCATGTTGCATCATTTTACTCAAACATCTCTAAATTGTCAAAATCGTATATTTTCGAGAGTACATTAGTTTACACACAAAGAAACTTATAAAATGAAATATTAATTTTAACAAATTTAACGAAGCAAAACTAAACAGGAGGACTTCAGTTAAGTTGTCGAAACATAACTCAGAAATCGATCCAAATTGTCAGCACTTCACCTTAATCTTTATCAATCAACTAGAATTAAATATTACTAAAAATTTTTTTATAAATTTCGAAAAGTGCTTTAGAAATAAACACTTCAGGAAATAAAAAAGATTTAGAAGAACTGCAAAGAGCTTAAGTCCTAGACATCTGATTTTTAATGCAAATTGCTTTATTATAACTCAA
This sequence comes from Parasteatoda tepidariorum, assembly GCF_982258835.1. NCBI lineage: Eukaryota > Metazoa > Arthropoda > Arachnida > Araneae > Theridiidae > Parasteatoda > Parasteatoda tepidariorum. The sequence goes on along the minus strand of NC_141766.1, from coordinate 15,890,911 downwards.
TTTTTACTTCTTTTCTTTTGAAAAAATAAAAAACAATAAACTAATTAATAGATTGTCAACATAAACTTTGAAAACTTGATAAATACCTTTTCATTCTCCCAGTAACATCAATATCATTCATAAAACACTCAATATTCAAAGGGAGCTCAAGAGAATTAGCACTCATTTGCTTTTTAAGTTTCTCAGACTCTTGCATCAGCCTCATAACTGCTCTTTTGTTACTCATAACATCCAGTTTATACTTCTTTTTAAATTCTTCAACAAAATGTCTTACTATAACATTGTCAAAATCTCTCCCACCAAGATCTCTCTTCCAAGATGCACCCAAAACCTATAAAACAAATAAGATGCATTTTATAATGAGTTAAAGGAAAAGAAAACCTATCATCCAGATTAAATTCTAGTCTAATGATTTGATTACCATATACAGTAGAGAACCATTATCCAGTATCCAGATAACCGGGAAAAATTTTAATTGGTTTTCCCCGTCATTTTAAACTAGAACGATTATGAAAAAAAGCAGAAATTTTTCTCCCCGTTTACCCAGAGAATCTTCTTTCTCAGAGAATCTTCATTTTTCCGTTTGATTTACGAGGGGGGTGGGGAAAATGCATTGTATGCATATCAGTGAACAGAAGATGAAAGAGAAAAATATATTTATCTATTTGACATCGATTAATAAAAATAAAATCTTTTTCTTTTGAATAAATTCTCATTCTTTGGAAGTGTGGTATCATATGCAAGTTTTTATTGATGTGGAATCACATCTGCTGTAATTAATTATCTTGTTTTTATCAACAAAAAAAAAAAAAAAAAAAAAAAAAAAGGAGAATTGTTTATTAATTTAAACATAGGATTATTTTATGAAGCAGATTGCATTTTTGTTTTTCTGATTCCACAACGTTTGATATTTCTTTCTTTTCACTATAAATTTCGCACTCAATAAATTATTTTTATTCATAAATTTTATCATTAGGTTTTTTTTAAAAATTCTGTTGATCTAGCCTTGTTCCGGGTTTTAATATTTATGCTAGTGCCTTTTTTAACTATCGCTTCGGTTCGATAATTTTCTAGTGTTTTTATTTAGATTAATAAGTTTTCCTTTTATTTTATCGTTTCCCCAATATAGTTAGGTATGAAATATATTGCGTTATTTAACCATTGGTTTTGTTTATATTAGTTAATTTAGGAATTGTAATTATTTTTAAAAAATAAATACGGGAATTTTGTATTTTTTAAACTTGTTTTTCTTGTCTAAACTTGCAATTTTTTTTATTCTTTTAGATGTTATTTTTCTACCATTTTTTTTTAAGTTGGGAGTACCTTTCTTTTTTCTTTTACTTTATGCATTACACTTTTTCCTTGTAATTCGGGTTCAAAGAAACATTGATTAATGACACTTTTTGGTCGATCCAGAAAACCGGGAAATTCGGACATCTTGGATAGCGATGGTCCCGAGCATCCCGGATAATTGGTTCTCTACTGTATTTAGATACTATCTTAATGGTTCAAAGAACTCACTTTAAAAATGCTAATTAGTGATACTAATGAATTAAGGAATTCAAAATTATGAAAATACAAAAACAGATTCTCTACATAAATACCTGATCCATGGCGGAATTAAGGATAAAAATGCAGGAGATAGCCATTATTAGAATAATTAGATTTTTATAGTAGCCAAGAGAGTGGACAATAATTAGGTTACGTTAGGTAATCACTGCATTAAAAGTAAATTAAACAAATTAACATGTCATATTGTTTTTTTAAAAAAAAAGAATATGAATAGTAAGCACTGAGCAAGGAAAGACATTGGGATTTAAAAGAAATTGTGTGCTAATGTCATAAAAATATTAAACAAATTTTGTGTGATTAAAATTTAAAATGAAATGATCTAAAAAAGAAAACATTTCTAGAACAAACTATTAAATTTCTGCAATTTTGAAACTGATTTTTTTTACAATATAAGTTTGAAATTTTAGCAAAATCCAATTATTATGGAATATTTTTTACTCTCAAAGGAAAAAAAAAATCAGGAGTGTTTCTTCCCCTTCCAAAATGAGAGAAAGGCATCTTTGGAAAATAATTCTGCAAAAATGAAAAAAAAAAAAAAACATCTTCCGAAAAATTTTGCAGATAAGAAAACCTAACTTATTTGCTTCCCAAATGAAAAATCTTTCTGCAAGAGCTCTAGTGTTGTGGCGATTCACTCCACGGGGTACTGACATCATTGGGTTTATGACAATGTGAGCAATTGACGCAAAACGTCAAAATACATCAATTTGAAAATGTTTGAAAAGTCTAACTAGACTGATTTTTAAATCAGTCGAAAAACGATTACGATGACCAAAACATTAAAAAAAATGACTAAAACAGACTTCCGCTTCAAAAAAAAAAACTATCTTGTTGAAAAAGAGTTCTCTTTGGAAGCCCTATAAATATTTCAATTGCTCGCTTTCGTAACTCATTTACAAATGAACATCTCAAAGAGTGACAGCACTTCTAATCCATAACACTTCCTTACCTGTGACAATTTTTTTTTTAAAAAACGGTTGGTTTAGATTTTTAGAGTATAATTGTTGCAGGAAAAAGACATGATTACACTTTGTCCTACACATACTTATCACAGCATTTTCTAAAGATTCGTATAAGGTTGCGATAATATTGAACTTAAAGTAAATATCTCTTATTAACAACAAATGTGCATAGTATTAAAAAAAGGTTTAGGAAGAGCAGAATTTACAAAGAATTTAAAATTTATAAATTACCTTAAGTTTTCCTTTGGTAATTGCACATGCACTAGCTTGTAATGATGATTGACCAAAATCAACAAAAACTACATTTCTAGCTTTATCATCAGTTAAATCAGTCAAATAAAACCCATAAGCCAATGCAACTGAAATGAAGAAAAAAGTCATTTACCACAGTCAAAACTAAAAATTACTTAATAAAATATATTAATGTAATTTCATACAAGGAAAATAAAAATCAAAATTAAAATGCTACAACTAAGGCTTTAAAATTCTTAAAAAAGATTATTACAATAACTTAGAATGTTTATGTTACAATATTGGTATGATGTAATTCATTCTAATTTCTTTCAGTCTAAATGTTCAACCCCACATCATATAGCATTACATTACTTTCCTATCTGGAGAAAACCTGTTTTTGGATCAGGAACGCATGATGAAGATCCGAAAAACTCAGGACTAAAGTTCAGAGGTTAAACGTTGGTTGCAGAAGCATATTCGAACCATAAAAACATTTACACTTACAAGTACATTGATGGTTCTTGCATTGAAATTGAAAATTTTACAGAAAAAAAAAACTTAACAATTTTTTTGATAAAATATTTTAGGTTCCTTCATAAAATTTCAAGAGTTTACAGAGAGTGAAGAAAGTGCATAAAAATTCTTAAATAATTCAGAGTGATATGCTAATCCACACACAACTTTTGGGAGACAGCTTCGTTTCAATTATCGAAAAATTTAAATCTGCCATTGATGTGGTAAGACATCTAGTGGTAATGTAGCGGTACCACTGAAAAAATAAATCCATTTGTTTGAATTAAAACCTTATTAAAGAAATATACACTGTAAACAACTTCTACAAATTACTCTTTTCAAAGGTAAATATATAGTGCATATAGTACATTTTCATTCTAACTACATATCTGTCAACCCAGATTTCTTACACAGGGGCGTAGCCAAATTTTTCAATAAAAAATGAGCACCTTCTAAACACTTTAAAAAATATAATTAGGCATGGTTGGCAAGATTTGACAATTGATGGTTTTAACCATGTCAAGAAAAATAAATAAAATAAACTTTAGACAATTGTAAAAAACCCAAAATTTTGGCATAAGGATAATTATTAGCCATTATAAATATTAAGTATTTTTATATTAGCATACATGTAAAAATTACAAATGTTCGATCAACACTATGTTCTTGTATTATTTTAACATAGAACTCTTTGTTTTGAAAATTACTGTCAATTTGGCGTAGAAAATACTAAATAATTCCAAATAAAAATGTGTCAAATTGCAATTCATCCAATCCCATAATTTGTTTAATTTTTAAAAATAAAAATGCGAAATCTTTATCAGAATCTTATAAAAAAAAACACTTAATCATTTTATTCTTTATAAGTTAAATCAGTTTTCATTTATTTCGATTTTAACTCCTCTTTAATCAATATTGGTTCACTGAGGGCCCAAGTTATTTTGCAGCTAGATAAGCATTAAATGTAGAAGTAAATTTCAGTTCCAATTAATGATAGATAATAATTATATCGTTTGAAGTAGTCTCCGTTTTTACTATCTATGCTACTTAAACATTATTTTAATCAGGGCCCATGCAAATGTATTAGGATCCCGACCTCATGTGTTCTGAAAGGTGTTTGGTTTAAGGGGTGCTTTGTTCAGAACAGTTCTGAACAAGTGGAATAAACGTCGAAAAGAATGAAGAATAGTGAAATTCAAATTTTTTTAAAAAATGGTAGATATTTGTGCATTTGGAAATTGGTTTAAAGAGTGCACAGATTTCTTGTGTTAACTATTTTATAATGAGAGAAAAGGAAAAAACATGTGAGTTTCTCTTGCTGTAGGGAAAACACTGACAGGGTTTTAAAAATATCGGAATTCGCAAAACAATGTGAAAATACCCAGAATAATGATTAATAACTGTAACTATAAGACCGAAAATTTAATTTCAAAAAAATTACATAAAAAGGCATAACAATATCATCCCAGTAAAGAGTAATTTAACACGCCATGGGGGTCACCAGTGATAAGCACTGAGTTTGCTCGTAGCGCCACGGGGGTCGCCACACAATTTGAGAAATTTTTAATGCTTTTAATTTTTTATATTATTATTACTAAAATGGTATGAAGAAATTAATGCAATACATGCTGAGAAATTCATTTTGGTCAGACGGGTAAGCCATGTTAAATTAGCGTGGCATTCAATGTTTTAAAAAGGGAGAAGAAAAATCCTTACACCTAAGAATTCTAAAAGCAAATATACTTAAAAATTCTTACCTGCAGTAGTTTCATTAAGGAGTCTTAATGCATTTAAACCAGCAATTTGTGCAGAATCCAGCAACATCCGTCTTTCCCAATCAGTGAAGTAAACTGGTACCTATAGAAAAGTATCAAGAAATTAAAAATTTAGATTTTCTAACAATATAGAATGCATGTAGTAATAAATATTAAACCTTGTTTTAATATATATTGCAACAAGACAAAGCAAATGTTTTTCAATATATTTTTGTATTTTATGCCCTCACATTGGACTACACCATAGGTTCCCAAAGTGGTCCAGGTGGACCCCCAGGGGTCCATAAGAGACAACACAGGGGTCCACGCAGACGTGAAAAAGGAAACAGGGATTCACAAGTTGTAAGTGGGGGTCCACGAAAAATTTTGGCTTAGTTCAAACACAGAATTGAATCGAACAATAGATAACAGTACAAGTGTACACCACATGTCGAGACTTGCAAAGCCCGCTTGTATTTAACTACCCTACATGATGACTTCAAAAATAGATTTGAAGATATTCTGACGATGGAAATACCACCATGGATCATAACCCCACTTGATAAAACGGAAGAGGCGAATGTGGTATTACAAGAGGAGCTACTTGAGCTCAGCACCAACGAGGAATTGAAGGTGCCATTTAAAAAAGGCTATCAAACATTTTGGCTGCAGGCAGAAATCCCCGAAAAATATCCTGGGCTGTGGAAAATTGGGAGAAAATTTTTGATAGCGTTTTGCTCGTCATATGTTGTCGAAAGAAGTTTTGTGCCGTTATAAACCTGTTAACAAAAAAAAAAGAAGCAGATTGAACATCACAGAACGGGGAGATTTGAGATTACTTCTTACAAAACTGAAGCCAAATATTGATAATTTGCTGCCAATTCATGAAGTACGTCCGTCACATTAAAAGTATGACTATTTTTTATCGTTGATTTACATTTCCGAGTTCAATGTTGATTTTTTGTCAATTGTTGATTGTTTGTAATAATGTTTATAATTTTGTATAATCAACAGTATTATTTTAATAAATAGGACACAAGAAAATGTGCTACTTTTTTTCTTCTTAACACCCCCAATTTAGGATGATATTTTTTAGGAGTCTCGGGAATACAGTAGAAATATATCAGCAGGGGGTCTACCGAATAGTAAAACTTCGAAACTGGTCTACGAGAAAAAAAAGTTTGGGAACCTCTGGACTACACAAATGAGAAAAGTTTTCTGCAACTAAAAGTGCAACTAAACTTAAAATCTAACTAGATTGTAAAAACGAACTTTATACTTACAGATATAACACAGTCCTGAATTTTAATCTTCAGGTTGGTCTCTGATATTTCTTTTAATTTTGTAAGCATCATTCCCATAATTTGAGGAACACTGAATACTGTTTTCTCTTTGAGATAATTTACCTGAAAATAAAATTGATACAGACTTAAACAAAGATACCAACTACTCTGTGTTCTGGATTCTGCAAAATATTTTATACAAAGTAGAGAATCATAAACCAGAGGCAATTGTGAGCCCAACTCAAAAATCATGAAAACTTCTTGAGTGAAATCATTAACTGTGCATTTCAAAAAATTAATGTCTTTGCAAATTGAAATCATTGATACTTCCAAAACATGAAATTCTAAATAAATTCTATGCAGCATAATTTAAATGAATAATTATATATAAATTTACTTTTATCACTAATCACATTATTAAACACATAACTACCATTTTCCTTTAAAAAAAAAGTTAGTTTGAATTCAAAAATTTAAACAAAGTTATTTTATTTTTATCTCAATATTTCTTAGCTTACTAAAAATATTTTTAAAATTTTACACATACCTAAGAAAGACCTGGAGAAACTTTCTTTTTCGGGTTAATGTTACAGATCACGAATGAATTAATCTTGAAAATAAACTTATTTTCTCTCCCCTTATAAACCAATAAAATTAAAATAGACTATGTTTTTAAGTTAAACTGTTGAAAATGAAGTTCTGAAGTAACTACTGGAAAAAATATTTACAAAAAAGATAGTTGCAAAATAAAATTCCAAGCACTTTTTCAAACAAAAACGCAATAAACAATTAAAATACACAATACATAAGCATTGATTAAAATATTAATTATAGGAAAATAAAATTTTAATAAAATATTACAATAAAAATAAATTATTTTTAAAAAAACATTAAAAAAGACTTTCTTATAACACCAAATATCAAATCACCCTAAAAAGAAACTAACAAATCAACTGACAAGCAAAAAATAAATAAATAAATAAAAGATAAAATTGCAGTATTTTAGTCTTAGCTAGAAAATAAAATAAATTATCCAAAAAAATGGAACAAAGCTGAAAGATTAAAAAATAAATAAATGGGGAACTTATTCATAAAGTAAATAAAAAAACAACTTTTCAAAAACTAAATGATTCTAAAAAAGTATATAGTAAAAACAATTAATTTAATAAAAATACTACGTAATAATCTGTATTGAATCAATCAGTCTTAATCAACTCATAAACATTTGTAAGAAAAGGAAAAAAAATGAAAAAAATATATAAAAATGATATAAGATTTTTCCATTATAAATAAAACTAACTATAAAAAAGATGTATAAATAGATTAAAAAATACATATTAGGACGGTAATACAACGAAATTTATATTTAATAACTACAAAAATAAAAATAAAAACTTAAATGATAAATACTAAACCAACACAAAAATTAACAATAAAAGAAGAGCTAACATAAACATTAAATCCCGAGAGGCCGAGATATAGTGAAATTAACTGAATTAAAAAAAAAAAAAAAAAAAAATCTTTATCCTAAAATCCATGAACAGCTAATTTATTGAATACGAAGTTTTGAACGGAGAAACTAAAAACAGAGGAATTCAATTTTATAACAAGAGAAAGCTGCAATCTGCTTTATAAAATAATCGTCTGATTTTGGTAATAAATTATAGTCTACGTTTATTAATAAACAATCGTCTGCTTTTGTTTCTTTATAAAAGCAGACAACCTTTAAGAAAAGCAGATGTGATTCCACATTATGCAAAACTTGCTAATGATACCGCGCACCTTTGAGGAATCAGATTTATTCAATTAAAAAGTTCTTTCAAATAAACGTAGCCGATGAAAAAACATTAGTTCGTAATGATTATTGTATTATCCGAAATTATAAAATAATAATTTGTCATATAAATGGATTGCGAAACAATAGATTTTAAAACACCTAACTTATGTCAATCCTCTCAGAGCAGAATTTTTGAGTTAACTCCGACATTCAACTGACTACACTCCAAAAACGCTTAAGAATAATAGAAGAATCTTAAGGATGCACCTAATGAAAAATTTCGTTCTTTTTCCCGGTCCGAAATATTTTTCTTTAATATCATCCTATTTCGCAAGGGCAAATTACGGTATCCCGAAAATAACGTTGTAAGTAAAATTACGTTTTTTAATGAAAATTCCATTACTTTTTTTTTAAAACCTAGTTTCTCTGATTTAAAAAAAAAACACGGACAAACGAACCATGTCATTATCAGAAATAAAATACTACTGAAGTTACAAATTATTAAAATGTAAATAAATAAAATTAATAGGAAAGATTTATTTGCGACCGCAACCCTTTTTATTGTATTTAAATAAACATATATATTGTATTTAAAAGAACCGAAATAAAAATTCGGGAGCGATCTTACAAAAGCAGAGTTAGAATAGCGATAGCAATGACATTAAAAATAAATGAATAAATAAAAAAAGCTGAAAAATATTAAATGAAAAAAGTTTCGTACTTAAATTAATCTATCTAATATTACAATGAGTTGTCAAATCACAACGGTATGTGATAGATTATGGCTAAAATTGTGATAAGCGCCAAAAGAAAGATATAAATAACGAATAATAACGAACTTCTATAATAACGGGAAAAAAATCACTTAAGAGTAACAATATATCGAAAGTACAACAGAGTTATCGATCGGCTTGGTAATTGTGATAGTGTCGAATCAAAAATCTCATTTGAAAAATATCGTTAAAAAAACGAGTTACTATTAGAGAAAGAAAAACCATTTTTTAATCAATCAATTTATTTAACTCTATTTACAATGTGCAGCCAAATTCAAGCTGCATTATGATCATTCAGAAAAAATTAAACAAATGTGTGGAATAACACATGTTGCATCTTCAAATAAATTTTATTTTTCAACATTATTGAGGTACAAGCATACAGCACACCATCTAATTACACCATTCGTAATGTTTGAACATGTCACCGAGTCGTCGTCATAGATTATCGCAGGACTTGTGATAGCGTCGAAATAAAACCGATGTTCAGCAGTCGAGTAAAAATTTAGAAAAAAATTCTAAATGAAGAAAAAAGTTTCTAGTTCAATTCAGCTTATTTAGTATCAATCAGGATGAATAGTAGAACAAAATAATAAATAAGGAAATAAATAAATACAAAAAATGCAAATGGAAATAAATAAATACAAAAAATTGAATTAAGTATGCCTCATCTAAAAATAAATTTATGTTTGATTCAACATTTATGAGGCGCGGTCATACTTAGCACTCACGAATAGTATAAAATAACAAAATAAAAAAAATCGACTGCTGAAACAAATTAATACTGATGAAAATGAGAAAGTTAGTGCTATGCGATATTCTATAGAGTAAAAAAAAAATTAAAGACGGATCTGTTGATACTGCTGGCAGCTTGCCAACAAAGAATGAGAAAGTCATCCGAAAAAAATATCAAAGAAAAATATAAAAAAAGGAATAAAGTTTAAGAAAAAATATCGTTTGCCATTATAAATTCTTAACATAATTTGTAATGAAACATAACGTGAAACTTCTGGACCTTGAAACTCCGGAATCCTTCGGATCGTGGTTTGACGAAAAAATCTGGATTTTTTCCAGGGCGCAATCATCTCTGATAAATTTTCAGTTAATTTTGCTAACTTTTTAAAAGGCTTTTGGCAAATTAAGTTTCATAAACACTAAAATAAATTATCAATTAAAATTTAAAGAATAAATTTAATTTAAATATAATTAAAAAATAACAAATAAAAATACAGCAAGTTAAATGAAATTAAGATAATTGGATATCCATGCTTCACCTGTAACCAGCTCACGGTGAGTAAAAACCATATAAATCGAATTCACTAGACCGAGAACGATACGTTAAAGCATAAATGTTGCAACCGCTCGAAAGTATTTACCTGAACCTGTGGCAAGTTGGCATTTCAGCTAAAAATCAGACTTAGGATTGTAAAATAAAAATTCTTGATTGCTACTGACTTTACAAATCATATTTGCTATCTAACACATGGTTTTCCTATAATCTTTTAAGCAGTTATTTATAAACTCCTTTGCAACTTCTACATAGAATTTTAAAATCAGGTTGTCCTAATGATGTTATAACAACTTGCAAATTTTGAATTTGAATTCTCCTTATTTTTTAAAGAACTTTGTACAAGCCCACTCAATCGCAAATTCATGCAGTTTTTCGTTTTTTTTTTCTTTTGGCAGTTGCTTATTGTTTTTTAAGTCATTGCCATATGGCGTTTTAGGGCTACCAGTGGGATAGTCCCTCTAGTTGATTCAGATGTGAAAATAGTCTCCAAAACAGTTGCCAGAAAATTTTTTTTCCTTTAACATTTTCTTAAAATATCGATTAAACGTTTATAAAGTTGCATGCAGTGCAAAAAAAAAAAAGGAAACACCCTGAATAACTTTTAGATCCAATGATTAGATAGATGATGCACTAGAACTCAATCTTAAGAGGAGCCATACCGCAAAAGAAAATTTTCCTCGCAAATTCTTTTTCTCCTTCATAATTAATTTTAAAAAAAAAGTTCAGGCAAACCTAGAGTAAGTCATGAAGTATCAGTTGCTGAAAAATATACTTCAAAATATTAAAATGCAAACAAATAATAAGAAGCGAACTCCAAGGTTGCGTAATCCTAAGTAATCTTCTTATAATTTAGTTTCATTTGTATATTTTAAAATTTTCTTTTCAGTATTTGAAACTTCACGGCTTATTCTAGGTTTGTCTGAACACACTTTTTCTACATTTAAAATTAGTGAAAGAAAAAGAGTATTAACGAGGAATTCCCCCCCCCCCGCTATATGACGCCCTCTTGATGATTGGAGTGAGTGATCTCAAAATGCTAATTAGGCAGTGTAGACAATATTTTAAGTTACAAAAACAGACACAAGGTAATTCCGAAGTTTTTGCACACATTTATAAAATTATTAATAACTATTCACTATTTTATGTAATTTTTCATGGCAAAATATAAAGCTTGAAAGAAATCAGTCAAATTGTTTACAAAAAATCAAATTTTAAATACTTTTTTTTAAACCTTGATTTCTCATGAATTATTGGACTGTTTTCCAATTTTGTAGTCTGCTATAAAAATTACATTCTTTAAAATGATGTAAAAAATTTTATAATCTAAATTGTTAATACTTTATTACATAAAATTTTAAAAAATGAATAATTATTAAAAAAATTTATTTTGTGTCGAATTATCTTTGGTTAAACTAATTTTATAATTATTCAATTTGTTTAAAAAGTTCTCAATATGCAAAAAGTAAAATTAACATCAAAGGGTTCAAACTTTGGACTGTTCACTTGACAACTATAGGAACTATATTTCCTAGACCTAGATTGCGACTATCCTCTTTATTTTGAGGGTATGGAATTTGTAAGAAAAGGTACATTTATGTAGATATTTTTTTTTTTTTTGTGTGTGTGTCTCAATTCACTATTTAAAATATCATCTGTACAAGTTTAAGCTAATTAGCATATGAAGACACCCCAGTGAACCATTAAGTTTAAATCTTAGTATGCATCCTAGTATAGAAAATTTGTTTTTTTTTTTAGCAATGTAGAAATTAAAAATATTTTTTTGGTTGTTGCTCCCACATTAAAAAAAAATTACAGAAGGCACTGCTTGATTAACTTTTTAACCACACTATTCTTGCATCATGCAATTGTGGAGGTTGAAACACAATAACTAATCAAGAATATATAAAAACTAGAAAACATCTAAAATAAACAATAAGATTTACCTGTATACCAGTCTGGTTATTAGATAACGCACAAGTATCATAAGGAACATACTGAAGTTCATTCTTAATAACCTGATCTGAATAAAGTCTGCCTAATAGTCTTTTGAAATTATAAATAGTGTTTTGCAAATTTGTTATTTGCTGATTCTTGGCAGAAACTCCTAATTGACGGTTTTGATTCCCAAATGCAACATATGTTCTAAAAAAGAAAGAGATACAGAATTATTAATAAAATTTAAATAAATAAAAATAAGCACCACTTAAAATGTAAGAAAAATAATTATAGAAATATAACAAACTAGAAACAAAAATATAACAAATAACTGAACAGTGTTTTCATTACATAGGGAAAATTTTACAAATTGTTTTCTTTTCTTGCTTCAAAAATTATTACAGCGAGAAATTGGCACACTATTTCAATAAATTTCAAAATGTGTGAATCCCTTGCATTTTGGAAAAAGTTAAGCGTCCACCATTTTATGAAAAAAATTTCTCACTTATCTTCCTTGATCTTCCATTATGTCTATTTAACAGTATTATTTAGAACTGGTGCAAATAGAAAACAATCCCCTAAAACCACAGAACCCTTTTCAGAACAAATTTCTCTGCAACCACATGTTCACCATAGGTAAGGTTTCTCCATGTAAGATGCTTAAATTATTTTATGCATGAATGTAAGATGGACAAATACCTTTAATAAAGGCAACATTTTCTACTCCAAAATGGACAAATGAAAATGAAACAAATACAGATATTCAACCAAATATAAAATCAGACATAGCTTTCAAGAGAAATGGAAGAAAATGTATGACTGGTTGGAGAAAGTGAAATTGCATGATTTACATGTTCTGCAACAGGGTTGCCACTCAAATCTGGAAGAAAAAAATATTCCCTGTACATATTATACACAATATATCAAGAGGAAACAACAATTACTGTGCTTTTGTGTGAGCTATATTGGGCTAACTGTATTAATTAGTTTTAATTGCTGGAAAAACAGCTTAAATACTGCTATAGTAAAGGAAATGGTTTAGTATAGGTGAAATATCATGATTAAATATCCCATAGATAACACTTTGAGTGTCACCATCTTTTAAAAGACAAAAATAACTAAAGAAAAAAAAAATCAAAACTCCCGTCATTTTAGGTGATTTTTAAATTCCCTGTATTTTCCAGGTTTTCCCTGTGGAGTGACAACACTGTGCAAATAGGGGTGATTGTAAGCCCAACTCAAAAATCTTGAAAATTTCTGGAATAAAATCATTAATGACACATATCAAAAAATTAAAGCCTCTATAAATTTAAATCATTGCTATTTTCAAAACATGAAATTCTAAATAAATTATATCCAGCATAATTTAAATGAATAATTACTTTTATCTCTAATCACATTTATTATTCTACCAGAAAAAATATTTACAAATGAAAGAGATGCCAATTATAAATACTAGTTCTAATATTTTTTAATAAAATTTACAAGAATTCTTATTCATCACTTGTGAGTGATGATTTTTGAAACTTCTGGACCATGGATTTCCGGTTTGCAAAAAATCCTGAAATCCGGATTTTTTCCAGAGCACAATCATCTCTGTGCAAACACTTTGCCGAAAGTGCAAAGAGAATCCCTTGGAACCCTAAGTTCATTCTTTTTATAATTAACAACTTAATTTATTACAATTTAAATGCAAATATTTTAATATAAAATTGCATATTAATTATGCATACAAAATTAAAAACGCAAATATATAACATCTCTAGAACATATTTATAATTTGCAAATAATAGTTAAACAACTCAGTTTCAAATTTCTTTAACTTTCATGAATTTTTGCATAAAATGTACTCCGTTAAATGTCAGAAGTTAATAAAATTTCAAGCTCATGAATTTCATGATTTTTTTCTATCCTAAAGGACCCATAAATAAATGTCCATATCTAACTGTGATTGTAATGATTGTTTTACTCAATCACTGAAATAATCATTATTACAATCGCATTTTGATACAAATAATTATTTATAAGAATGAAAACCCCTTTTCATCAAGAGTATGAAAAATAAATTATCATGAAATCCAAAAGCTAAAGATTTTTCATCAACCCTCTACTGCTGAGGTAATGAACGGTGATTCATTTTTATCACTTAATATTCAAAGTTGCACGCAGTTCAAGTTCAAAGAATCGTCAGTACTGTTTATTTTCTTGTCCCATAACTGTACCTACTTATAGAAATTTATTTAATTTTAATCTATTTATTAATTAATTACAAAACATGACCCCTTTTTCTTTTGTTTTTATACTTGATTTTGTGGTATTTTAAGTTTTAACTGTTAGATAACTGCTTTTTTTTTTCTCTTGGTATTTCAGCGATTTGCATCTTAATTTAATTATTAACTAAGAATAGGGGTTTTCTTTTTTTTCTGCCGTTCTTCTGCGATTCAGATGCATTTCCCAATTCAACTGACTAATTTAAGAACAGTTTCTTTCCGTATTTCAGCGAACTAGATTTATTTTGCATTTAAACTGTATTATTAGATTAGAATTAGCTTTCCCATTGATTTATTTCGTTTTCATACTTATGTGATTTGGATATATTTGCCATTTAGACTGAATTTTTTAGAATCAAGTTTTTTTTTTTCCTTTTTTTTTTTGCCAGTATCCTGCGATTAGGATTTATAATGTGTTTTAACTGATTTACCTTATTACAGTTAGTTTTTTAATTCTTTATTTTTATACTATAGGGATCCGGATATTTTTTTTTATTGAATTGTTAAGAACTACTTTTTTTTTCTTTTTTGTGATTTAGATTTTTTTCCCGTATTAACTAGATTAATAGTTTAAAACTAAACTCTTTATTTAAATATTTCATTATTTTTCTAATCCGATTTATTTAATCATCTGTTTTTTTTTTCACTGCAGTTCCACGATTTGGATATATTTTGTTTTTAACCTATTTAGAATAGAACCACGTTTTTATTCTTTGTTACTCTTTCTTTAATTTTTGTACTTCAGTGATTTAGATATATTTTCAATGTATCTGAATAATTATTTGAAACTTAGTTTTGTTATTTCACCGGTATTTATGAAATTCAGATATATTTTGAGATTTAACTGAAATATAATTAAATTACAATTAGTTTATTTTTCTCTTTACTCAACGTTTTTGGGCTTATTCGCTTCATTCTTGTTCGATTAGAATGTATTTGACAAATTAACTGAATTATTAGTAAAACCCTGCATATTTTTTTACGTTGTTTTTGTAATTCAGCGGTTTTGATTTATTTTGACTGCTCAATGGATTATTAATTTAGAGCTAGTTTATTTGCCAGCAATAATTCAAATACTTCAGGGAGCTGGATACAGTTTAAAATTGTAGAAACTGATATATTAAGATCTAACAGAATAAGTGGAAACTGCGTCTTAGAAGCGAAAATAGTAGAAGTGTGTGTTAATTGTATATTCCAAAAAAGAAATTCCCAACTTTATAATTAATGGAATCGATGGCTATATTATTTATACTATATAATGGCCAAAAAAGAATTAATAGTTATATTATATAGATCTAAATTGATCAGGATATTAAAAAACTTTTTCAATATTCATTCCAAAAAAATTAAACATTAACATATCAACAAAAACTATGAAATTATAAGTCTAGAAACTCAAAATAATAAAACAACTATTGTTAGTTATTCTAAATTCAATAAAACATAGGTTATTCTTAAATTTACGGATAACACAATTATTGTTAACTATTAGGAACCTGTATGATTAAATTACTTAAGTCTTATATTTGAAAAATAGGGCACATGAATTTGAGAGCTAGCTTTTTCACGTGCTTAGTCGCGCACAAAGAATTAATAAGATAGCAAGTTCATTATGAAAGCAAAGGTTGCAATACAATAAATAATTTTTAACATATCTAACTAAGCATATAGTAATGTAACCAAATTGTGTGGGTATTAAAAATGAGGTACTTACGGTGTAGATCGTTGACTGTATTCGTTAGCAATAGTTTCGATACCACCGGCTCTTGCAACGGCGACATAAGAATTTTCATTACCTATATCAAATCCTATCACAGACATAGTAAATATTGAGAAGGTTTCGTAGATCACAGAAGTCTAGCACAATAACAACAATGTAATCACAACAATGTCAAGAAACCAGCGAGCGCTACTACCACCTACTGTAGTACTCGTGCCGAAAGAAAGAAAAGGAAAGTTCAGGAACATTCCAACCATAACCGCGACAGAACGGATTAAACCTGAGTGAAACCGCAAGGTTGTGATTGGCTCAAAACTATTATTTTTTACTGTCAGGTTCATTATGTTACAAAGGTTTATTTACTGAGAAATTCAAACAATGAAAGAAAAATTTAGAAATTAATGCAAAGTGTAGATGTCATTTCATCATTTCGTTGTCAAATTCTATTGTCTTTTAAGGGGTATTCTTACTAAATCTTGTTAACGCATTTTTAAATGCCGTTCAGGGAGAATAAGAACCTAGTGGTTAAAATATATTTTCCCACAGAAAGTTATTAGTTACTCATCAATTAGGTTTTTCTCTTCGGTGATCGTCGAAGTGGGGGTGCCATCCCCTCTTAAGAGGATCAAAATTGTGATGACATGTCTTCAGATCATCCTCAGGAATGTTTCCCAGACCGTCGCTGATAGCCCATTGTGCAGCTCTTACGCGACGTAAATGAACTACAACAACAATTCTTCGGCGATAGCAAGTGCTTTGAAATGCATTCATTAAGAGTATACTCTAGACTTTAGAGTGCAGAGGTCGTTGGGACAAAGAATATAGAGAGATTATGGATGGGTGATCGTGTAAAGCTAAGTGTGGCGGCGCTAGTGGTAAAATTGCTCTTTCCAGACTTCCGGGTTACTGCTTCCGATATATTTTTACGCCGCAGATTGAGAAAACGCGCCATCATATTATTGCATCATATCTTTTGCAGTATTTCACATGTACCGAGTTCTTTTTTTCAGCCTTTAAACTTCAGCATTATCATATTAATATTATAATCATTAGAATATTTTCCAATTAGGCTAACTTAAAAATATATTTTTGGGGACATTTTATTCAAATGTAGCCAAATAAGGGATAAAATACAAAACATGGCAAACCTTAAGAATTATTCACAATGAGATATTAACTTTCCAAAATTTTTTTTGGCCTTACGACCTCTGAGAATCAATACATTTCTGAAAGCTCTTATGAATGGTTTAATTATGTTTAGATTTGAGACCAAATTACAATAGCAAAACTACATAGAATATTTGGCTTGTTCACACATCGCCTCGTAGTCATAACATATGCGGAGGGATACACCGGAAATTTTCTAAATTTCTTCCGGTTTAAGGACACTTGTTATTGTTTACATTAGTCCACCCATCCATATTCTCTCTATATTCTTCTCTTTCGATATATTCCCCCTTTATATTCTTTGGTCAGGATACCAAAGCAGGGAAGCCATTTCATCTGCAGCGGTTCAAAATGGATGGTTGCTCGTTTAAAGCGAGTTAATATTCGTAGCAAGAATTCCGTTTTACAACTTCCAATTGTAGCCCATTGTGCAGCTCTAATGCGACGTAAATTAACAACAACAACAACTTCCAATTGATTTTTACGTCTAAACTTCAGAGGCCGCCATCAAATATAATTATACTTATAGTGTTTACAAAATAAAGCGTTTTTTAAGATTTAAATTAAACAAACAACATAAGAATTTGGAATACTCCGCAAACATGCCATGCCCTACAAGATGCAACCCAAAAGATAACTAATGGTGAAATTTTGCGCAAATATAGCCAAATAAGGCATAACACTTAAAACATGGCAAACCTTACACTTTATTTATATTGTGATATTAATTTCTGAAATTTATTTTAGGCTTACTACCAGTCAGAATTTTTAAATTACAGGAAACTCTTTATGAATTGTAAAGTTACGCGAAAATTTGAGCGTAAATCACATTAATAAAACTGCCTAGAATATTAAGCCTGTTCACATATCGTCTCGTAAGCATAACATAAGCTGAGGGATACACCGGAAATTTCCTAAATTTCTTTCGGTTTTAGGAAACTTGTTATTGTTTACATTCAGTCAACCATCCATGGTGATGACATTTCTTATGATCACACTCAGGGATGTTTCCTAATCCTTCGCCAAGGGCACCGGCAGAACAGTTTAAAAGGGGGTGCAACCCTCTAACAAACTAATCCCCCCCCCCAAAAAAAAAGAAGAAAAAATTAAAAAAATTCTGTTATTACATTTTGTTTTGTTATTACTAAGGCCCGGATTTTGATGACATTTGCATTTTTTTGCATTTTTGGACATTCTTTGTCTTTTAGAGCGAGCATTTTTTGAGATATATAGGGCATTTTCTTTAAAATTTTGGGGCGTATTTTGCATTTTAAAGCATTTTTTAAATTTTTTGTTAATTTTTCTAATTTTTATTATTTTTTATAATTTTTTATTATTACACTGGCTTCTAAACAATGAAGAAAATTTCTAGGATATTAACAGGTGAAGCAACATCTTTTCAAATTGAAGAAGAATTGTCAGTAAGTGTGACCGTCCTTTTCAAGTACGCACCAATAACATCAGTAGACGTTGAAAGAAGCTTCTCCTGGTATAAAAATTTGCTTTCAGACAAGAGACGCTCGTTTACATTTCAAAATATTAAAAAAAAAATTTAATAATCCACTGTAATTCTGATATTTAGTAATTTTATGAGATGGAAGTTGTTATATTCATTTAAGTTTCTATACAAAATGAAAATGTTTTGGAGTCAATATATTTTCTTTTTTTTTTTTGTTATTTTTGGATATAAAACATATTTGTCAAACTTTAATGAACGTAGAACAAGTATTACATTGCTTTATATTTTTTGAAACGACTCATAATAATTTTAAAGAGTAAAACATTGTTTTAGTTCAATATTTTTACTTCTATTTAAGTCATGTCATAAGGCATTTTTAGCGCAATTTTCGCATTTAAAGAGCATTTTTTGCACTTTTAAGGGCATTTTTTGCACTTTTAAGGGCATTTTTTGCAGTTCATAAGGGCATTTTTTGCACTTTTTAAGGGCATTAATAGAGATTTTTTAGGTCATCAAAATCCGGGCTCTAGTTATTACAAATACTTTCATCTGTTAATTTTTTTCAAGATTCATTTCTTCATTATTTCTTTAAAAAAAAGTTCGAATTTCTTGTACTTGCAAATTTTGCCACGAGAAACTGTTTTGATGGAGCTGGCATGGCTACTGACTTTGAAACACAAATAACTACCACAGTGGTTTCGTATACTAACGTGTTTGTGGCTGGCCAAGAAGGTAGCGTTCAAAATTGATTCGAAACAAATATCCTAAAGCTGTGTTTTTTCATTGTGCCAATCATGTTTTGAATCTCGTGATCAACGACTTAAACCGCGTTAAGGGAGTACAGAATACTATAGGGACAACGAAGGAAATTATTAGCTTTTCAGAGAAAGTACCTTGTGACAAAGAGAAATTCCTAACATCCCCTTACTCTGTGAAACACGCTGGTCAGAAAAGTACAAGAGTACCAGACGATTTTCTGAAAAGTTTGTTACAATTATAAAAGCTTTTGAAGGCCTTACAGAAAAAGCTGCAAACAAAGACACCAAAGTGAAAGCTAGTATACTTTTATCAGCTGCTACAACGCCAACATACATTGTATCACTTTTTGTTATTGCTACTTATTCTGCCAAACTTGAACCTGTGTGCAATCAGTTGCAAAAAGTAAACACAGATCTAAAAGAAGTAACTGATTATGTAGTCAAATTGATAGAGGTGCAGCAAATTCATCAAAACAATGCTTCTGAAGTGTACTGCAGGTCTGAGAAGTACTGCAATTTTCACGAAAGCAGAACACATTTGCGAAGAATTAGGCATTGAAATGAATCGACCTCGAGTGGCATGTAGACAAGTTCATAGATCGAATGTGCCTTTTGAAAACGCAGAAGAATTTTTTAGGAGATCAATCTTTATTCCTTATTTGAACTCCATTATGTCTTCTTTGAAAGACCGTTTTTCTTCTACACAAAGAAAAGCATTTTCACTCTTACAGCTTTACCCGAATGCGATGAACAAACTGGACAAAGCGTCATATCCTGATGTTTTTGAAGATATATATACTATGTATAAAGATCTGCTCTCATCGAATTTCATCACTGAAGCTACAACGTGGTACGAAATGTGGAGGAATAGAGAAAATTCTTACGAGTCCCTCGAGCACATCGATTTAGTTATTGAGGCCACACCGTTTTATCCAGCTGTAGAGGAGGCAATCGAAATTGGCCTAACTCTTCCAGCTACTACGTGCACTATTGAACGCACTTTTAGTACAATGCGAAGCATCAAAACATAGAATAAATCTACAATGTCTGACGAGAGATTAAGTAGTTTGTGCATGCTCAGTGTGCATAAGAAAAGAATCAAAGATGACTCAGAATTTATTGAAAACGTTATAAACAGATGTGGACAGCAAACAAGACGGTTATAATTCTTGTTTGATTTAACAATTCTTTAATTGTTTATGTATCAATGACTACTTAATTATTTGATTTTGAATAAAAATATTTCAATAAAAATTTTTTAGAACAAATTTTTTTTTCCGTATCTCCTTAATTGTTTTTAAAAAAACCTCCTTGCACCCCCGCTGCCGGCGCCCTTGTTCTTCGCCATTATCCCATTGTGCTCAAGTGCGAAGTTAGTTATGATGTTGACCATTATTTCCTCCCTGTCAGCATTCCAAACATCATCTTGAACTAAATCCTTAATATGGCATTTCCATTATACGTAAAATGAGGAATCATCTCTCTTCACGTTTTTATAACTAAGTAGTTCAGTGATATTATTTCACATTAAGGAGATGGTTTGTATAGAAAATAATCAATTTGATGCAATAGCATCACTGATTTTTTGTTTAAGGTAAAATTAATTTAGAAGAACAAAATAAGGACTGTTATTAGTTTCGTAAAATTGTTTCGACTTTTTGCAGAATTAAGATTTCTGATCAAATGATAGATATGGAAAAGGTAAATGATGACGTATAGATCATGATGTCGACCATCATCTCTCAGAGTTCCAAGTATTGTTTTGAACCGAATCTTTAATGTGGCGCTTCCCAATAAAGCGTTAAGTGATGTGTGTTTCTCGACAAATTTTTATAACTAAGTAGTTCCGTTAATTACATTTAGAATTTAATTTGGATAGAAAAAAAAAGTCGATTTGATGTAATAGCATAATTGATTTTTAGTTTAAGGACAGTTAAATTCAGAAGAAAAAAAAATGATTATTTGTTTCGGTTTTAAAAGATTGTTTGTTTCGTTTTTACAGAATTACGATCTCTGTATAAATTATCATTCAATTCAACAATTCAATATTATTTTATTTAAAGATATTGGTGAAACGCTAGAATTATTCGAAATAATTTTTTTCATAAATCGAAATATGCATTTTATTTGCTTATTTTGGAATTTATTTAACTGTTAAAATTTTTTTTTTACCTTTCTTAAATAAAAGAAATTTTTAGTACGAAAATTATAATGGAATACTTTAGAACTGTATCTAACATTGCACCAAATAGTCTCAACGCACTTAAAATAAGACTTGACTTGATTGAAATATTTCTTTAATATTTGTATGTGTCCCCAGGGATGGCTGGTCGAAACAAATCCGCATTCGGCTTGCACCTCCTACAGTGGTGACGTGAAATATCCTCAGTGGTAGACGGATCATGGGTTAGAGTCCCTTTGTCGTCAGGCTAAACCGTGGGAGGTTCTAGTCGTTTTCCTCTACATGCAACAAAAATGCGGGTTAGTTCCATCGCAAAGTCCTCCACGAAGGCCAATTTTTTCCAATACTTGATCCAGGAGTTCCCTCGTCTTCTGTATTGGATTCAAAATTACAAGGCTATGGAGTTGAACATTAGTAGTCGTAAATCCAAAAAATTGTGTCGGCTGTTCAACGACGGTTATAAAATATAAAATAAAAGAAATATAAAAAAAATATTTGCATGTGTTGAGTTGATTTTAAACGAGCACAACTGTCTTTAAAACATTAATTTTTATTTTTATTTATTTATTTTTTTTACATTAGAACTTTATTTATTTTCTAAGTGTAAAATCAAACATTTTAATTATTTTTATTTTCATATTTTTGTTCATTTTATTATTATAATTATTATACATTAAAAAAAAATTTTCTCCTCATGAAAAATAATTTTTCTCCTCATGAAAAATTTTATGATACCTATTTATTACAAAAAAAAACCTATTATTTTTATTTTTGGTTATTACAAAAAAAAGTTGTTCAAAAAATCTTAACACATTAAGCTCATACATTATCTGAATATCTTAATCTTTCTCTGAAATTCAAATTATGAAAATTCTCAAAATAAGACTGTATGATATGAAATTATCTTTACTTATGAAGTATCCAAGATACTGGAAGCATATATTTTGAGAGACAGCGTCGCAAAATGTTGGTTAGTTTAATGATCTTTAAGCTCTAACTAGATAAATGTTATTCTGCCCATCTGAATGTGGTGCGTTAAAGGTTAATATAAATAAAATGAAAAAAAAAATTATCATACATAAGGCGCAAACAAAAGGAAATCAATTATAACGATTAATTAATAAAAAAGTAGTCTGTAAAAGTGCAATCGGTGTGTCGAATAACAATTCAATTAGAATGCAATGAATGGAATGAATTATCACATTTTAAGATGATAAGCAGCAAAGACAACTTTAGGCAGTTATTAAGACAACGTATATATATATATATATATATATATATATATATATATATATATATATATATATATATATATATATATATATATATATATATATATATATATATATATATAATCCATCTCATGTATACTGTCATAAATGCCAACCTAGAAGTATATAACACCGTGCCATAATATTTAAAGCGTTACGAAAAAACATATTAAGATTACTCAATAAGTTTAATTTTACTTCTACTTAAATATTACAAATGAAAAAAAATCTCAAGTTTTAAAAGTTAGAACTATTATATGTTGGCATTATTAACAATCAGAAGAATAAGTTATTGTTTTAGCTCAGCGCTAAACATTACTTCAATACTTTTCTTTGCACTCATTTTTCTTTCAATGTCCTTTTTTGCTAAATACTCAGCGAGATTAAATTATTAGATGTTTAACTCAGCTGAATAATTATATAATTTCTCAAAAATCTCATGAATTTTTGCGTAATACTAAAAAGAAAAGAAAAAGAAACGAAAAAAAAATTATATGTTTAAGCAGGAATATGCTTGATTCAAAGCTGAATGTTTTTAAATTGCAACAGCAATTTTATATTTACTTCCTTTAGCTCATTGATAGCCTCCCAAATGAACGAATTTCAAGTGATAACGTGTTATACATAGATATTTTAGCAATAAATTATTAATTTAGGAAGTAAGGAGAAAAACATGCATAGTATACTCATTCAGTTTTTAGAACTATAGTATAAAATAATAATAATAAACTTTTAATATATTTAGATACATAACATTTGAATTCATTTTACTGTCAAGATAAAAATTATTTAGAAACGATTTTTCGAATAAAAACTTTATTTTCCTCTCAGATTAAAATGTGGGGGCGAAGAATGTATTTCATCCCTTTTTAAATTCAGACATTCGCAGAAATAAAATCAAGTAAAATTAGTGTTTAACTCTTTCTTCAACTTTAAAGCTATTTCCCAAATAGAAAACTTTGCAGCTATTTTCAAAGTAGAAAATCGAGACAAATACTTCTGTTTTGTTTCTTTTTTCTACGTATGACAACTTTTGATATATTAAAGTAAAATAAAAAATTTAAACCAATATACACCTGAAAAAGGGAAAATAAAACAGTTTAGAAAACTAAAATAATTGCCATTCTTTTACCTTTCCCTGAATCGAGCAATAAAACGCATAGATATATTTCTAAGCATCTCTTGACTTTCATCACCTTTCTTCGTACCGCTCACAGAGAGAACCCACACATATCTGACTCCTCAAAAAGAGACCCCTCATTTTACACTAAGGAAAATGCCCTTTTGCTTCTTTAAATTGCCTTAATTATTTTAATGATTATGGGTTCTTTTCTCCTTTTATAAAATGTCATATATTCACAGAACCATCTATTCCTAGGATATCTAAATTCAGGGTTGCCACGGGCGACGAAAGACGCAAAAAGAGCTAACTAATAATAATCAAAATTTTATTCCAAGAAATTAAAATTATCAACTTTTTATTGCATTTTTTTTTCAGTTTACCATTGTAAGTGAAAGCAAAAAAAGTGTGTATATGAGTAATGTAAAATGCAAGTAAAGGAGATAGATACGATAGAATAATTAGATAGTAAATAAATAAAATTGAATTGAGTTTCTACCACTTTTTAACCAAATAGTCGCCAGTGTAAACCCTGTAAATTGTCTTAAACAAGCAATTATCTAGATGTTCTAGGAAAACACATGTAAGTTTTTAAGGGATCTAAGGGTAATACATTTACTTTGGTCATTTTGTCAAAAGACTTTTTTAGACAAACGTTTTGCTTTTAACGTTCTCTGCTAAATTTCAATTTTTTAGCCCATTTAGTTGTATTATTAAATTAACTATAATTCAAATATAAGTTTTTTTCCCACTTTTTGAAATTAAAATCTTATAATAATTGAGACTAATGAAAATGCCGGCCAGACGGTCGATTGGTTAGCGTGTCTGTCTGCGAAGCCAATGGCTGCGGGTTCGAATCCCGCTCAGGGCTTGGAAGTTTCTCTTTGTGTGTTGCTCTCTATTGTGTGAATGTGGCTCACCCTATAAACGGGTATCTGTGGGAATGGGTAATGTTGCTCATTTCCGTGACTTAGGCTCAGAGGTGCCCACGGGGTAGCGTTGAATGAGTAATACTTCCGGAATCTTCCTAGGCGAAGGACGTAAAAGTTCAGTGCCTGCCATTAGGAAGGAAAAAAAGACTCATGAAAATTATTTACAATTGTCTATTATTTTAAACATAAGTCATGCTCTCAATAATTCTCATTCTTATTGAAGTTTTTCTTTGGATAACAAGAAAACGTTAAAAAAAACTGATTTCGGTGGAAGTAAACAAATGTTTAATATTAAATCATTTGATACATTTAAAATTGTGTATTTATGTATTGTTAGAATTGTTTTATATGAATGGTCACATAAAATTTGCTTTCTTTATGTTCGTATATCAAATTCATCTATATAGTCACTAGTTGAAGATTTTACGTTTATAACGATTTTGTTCTTGTTTTATGATTTTAAAGTTATTTAAACCTTTAAATTTGTAAAATTTGATTAAACTTATGCCTTTAAACAAAATTATTTTTTATTCAAAAATGAAATGCAACGTTTAAATTTATATTAAAAAAATCACTCTTAATTTAATAAAAAATTGTATTTAATTTAATCAAAAAACCTATAAACATTGTTTCATTGAGAATAATTGAAAATATGTCACCATTTAAAGCATTTTAGTTTAAATAAATCACTGTTTTTCAGTCAATAAAAAATAAAGTTCTTCGAAAAAAATATTTTACTTCGCTGTTTCGACAATTCTTTCTACTTTTACGAGACACTTTCTTACATAGATTCTTTAAGATCAACATTACCTTTATTTTATTGAAATAAAAGTAATTTCAAGTCCTTTGCATTCATTGACAAAAAATGGTATATGTTGCAGTTTTATATACTTAAGTAAAAGGTCCCGCAGTGGACTGATCGTCAAGACACGATCACAATAGAACACCGAAGTCAAGCATCACAGTGTGCGGGTGGGTGGACCACTTTGATCAGCCTGCAAAGGGACCGAGGGTGTGAGGTATCGGTCCTCGTTAAACTGTTCTACCGTAAAGTGCTCGACTTCGTGTGCAGGTCGTCGGGCTACCAAAGCACTGCGGAGGATCAAAATTGTGATGGTATGTCTTCGGATCATCCTCAAGGATGTTTCCCAGACCGTCGCCAATACCCCATTGTGCAACACTAGTGCGACCTAAACCAACAACAACGTAAGAAAAGGAAAAGAAAAATTGTTAATTCAAAAAGCAGGGAAATAACATGATTGGGTTGAGAATGCAATTAATGTTCTGCTAAATTTACTATTTTATTCTTAACTTATATAACCTCATAATATAGAGTGGAGATAAAGCACTAAATCCGTTACGCATTTATTCTCACTTATTTGAAATAAACCAGAATGGTGACCATATTTCCCAGATTGCGGTAACTATCATTAGATAAAAGGTTTTTCAGAGTGGTCCATTTTTTTTCCTTTCTTTTTTTGGTGCACTGTATAATGCACAGAAAAAGAATAAAAAAAGAAAACCTACTCTGAATAACTTTTGATTTAATGATCGGATCTTCACGTTCTAAGATTCCATCTTAATAGTTTTCGAGGAGTGATTTCAAACATGCCAACTAATTGATCCAGACGCTATTTTAAATTGGGAAATCACACAAAAACACGATTTCTCTGAACAAACATAAATTTTTTTTCAACGGATTTGACTTTCTAACCCCCAAAGTGTAGAGAGTAGCCGCAACCGGAGAAATATGGTCCCAATAGTTTGGTCCGGACAGCGACCCAAAGTTTGGACCCCCTAATGTTAATTTTATTTTTTTGCGTATTTCGCCATATCACGAGAACTTTTTAAGTAAATTGGAAAATTTTTGCGCACAATTCGTCACGAACCAAAATTCGTTTATTCACAGATGATTCCAAGCAAAAAATAACTTTTAGTAAATATTTTTTTTTTAATTATTGTATTTAATGGGAATGGAAAAAATTATTTGAGGAGTTCGATGAAACAGGACTTGCTTTATTGTCCATTGAAAATGAAAGAGCACGTAATATTGACCCTACAATATAATCGATGAATTTGCGGTAAAAAGAGCCAGGAGAAATAATTTTTAGGTTAATAATGCAATTTTCTAAAAATTTTTTTCATTCAAATGAATAAAAAATTCTTTATAAAGATTTATGCTGGTAATTTAAAAATTGCTATAATTTTATTATCAATTTATATTAACTAACAACAGATTAGCAATTTTTAGAGGACTGTGCTTCAAATTATTGATGGATTTATATGTTGTTAATTTTATAACTTTTCTTATTTTATATTAATTCTTTCTTTTTGCCTTTTTCTCAAATTTTCATTTCTGTGAAATCTTTTTTACAGCTTTACTTTAAATATTTTACAAAGACGGAAACTAATTTAAATTTTCAAATATTAAATCTTTATTCCAGAAATTTATTTTAAGTCATCATGATATATTACCTTTCTCAGCAAACTTAAGTTTATAAATCTGTCTACCAAACTAAAACCATTAAATACCTTTAAAAGTCTATATTAAATAAGTATTTTGTAATTATTTTTTAGTTGACCTGAAGTCTTATACACTTAACACTTAATGTTTCGTAATCAAAAAGTAATTCTCTAAATATGACAACATTTTATATTCTAGTGTTAAATTTTAAACTTAAAATATTCTGTAATCTCATTTATATGTGAACAAATAACTTATTTTCATAAATATATTTGATAATATGATACATAAATAGCTACAATGATTATTAGAGATGGAGTACAGAAAGTATGAGAAAGGGCCGCTGCAAAAATTTGCACCTCAGGGCCCCGAGGGGCGAAGTTACGGCACTGAATCTGAACAACACATTTCGGGCAATTATGATAATAATAATTCAGATTAAAGAAATAATGATGAAATGTTCCATGTCGGCAAGGATAAATCTTCTAAGTAGTGAAAAGTAAAGTATACTAACTGCTCAAAAACGAAAAAGAGGAATATTGTAAAAATGTCTCCTGGCCTAAAGCACCATACCAAGGATATAGAGCAGGGTTTCTTAACCTGTGGTTCATGAACCCCTAAGGGGTCCATGAGTCATATTTTGGGGGTCCGCTAACTACTCTTAATTTTTAAAACGTTTGGAAGCCTACCCATTGCTTGTAAAGCGATCTATGGCAGCTATAATTCCCTTTGCTACGGTGTATCTCTGCGAAGCGGGATTTTCCACACTCGTGACAATAAGAACAAAACATCGAAATCGATTGAATGTTGAACAAGATATGTGCGTTGCTTTGTCGAAAACTATCCCCCAATTCAATTTGTTAATTAAGGAAAAGCAGCAGCAACTTTCACATTAAAAATTTTAATTATGAAAATTTTGTACACTATTAAAATAATAAAATTAAATGTTTTCTAATAATGGATAGTTTTTGCAATCAATTTTTTCACAGGGGGGTGGTCCGTCTTAAAAAATTTTAAAGGGGGTCCATTATGCCAAAAAGGTTATGAAACATTGATATAGAGGATGAAATAGGATCATTTCTATAAATATCGACATAAATATGATTGATGAACTTTTGGAGTGTGCAAATAAATATATATGTTTGCTAAAAGTAATACTCAAGAGAAACAGGCTGTACTGTTACTTCAATAGTGGAAATGATGGCTTAGTTTGGCTTGTTATACATGATAGGATTATTTCTCGACAAAATTGTTATTAATATTCAGTAATTTCTGCCGTTTTCAGTGCAAAAAGGGTAAAATAATAGGTGTTCGTAAAAAATAAGACACGCACGCGCCTATGCAAAATAACTGAGTGCGCGTGCTGGAAGGTTTATATTAACCTACAGTTTTCAAACTCTGCAAGATATTAACTTATAATATACTATACTACTATACCAAAGAAAATAAATTATAAACAAAATATGGGGCCCCCAGAAAGTGGCACCGTATGTATATAGTATATAGCTCAGTATCTTCCCTTAATATTAAACAATAATTTTCAAAGTTCGTCAAGCATTATACTAAAACATACCTAATAAATATACCAAAGGAAATAATTATGGACAAATTAGGGGGCCCACAATGAGGCACAATATGTAAGCATTTATATATGCATTTATAGAAAAAGGGAGAAATTGTTTATCATATATATATATATATATATATATATATATATGTAGATCCAGATCTCCCCTTGATATTAGCCTATAGTTTTCAAACTCGGTCAGGTATTATAATAAAACGTACTATACTAAAGAAAATAATTATAAACAAATTGGGGGCCCCACAAAGAGGCATAATATGTAAGTATGTATTTTAAATGCATATAATAGCTTTAAAATGGAGACATTGTTGTTCCTATACTGCACATAGGGGAGTGTCGGGTACCCCTCCCACTGTCAATTTCACATGTATAGAATATTTTTTCAAGTCAATGGGCCATCGGACATTAATTGTTGTATTAAAAAAAGATTATTTTCAAAGTTTCAAGCATTTATGCAGCTGGTAACATGGTAAACAATAGTTTTGAAAATATGTTGAATACAGTAGTCATGAAATTAAGAAAAATCGGTCGAATTTTGTGATAAAAATGATAAATGAGGTTTATCTATTGTCAATACATTGGTCATTTTCATTTACACCTGAAAAAACAGTCAAAAAACACAATTTTTGTAACTGGGCGGGCTACCCCACATATTTTGTAAAGAGCTGAAAAACATATTTTTTTAAATTTCTATTCTTTTAAGTTAAACTATTCTTTTTTTGGTATATTCTTTTTGCATTATTTAATTAGATGATAGAAACATACAAAAATATTGATTATTACTCAATATTATACAGAAATATAAGCAATACTCCTTAAGTGGGTGGGGCTACCCATATCTCCCCTTAATATTAGCCTATAATTTTCAAACTCTGTCGGATATTATATTACAGTAGGGAACCGATTATCCGGAGCGATCGGGATCATCGCTATTCCGGATAACTGATTTTTCCGGTTTTCTGAATCGCTACAAAAAGCCGTTTTTTTATTGTTAAACCCAACTAAAAAAAAAAAAAAAATATTTGGAAATAATCTTAAAAAGAAGAAAAAACGATGAAGTAATACACTAATAATTATTTCCAAAATGATGGTAAGGTAAACATCTTTAAAAAAAGAAAGAAAAATCCTAAAATCTTATGAGGAAAATTTTTTTTTTTTTTTTTAATGGTTGGAAAATTCATCGAATTTCGTTCCGGTTTTTTGGTTTTCCGATTTCCGGATAACGGGTTCTGTACTGTATAACAAACTTTTCGACAATACCAAAGAAAATAATTATAAACAAATTAGGAGATCAAAATGTGGCATAATATGTAAGTATGTATGCTATATATTTCTAAGTCCAGTGATAAAATGGAGAAATTGTTGTTCACATATTACATATATATATGGCTCCATCCACCTTTATATAAACTTGTAATTTTCACACTCGGTCAGGTATTATATTAAAACATACTATACCAAAGGAAATAATTATAAACTAATTAAGTGGCCTACAGTGTGGAACAATATGCTTCCTTTAATAAATCACAGAAATTACTTATAAAGCTTGTTTTAAGTCAGGCGGCCAGATGTGACTGGTAGGGTTAAGTAATATGAGGCCACAAATTACTAGTCCCAAGGCTCTAGGGTTCAAACTCCGGAGATTTGTTTGATTTAATATTAAAACCTTCATATGACAAAAGCTGCAGATGTGATTGAGTAACAAATTTATGTCTATTAAAATATTCTTTCTTTCTTTTTTTTTTAAAAAAACTTAATAATATCAAGGTTTGATCATTTCTAAAATGAAACAAACCAATAAAAAATAGTTTGTATAAACAAATCAATATTTTATAATCAGTCAAAAAGATTCATCACTGGACTCGTTAGCTAATGAAAAATGTTGTTCAGAAGTTGGTTACTACCAAGAGTAATGCTAAATTCAGTTATTCTTCATTTCAATGAGTTCACTAGATTCTAATGAAGTGAGCATTTTACTAGACAACTTTAGGTATGTTTGCTTATTGTTACTTTACCATTTGTTTTCATTCATCTATTGGTTATGATTGCTCAATCTTGTGATTGCTACTTTTCAAGTCTTTATGCGAGGATGGAATTTTTAATCACCACTAACATTCTTTCCATATAACATTGAAACGGAACAAAATATCGCAGTGGAACTTGTCTGTCCCTATAATATGACTTTATATTTAGCATTACTAGTGGACAACAAACTATTAATTGTTAATAATCGCCTAGTTGTTGATATTTTGTTGAGGGTGCTACTCTACGATTCCTTAATTTTATTCTTGGCTTTTTATCTTGATCACTTTTGGTAAATAGGTCTTTCATATTTTTTATTGATTCATTAACATTTTCAACTTCTTAAAAGAAAAATTATTAAATGTTTTTCTTTAAAATTTTATAAAAGGTGAAAATTCCAAATTAAAGATTATAATTAAAAATTTGAAAATATTGAAAATTAAAAAATATTCATCTATGTGTAAAATAATAATTATTTAATGAAACAAAATTTTTTTGCACATTTTTGATAATTTTTTAATAATTTGGTAAATTAATGGTTAAACAAGGTAGTAATCACAAGACTGTGATTACTGCCATATCCATGTATCACTACAATCTAAAGAAGGAAGTACCATATGAACGTGATACAAATTGTTTTTAAGACAGTGATGAAGTGATACAGATTGTTTTTTGTCTAAGAAAGCACACAATCATAAAAATGCAATTATAATTTTATTTAAATATAATAATTCAAATAAATTACACCTAAAGAAAAATAAATAGAATTTTTTTCTGGAAAACTACTTGACACTTAAAATGCAATAGGTAAATAAGATAAAATATATATAAAAAAAACACATTACAAAGGTATGTAACTGAAACACTTGGAATGATAATTAAGTAAAAAAAAAGAAGGACAGAATATTAATTCTTCTATATAAAAAATTACATGAAGAAAAAAAAAAGATTTCTTGGAATAAAGTATGAAAATGTTGAAAATAATTACATGTATATGAGAACTTCCAAAAAGTTAACAACAGTAGACATTTTTTTTTTTTACAATTTAAGTATTTTATATTTAAGTTACACATATTAATTTTAAATATAAAAATTATCAACATTTAAAAAAACACTTTTCTATTTATGTAATAAATAGACTTCATTCCCTCTAAATATTTTAAAGTATTAGTAAATAGAATGATTCTCATCAAAAGGTGATGTTTATTAAAAATTTATAATCAAAATTCTATACTGTTTCAAAGTATTGCACAGAAAATATTTAAGGTGCAAAATAGTTGCTCTGAAGCACTAATATGAAACATTCCTTCACAAGAAAGTATATTTCCAAGATAATTCAAATATAATTCTAATAAATTACTAAAAGTTAAATATCAATTTTCAATTGTGAAAATATCTAAGTTATTTAAAAGTTCATAATTTAAAATGGCAAAAACAATAACTTTTCAAATTGAACTGAAATCTGTCAATCGAACATAAAATTTGACACATTTTAAATAATTAAAGACATAAATTTAAAGAAAATCATAAAAAAAAAATTGTAATGCTTGGATCAGAGACCTCACATTAGTGAATTTATTACACTCACTAGTACTCTTTAAGAAATTGATGTAAAAAAATGTTTTTTTTTTGCCTTCAAATCTTTAGAGGAAAATAAGCAGGTTAGTTTGAAGGGAAAACCATTATACATTTGAAAGCTGAAATTTGAGTAATAATGCAAATACCAATTGGACTTCTTAACATTTGCTATACTCATAAGCTGTTTATATATTAAAAAAAGTTACACAAAGTTAAATTTTGTAAATATTAAAATAATAAGCTTCAACATACGAAAGCATAAAAATTAGAGAAACATTTTAAAATATTATGAGAAATTTTCAAACTAGTAATCTGCATATTAGGGTAAACAAAAAAACAACAACAATATTTTTAAAGAAAAAATGTGCAGAAAAGATGCGACATGTAAAAAGAAGAAAATTGATATAAAGTTTTTTTTAAATTTCTTTATATCTTTGGTTGCGCATTGCACTTAAAATTTATAAAAACTGAAAAAATTGAACATTTTCTTAAATTTTTTAATTTTACTCAACATTGTGAAATCAACACGCTATTTTTTCTTATACTTATTGCTTAAAAAAGTGAAATAAGTAAAAATAACATTATTTCAAATTTTATGACTTATACTATTATAGATTATTAGCATCCACATAATGAATCAAAGAAGGTAATTATTGGACAAGATTTTGACTGTCCTAGAACTGGGGTCCAGAGAAAATTTCCAGCAGAGCAAATTATTGAAACACAATTTTTTTAAATGCTGTTTTAAGAGAAATTTAAAGTTTTATATTAACAAATAGCAGGCACATAAATTTTTTTTAAGAAGCCAGTAAACTAGAGGAAAAATTATTATGCTTGTACAATAGAGCATCTATGTATATAGTGCTTAACTACAGAATTGTACATTTAATAAAACCTAGATTACAGTACAATCATGCTCGTGAATGTTTTTCCCATAAACTGCAATCATAACAAACAGTAAATTTTCCATGAGATCACAAAACAAATTTCATTCAATTTCTAGATTCATAATTTGAAGTAAATTGTTTAATACGGAGATATTTTGAAATTACTTAAAAAATGGTTGCTTGAAATCTATGAAATTCACTCTTATATTGAAACACATATGCATGAATCATTTCAAGAAGGTAATTTTTTTTCTTTCCTCAAATTCTCAGAAGGACTGAATTAACATTATTTACAGCTCCGTACAACTCTGCATTTGCTGCAGTTAGACATCAAGAAAGAGACAAATGTGTCATACATTATTTGGTTGGTCGAAATTGCCAAAATCTGTCTTTATAACACTTGCATAAATTTTGAATTTTTTTTAGTTTGGTTAATGATAAACAAGAATTAGTCGAACAGTTCTATGTTACGCAGTCTAGGATTAAATATTTTATCGTACAAGAATTTTAATATTTCTTCTACTGGCCCAGCTTCTTATGTAAAATTTACGCAATTGCCATTTGCATTAATATATAATTTGAATCTCTCTTTAAAACAGCATGATAGAAAATGTTCACTAATCATTAGTTAGCTCTGAAAAAAAATCAAATGCAGGACATTCAAAATCACCCACCTTTTTACATTCTTTGGCTCTCAAATATTCTATATTTACTTTCAGTTTTGATAATCAATACTATTCTGACAAAGTAAGCAAAAAAGTATTAAATTTATAAATTATACTAAACTACTGATTCAACAAAATTTGTTACAATCTGGAAAATTTTATGACATGGTTGAAAAAATCTGGAGAAATTGAAATGTTTTAACTAGTTCTTACCAAGTTGAAATCCTAAAATCAAAGTTCAATTAAATTTAAAAATTCTAAAGCCTGGTGAAATATTTGTCAAAACTCTTTAATTTTGCAAGACTGTAGAAGCCCTACTAAAAGAAAATAAAACTAAATGCACTGCTTATTATCTCATCCACAGGTTATGATAAGGCTGTTGATTAAAGACAGTAAGTGTGAGAATCTTGAAAAATAATTCTTTTTCTAAACATGGTATGCATTGAGCTAATAATGATATTTTAACTTAGTTCCTTTACTTAAACCTTAACTTGAGTATTAAAAACTATAGCATGGCCATTTTATTTAAATGGAATAAAAAAAAATGAAAGAAAAATGTTCAATTTTTCATAAATTTCAAGTGCATTGCGTGACCAGAAGATATTAACCGATTATAAAATTTTCTATATCGATTCTCTTCTTTTTACTTAATACATCTTTTTGGCACTATAGCATTTTTAAATTAAAAATTTCGTTTTTTTGACTATCTAAATGTATATATATATATATAGTAAAGAAAAGTTATGCATGGCAGCCTTACATAAGAAAAACATTAAAATGATACAGTTGAAATAGACCAAGCAAACAATAAATTAGAAGAAAAAAACAAACAAATAATGCACCAATTAATAAATAACATGCAAATGCTTTTGTGAACATTCAAATCTGATGGAAAAGCTTAACAGTAAATAGTAAAAAAATATGCATTTATTACACAATTTTTTTTAAAAAAACTGAGCTTTTATTAAATTGCTAAAGTTTTTTTTCTTTAGAACACTGCAAAAAAACTTCTATTAAATATAATTAAGTGATAGCGATGAGGATATCTTTTTAACAGCAAAGTCATGGAAGAATATATTAGCCACCAAAGTTCAGCTAAACAGTTTTGAAAAAATAAATAAACAAATACTGCTAGTGCAAAATGAAAAGGAAGAAACTCATTGAAAAACAGATGACTAAAATTGATATTAATATCAGATCTTCGTATTTAAAATCTAATGAGTTTATCACAGGAAGAATTCATGAATCAAAATTTTTAAATTCTTTTTCAAATAAAAAATAAAAACCAGACAAAGTAACATGCTGTTATGCACATTAAATTCCTTACACTCAAAATGAACAACTAAAACAGTCGTAACTTATAAATTAAATAAAGAAAAATTCTGAAATACGGCAGCAGTTTCAATTTTTAAAGGTGAATCTAATTAGGAACAATAATAATAGAAATTCAAACTCACATTTTTGTTACTGGATGAGCACTGTTTCTAAACAAAATCTTGCAGGTTAAGACTTATAAAGCAAGTCAAATTCATTATTATTGTTATTGGTAAAAACGAAATTTTAAATAACACCTGTACTGCAGACTAAAGGCAAGTTCGTTTATCTGATTAAGTCTGCTAAAAAAAGTTATTTTTCCTTATTTTTCTAAAAAAATTACTACAGCTACTTTTGAATAAAATTTATACAGCACACTATAAATACTTGATATATATCTTAAGTAAAATAAAATGCTAAAAAGCTGCCTTTAAAATGAGAATGATATAAAATGAATGACAAAATAAGTAAATTGATAAAATATAAATGCACATAAAATATCAATAATATTGAATGTAAAAATTGCACTGTAATTTTCTCATTAAATATAAATTTCTTTGAATTTCAAATGTATTAAAACTCACATAGATCACTAGAGTTAATAATTTTTATAAAATTTAAATCCAAACAAATGATTCATAACAGAAGTTAGTAGTATTTTAATTGATTTTAAAAAGAGATACATTTATCACACATATATTTATTAATGAAAGTGCAAAATATAACTTTCAAGTATATAGTGGAATGTGTTAAACTTTTCAGAGTAATGAAACGTTTAGAAGTCATGACTTTGTTAAGGTGTATATGAAAATGTAATTGTAAATGCAATAATTAATATCTTACAACAACACTATATATTTTTCAAATAGAGAGAAACAATTTAAAGAGTGTAAAAATTGCATAGCTAAATACCATACAAAATATTTGTGTGATTTTATACATCTAAAAATTTTAAGTAACAAAAAATAGTGAAGTTTTATGAAAGAACTTCGATAAAAACACTTGGATATTAAAATAATACTTCTGCAAAAAGTGGAATACATGAAATATTTTGCAAGACAACCATAAAACTTTCACTAAAATATTTCAGAATCTATCTTTTGATAGTGTTCCCATCTCAGTATCTTGTAGAAATTGCAACTCTTGAAGTTCTTGAAACTTTTCGTTATCTTTGATTCGAGCATAGTTTGCAGATAAGCACATTAAGTAATGTATCTGAAAAATGGATATTTTGAGCAAAACATGTAAAATAATTTGCAGAAAAAAAAATCAATATCAATAATAGATGCTACTTACCAAGCTAAGCACAACTAAAAAGCTTGCAGCAAGAGCAACAATAAATAGCACTTCTGCAGGTTCAACCTATCAAAAGTCATAAACTTTATTAAGAAAGAAATCATATAATAAAATGATATTTATTTCAAGTTGCAGACATATCAACATAGAAAGAGTAACAATCAGCCATATTCGACCAATAGTGAAGACAAATATGTGGGTGCTTGCTAGAGTTAGTGTAAATTACACAAAGTCTCAATGACTAAAGAAAAAATCAGGACATTTTCTGGACTTTTAAAATGAACAAATAGATGACAAATGAATACAATTATTAGAATAGTATTTACTCAAAAACTGATTCATCAAATTTGGTTGAAACTGAATATTTTAATTATAATATTTATTGCAGCTCCACTTTTTGTACATTTTACTTGCAATTCAGAAAAGTCTTATAGATTGGAAGATAAAATATATTCATAATTTATTTTTCAATTTAGTCTCATTATGAAAATATAAAGTTTTTATTTTTGAAAAGAAATATGTTTTGACTCTTTTACATAACTCTCTACTAATTCTTATGTAAAAATATCTCAACAACAAATTTTATTTTATTTCTTAAGTATTTTGTACATCAGAAATAAATGCTTTATTCCTGAATATAATTAAATTTATTATTCTTAATACTAGATATATATTTTTAATGCTAGTTATAATAATGATAGAAAGAGACATAAAATTCTTACACAGTCTTTGCAGAAATTCTTTTGTTTTCCACCATCACAAATTCGAAGTAAGTTCATGTCTGTGCCATTAGGGAACATAAAAGCTGAATGAGAATAAAAAAAAACTGTATTTGTGCTTATATATATAGATAAATAATATCTCAAAACAGAAAGTTTTAAAAACACATTACTACGCATATAATGCATTGTTATAAAAGCGGTTTTTAATATGAACATTGTAAAAAAAAAGTAATGAACAATGGTTTAGGGATTAATGGCCTAAACAAAAATTTTCAATCATTAATTTAAACACTAACAATATTACTATAATTACATTGTTTTGAAGGGGAAAAAGAGATGCAAAGCTTTTTAGCTAATTGTGGAGTTGAAAAAAAAATGGACAATATATTTTAATAAAAAATGCAGCGGCATAGCTATAGGAGTGGTTTCAAGGACAAAATACTGGCCAAAATTTAAAAAAAAGAACAATGAATTAAGCAAAAGAATTCACTTATGAGCTTAACATTTCTTCAAAAAAACTTGTTAGTTTGGCATATGAACATTTTTTATAAATTAAGAATTTATTTGAAAAATTAACTTCCTTTTTAGCGATAACTTAGGCTACAGACAATGAGCAAATGAAAATAAAAACAGATCCTTTTAAAATACATATATATAGAACACTAAACAACATAAAACAAGTACTAAAGTTTGGAGTCAGATAAGTTTCAAAAGAAAAGAAACCAGTTTCAATTGCCCCTTTAGCAGTAGGTATCTACAACTATAATTGAAAAGATATTTTGATCAATACAGTGTGCAACCAACAAATATATAAACTAAGACAAGGGTCTCACTCTGTTTCAGAAAAACAAAAAAAAAAAAAAAACTATCCAACTCTTCATGGTAACTTCAACAAAATTTTGGACCATAATTTTGTTGCACAAATTTTTTTTACTGGTAAACAAAACCTTTTTCTTTTTAATATATTAATATTGAAAATTTGAAGCTATCGATTTGCTTACTTATATTCTGATTTAGCATAAAGTAATTTTAACTACAAAAAATAGCAATAACAGACATTAGAATTTACCTTGAGTCTTATTGACTACTTATTATTGCCATCAATTGAAAGACTGATAATTTTTTTATATTTACTTCAGAAATTTTCAGGCTTCGGAAAAAAAAAAGCAATATTAATCAAATAATAAATATCCTGACAATAACCAGTATTCAGATTCTCTGTGGAAAACTTGTAAGAAATAATAATAAAATGCAAATTTTAAAGTAATGAAGAAAAAAAAAGCAAAAGAAGAGATGATTATTAGCTTTACAAACATTAAAGTGATATTTTGCATAAATACTAACACATATTTAACTAAAATTGAAGTATAAAGAGCAATTAAACTAACCCAAAGGTTTCAAATCAATGCATCTATTTTCAGGATTGGGCTCATACTTTAGATTATTACACATTCCCCACCAAACAGAGAACACAAATGTAATAAGAACCAGAGAGACAAAGACAATCAGCCAAACTAACTCCAATATATAGGTTAGTCCCATAAACTGCAAAATAATAAATAAAAAAACATTTTAAAAGTTGAAATCTCATAAATTCCAATAAAAGATGCAGTGACATTATTTATTCTTTATCTCTTACAAAATAAGTTTTTAAAGTCCATTAAACCTTTTTAACACTATTTACAAATAATTACAATAGAATGTGCAATAATGAGAATATGTTGATGCAAGAATAGAATATTTTTAAGACAATATACTAGCTGCACAGAATGTTCTGGTGAATGCTTATAACAGTAAAAAGCAGTTTGAAAATGAAACGAAAGTTAATTTATATTAAGTGATACACATAATCGTTTATGATAATACTTCCTGATTTTAGAAATTTGTTCAGTATATTGATAAATCAATTTTTTCAAAAATATTCAATATTTTTGATCTAGTAGATCTCATAATTCTTTATAAGTGTTTGAGTTAAAGGATTATTGTGGTAATCAAAATAAAAAATTATTTCAAGATATAAATTTTGTTATTATATGATTTATCTTTCAAGATCACTGGGAGCCCAGTAAATAGCACCTTCTTTTGAGGGCTTTGACATGCAAGCCATAGTACTCTGTTCTAACCTATAAAAATACATAGATTTTCCTTTAATCTAGAAAATGGGCTAATATTCAGAATTCAATAATCAGAATTTACAGAAGTTTCTAAAAAAATTATCAACGAACTCTAAATGTCATATTTGGGCAAATTTCTTTTTAAAAAAATGTTTTTTAAAACCCTCCTTGCTTATTAAAATTGCAAAAGAAAAACAGGTTTTCAAAAAAAAAAAAAAAAAAAAAAAAAGCTAGAAAAATAGCTATAGTTTATGAGCAAATTCTCAGAATATGTGTCATAAAGCTCTGTCAGTTAATGTTTTTTTATTTTTTATTAATAAGTTCATTATCACTGAGAAAAAATGTCCTGTAAAAACTTTCAGCGCTGAAGAATATAGTTATATTTCTGAGTTCTTAATTTAGCTTAATGATTTCAACAAAACTAATTTTAGGAGTAGTGTTGAAAAATGAATAGTTCGGCTCTAAAAACAAATGAGTGAAAAAGAATATCTTGCAAAAAAAATTATAAATTTGCAGAGGATAATGCTGAAATAAAATTTTTTCATTCCATTGAAAAAAAAATGATTAGGATTGTGTTTTGATTTGTGCCAATCCAAAAATT
Organism: Parasteatoda tepidariorum; assembly: GCF_982258835.1. Classification (NCBI taxonomy): domain Eukaryota; kingdom Metazoa; phylum Arthropoda; class Arachnida; order Araneae; family Theridiidae; genus Parasteatoda; species Parasteatoda tepidariorum. Next base: position 15,850,690 of record NC_141766.1, on the reverse strand, counting down.
TTTTTTCCAGTCGTTTTTAAATTTTATTACACAATCATTGATACCTTACAGAAAAATAAAATAAAAACAGAGATAATGTTATAGAGTGATTTTTATTTAATAAATGGGGAAATCCAGTTATTATAAATATAAATAAGGATGCAAAATTTCTACTTGTCAACCACAAATATTTAGTAAGTAAGTAGAGTTTAGTTGAATAAAATGCTGTGTTTCAAATCAAATATCCATATTTTTTTAGAGTTATTTTTCTTAGAGTTCATATTTTTCTTAGTTTCAGATAGCAAATATTAAAAATGGGGAACAATAGTATGCAAACACTGTACTAAATATGCAAAGATGCACATCACAGAAGAAAGACTAAAAAGAAATATGAATGTTGCTCTAAATGTTGAGAAATAGAAATAGAGAAGCAAATTTTATAAACAATAATAAAAATTTTAAAACTGTGAAAATACAGAAAAACTTACAAAAGCACAAGATAAACGTCCACCAATTCTTGATTTGAATCCTCTATATATTTTTTCCCTGGTAGCACCAGTTGCAAGAAAGCCTACCAACAATAATATCAAGCTGAAAGCTCCCATAACTCCCCCAATGATTATGAATACAATATGCAAATCAATGAGCCTAAAAGACAAACATGTATTAATATGAAGGAAAAAACATATATTAAAACAGCTGACAAGTTATTTAAAAAAAAAAAAAAAGAAACTTAACTAAATCTATTCATTACATTTGATTCCATAAATTTTTTTCAAGCTTCTTATTATATTTTGAGAATTTCCCCAAATAATAATAAAAACTGTAACAAGTACTAATATCGGATACATAATCCTCTTTATAGAGGTTGTCATCTTGAAGAGGAGACTTCACAATTTATACTTTGTGATTGTGAGGTTTATAATTGTGAGCATTTAGGGCAACACTGCATAAAGGCCTGGGAAGTGCAAGTCAGGTGTTTGCTGAACTATATATTTCAGCCAAAAGGCTTTCTTGCTAATCATGATTTAGGGTTTGGGTACAATAGAAATCTGGTCGATGTGCCCTGTGCTTTGGAGCTGCTCAATCTCTAAGTCTAAGGCTGGATACATGAAAAATTGTAAACAAAAACATATCGTTTTCGAAAAACAGAAGTGAAATTTATTGCAAGGAAAAAAAACTTACTTGTTATTTAAATTCTGTAAAGTGGAAAATTTTATCAGTTCCTTGCCCAAATGTGAATCACCCAGAAGGTTAAAAATACTTTTGAACATGGATAACTCGAAATGTTGGATAGCTTGAACTAACATAAATTGTCTTAGAATTTCTCATTGACTCTAAAGTAAAAATTTAATTTTTAAACTGAATTCTTTCAATTCTGTTTTGTTTGATGTTGGATTAATCAAAACAATTTTTTTAGTCTTTTGAAGAAACATATTTAAAAAGTAACATTAGATGTATTTATGAAATAGAATGGATACTGAATGCATATCTTTATTTATTGCAGGTATAGCTAATAAACTTATCCATTAGATCATTTCAATAATATCCATTTAGAACATTTTTAAAACTAGCAGATTTTCTATCATTCAGAAATAGTACTGACATTTGAAAAAACATTGAAGTCAATTTGTTTTGAGGGGAAAGAAAACAGGTATTTCTGGTGCTAATAATGAAGAAAATGTGGATTTGTCACAGTTTAAGTAAAATACCTCAAATAAGAGGTTTGAAGTTTATGCATCAGTTAATAAAAATGGTGAAAATTGTGATAGTATCAGTTTAAGAAATGGTTGAAGAAGCTGGAGAGGTTCAAAGTGATAGGGATGAAGACACAAGATGGCGAACTAGAGAAAACATTTGAAGGCCTCAAAGCCTTTAAAAAATTAGGAACATTTGTATTGACATGAATTTTCAGAAAATGATCAACAATCTGCAACAAATGTTGAAAATTTATTGTTTACGCTAAAGAGAAAGAAAATCAAGATTTTTAAATACTTATAAATAAATGTAGTACTTATTCTTCTTTCAATTTTTTTCAACTAATTTTTTTTAAATACTTATTATAAATTTATCCATTTTCATACATTTTCTACTTATTAAATGATATTTTAAGTTGACCCGCATTCTTCGTTTTCTCGTATTTATCATTCGAAATGAATGGTCTCTTGGGAAATAATCGATCAAGGTTCTACAGTATTATAAAAGTACTAAGTATATAGTTGGTTGTAATTGAGATCCTGTATGAAACAAAATCAAGTTTTATTGAAAAAAAAGGGAAGCTCACCAATCAAACTGGAAATGGAAAACTTCTTCAAATGTACGAAGAGTAAGAGAAATACCACGATAAAATGAACCAAGAAAAATGCCTACTCCAGTACAGCATAATACAGTAGCTATTAATGTGGCGTAAGGTATCCTTGTTAAGCAGCGACATGCTGAAATGAAAGTTTTTCAAGAGATTATAAAAATAACACAGAATATATTAAAGTATCAATCTGTAGTATATAATATGTATGCTACATTTGACAGCCATATGTTTATACTCCTTTATTACAATGAAAATAGAAATAAAAAATTATTTTAATGATTTTATATACTTTTCACTATGCAAATCAAAAAAATTATTTAGTTGAATTGATAATTAATCAATGTTCCTAAAATAATTAATCAATGTTCATTACATACAAGACATTTAAAGTCAAATTATGGAATGACCCAAAAGCTCAAATTTTTAAATCACATATTCATAAAAATACCTAGATTAATTTTCTAACAACCAACTATGAATAAATAGTAATCAGACTTCATCTTTTTCTATAGTATCTCAATTAATCCAATCAGTGTGGCAATAAATATTAAAATTGAATAGTGGATTAGGCTATTGCTTGACGGAGCATTTCGTTATTCATCCAAACAATAACCGATATTTGGCCATTTTTATTTTCATTAAACATGCTCAGCATTAAAGATATAATACAAAGTTTACTTAGTTTTAAACAGTTTGCTAAAACCAAACAAAAATATTCAGACTTTAAGTAATAAAAATACTTTTTTAAAAAAGCTTTGAATTTTTTTTTTAATTTTTAAACTTACAAACAGTTTCAGTTAGCAAGCTATTATCTGTTTAAGGACGCTTTTAGAGATTATAAAGATTTTAGTTTGAACAGCTTCATTATTTTATTTTTCAATTGAAACGTTTTGTTCATAAGATTACTAAATTTTATAAAACATTATTTTATATATAATGCAAAAATCTAGGTATAAATAGTATAAGATTATATGCCTTCAGAGATGCCAACTGCTCCGGACACACCAAAATAATTAAAAAAATGGTTGTTAATCTTAAACCAAAATTTGCAAATATTTGACAAATTTTGCGTTTTTTTTTTAATGGTTTTGCATGACTTAATTGTAATAAAGTGGTGAATTACATAAGCCTTTGAATTATTTAGAAATAGTATTGGTTTAAAACCTTATAAATTTAATTTATTAAACCAAGAATCATAATTAGTAAACTACCAATCGAAAATATTTATTTGCTGTCCGGAGCAAGTTGGCATCTTTGTGCTTTATATAATAAATGATCATTATTGATCCAACACAAAAATATATTATTTTCTTTGATCAATCAAGTATTCATTTCAAATTCGGCATAGCTTAAAATAAGCTTTCTTCAGTTGTAACACAGTTATCATGGAGATGTAAATAGAATTATGAGAGAACTGAACATATTGAATGACGTAGCTAAGGTTGTGTTGGTAGTAGATATTTGATGATTGATAATGTATATGAGAGTTTCATAATTGCGTGGAACATAAAAATGAGGAAATTGTAAAGGATGTGAATATTTGGCATTTTGATGACGTATATTACTGATTTCTATTTACGCAGATCAATGGAGAAGAATATTGACCTGCTGAATTTTTTTTAAATCAGCATTTCGTTTTATATGTAACATTTTTTGCAGAATTATTAAATTTTGGTTTCAGGATAAAATTTTGCGTGGCGTTTTTTTCCTTGAAAAATGAATGTTTTGGTAGGAATAATTAGGTTTTGTAAAGTGATTTTAAGTGTATGTAGCATTTTGAGTTGAATGTTGGTTATGGTTTTTTGAATGTTTTATGAACGACTCAGCCAGTGATAAAAGGTTTACAAGAGAAGTTTGCATTAGAAAAAGATTGTTTAGGGAATGCCTATGATGAACCTGGGAAAGTGAAAAGACCTTTTTTTATAAATTGTTCATGTGCCAAGAACATGAATTTGTTAAGTAGAAAAGTGAAGCATCGTTGTTGTGGGAGATCTTTAAAGATTGTGAATTTTAGAATAAAATAGAATACATGCTTTCAGGTGAGTTTTTATACAAATTCATTTTTGGAAATTTCATCTTTTTTTTAATTTCTTTTTAATTTTATGCAGAGGGTTAACAAAACTGTTGCAAAGGGGTAATGATTTAATGCAGATTAGCAATATTTTTTATTTATGGAATGTTAAAAAAAGTTTGTTGCGTAAAACTTACCAATAAATGGGTGCAAATCCATTATAAAACTGTTGCCAAGGGGTAATGATTTGATAGAGATCTGAAGTATTTTTGTTTTATGAGCTGTAATTTGGTGTTAAATAATGTCTAATTTTACACAGGTGTCATTAGAGGGGAGACAGTACGTATTTGTCTCCCTCAATAATTAGAAACATATACAAGTCCCTCTAAATATATCAGACAAATAAAAAAGAAACCGTGAATTATCATCAATTTAAATTTCTTAATATTAAAAATAAGAAAGATAAAAATAATGAATCATTTTGCAGGTATTTAGTACATTTTAGAATTTGTTTTGTATGCGTGAAATTTAGAAAACTATTATAACTGTGTAGTTAAATTTTGTCTCCCTCAAAAATTGGGTCTCTGTGATGCCTATAGGTAAAATTTTAAATATAGGTAATAAATAAATATGTTTATAGGTAAAATTAATATTTTATTCTGAAATGGCATGGAGCATAATTGGCACTAATGAAATTGAGCCAAGAGTGGCCACGATGAAAAAAAAAAAACATTCAAAAACAGTTGCAGATGTATTACCAATTCAGTTTACAATCTTCTAACTTCGAAGGCTTTTTTCTTTAATGGAATCAGAACAAATATTTCTCTTAGAAACAATTTTAAATAATACAATTCTTATTTTGAGATTATTTTTCAAGTATTAGACATTAAAAAAAATACAATTATTAATTAATTCTTATTTACTTATAATTTAATTAAGTGAAAATTTTTTTTAAATTTAATATTTGAAATAATTTCTTTTAAAAATTTAATAAACAGTTAAATTTTTATAAAGGCTTAATGCATAATTATAATCCAATGGTAATATTATATAAAATATATTAATTTATATTATTACTATAAACCAAAATAATATTGTTTTTAATATTTAGTTGGACAATTCCGATGAATATTTTATTATTCTGCCGAATATTTTTTTATTCAGTCAAACTGAGTATTTGTTTAAAAATTAAATAATAAAATTTTTATCATAAATTTTATCATTTTTTTAAAACAATATATAAACAAGTCTAAGTACTAATCTTTTTAAATGTAGTTGAAAGTATTCTTACATTAATATTAAAAGAAAGTTTCAAACATTATAAACAAGGAAAAACTATTAACCAAACAATTGGTAGTAAAGAATGTTTTCTTATTCTTTTCAGGAGATGTGAAAAAATGAAATTAGAATAAAATGTAAGAATAAATTAGAATTAACTCACTAGTTTTTTTCTCTTTTTCTTCATATATATAACCATCTACAAATTGCAATGGAAAAGGATAATGAAATATTAAGGGACCAGGAAATGTACTCATTGCTAAGCTTATCACAATATAAATGATAGCTCCTTTAAAGTCAGAAGCCTTATAACATACCAAATGAAGATCTGAGTCAATAAAATCACTTAAAGGGTTTCATCATTGTAACAACTTCATTTGGAAATGTCTGTCAGCTTAGACTAGTAGGGCATTTAAGGTTAGTATTAAAAGAAGATACTAAAAAAAAATATTGTCAATAAATCATACTTGAAAGCAAGACTGGAAAGTAAGTCATATTTCTTTTTTGTTTTCTCATCCGAAGTTAACTTATAACATGAGGTAAACACATAAACATTTAAATATAAAGAAAAAATATAAATAATAAAATCAATACAATGATATTATAAACATTTATTCTTATTTTGTACTTTGAAAAGCAAGATTAAAATCAGGATAAAAAATAATAGTTTAAAATAAAATGTGAATGAAAATGTAAATACTGGTTAATTTTAGTGTTCTCTTTTGTTTCGAAAAGTTTAATAAACATCATTATATATTCCTAATAAGGTCTTTAAATGCTGTGGATCACAGAAAAATCATATAATTTGAAACTCAATAAAATAAACAATAAAAAACTAAAATATTAAATCACAAGTTCAAAACAATAAAAATTAAACCATAGAACAATCATAGGCTAAGAAATAAAAATTAGACGAAGCCATCCGAAGCAATTCTGTTTAAAAATAAAGCACAAGTGCATAAACTGGATTTTTACAATTTTAACTTTTGTGTTTATTTTAAACCTCAAACGTTTGAATGTTAATTCTATATTTATTGACATGATATTAAATGTTCAAAATGATACATTGACAATTCAAATTTTATAAAGCACAGAGCTGTTTGTTTATCATAAACCAAATTTTGAAATACATACATGACTAATATATATGAACATTAAATTAAAACTAGAACTTACAGCCTCGACAACATCCAGAAGAAGGTTCTTCAGAAACACTGGAATAGGAATAAGCTTTACGAAACATTTTTATAGAGTTTATAACATGAAAAATCTGCTAACGTTAAACTACTAACAAAAGCCGAAATCTCAAGCAAACAATAACAAAAACAAACTTATGACAGTTGGAGGTATGTGGCAAACGCTCCAAAATGCCTTTTACGAAGATCACATTCAACGCGTTTTCTCTGTTGCTACCCTCGAAACAATTTTAAGCTTATAAAAGCACTGGAAAGTATTTCAACGGTTTAAATTGTTTACAATTTTTAGTTCGAAAAGTAATAGCATCTTGACGATCCATTTTGAAATTCATGCTTTATTAATGCGCTTGTAGCTTTCATGGGAAAGTAATTAAATTGGAGACGTTGTTGTTGTAGTTGTTGTAGCTCATTTACGTCGCACTAGAGCTGCACAATGGGCCATTGGCGACGGTCTGGGAAACATCCCTGAGGATGATCCGAAGACATGCCATCGCAATTTTGATCCTCTGCAGAGGGGATGGCACCCCAGCCTCGGTAGCCCGACGACCTGCACGCGAAGTCGAGCACTTTACGGTAGAACAGTTTATGAGGACCCATACCGCACACCCTCGGTACCTACGCAGGCTGATCCAAGTGGTCACCCACCCGCACTCTGACCGTAGCCAGTGATGTTTGACTTCGGTGATCTTCTGGGAACCGTGTCTTAACGATCAGTCCACTGCGGGACAAATTGGAGACTGAATTGTTTAGTTGTAGTTGTAGTTCATTTACGTCGCTATAGCGCTGCACAATGGACTATTGGCGACGGTACGGGAAATATCCCTGAGGATGATCCGAAAACATGCTATCACAATTTCGATCCTCTGCAGAGGGAATGGCGCCCCCTCGTTGGTATCTCGATGACTTGTGCGGTAAGTCAAGGAATTTTCTGATAGAACAGTTTAACAAAGATAAGTTCCACAAACCCTTGGTCCCTTCGCAGGCTGATCAAAGTGATCACCCATCCGCACACGGAGCTCATTCAGTGATGAAATATTTATTAATGGCAAATATGTATTATCTTTTATTATTTAATAATAGTCGAAAAAATTTTGATTTGTAAGGTAAGCAATTATGTGCATCATTTTAGGGTAAATAAATTTACATAGCAAAATACAAAAGGAGCGCAAAATCTGTCGCAGTGTTCTTGAGAAATCAAATTTTAAAGAAGTCGTACAAATTCGATTTCTCAGGAACGATTCAATCGATTTCGCTCAAATTTTTTATTTTGCAATGCAAAATTACAAAGCTTAATGTGATGTACTTAATTGTAAAAAAAAAAAAGAAAAAAAAAGTGCAGAATGGCTTCATGAATGGCTTTGAGGAACAAGATGCTCTAGTCCCGAATCAGGCGTAAAGTTTTCCTGACCCTGTCATCTTGTCGAGTAATCACGTAGCACATTTCGACACATTTTCCAAGCAAAATATGGTTCCTTGCAATACCATCATACTGGGGACCGGGATAGCCTGGTCGGTAGGGCGCTGGGCCCATATCCAAGAGGTCGTGGGTTCGATCCTCGCCGGCCGAAGACTCCCCGTGTAATAAATGGGGACTGATGCACGTTAAATCTGTCGAGTCTCAAAGTCCTCCATGTCCCCACAACAAATCAATACCTCTGGGGATACTGATCCAGGAGTTTCCTTGTCTTCTGGATTGGCTCAAAATTACAAGGCAACGGAGTTGAACGTAAGTAGTCGTAAACCCATGAAATTGGGTCGGCTGTTCAACGACGGTTATAAAATAAAATACCATTATATTAGGGCAGGGATAGCCTGGATTGTAGGGCACTGGTCCCATGTCTAAGGGGTCGTGGGGTTCGATCCTCGGCAGTCGAAGACTCCCCGTGTAGTAAATGGTGACTGATGCACGTTAAATCTGTCAGTCGCAAAGTTCTCCATGTTCCCATAGTAAATTAATACCTCTGGGGGTACTGATCCAACATTAGTAGCCGTAAACCCAAAATTGGGTCGGCTGTGCAACGATGGAAAATATAAAATAAAATAACATTATATTAGGCCGGGATTGCCTGGTCAGTAGGGAGCTGGGCCCATGTCATGGGTTCAATCCCCGCCGGCCGAAGCCACCCCTCATAATAAATGGTGACTGATGCACGTTTAATCTGTTAGTCGCAAATTCCTCCATGTTTCCATAATAAACTAATACCTCTGGGTTTTATAATTACAAGGCTACGGAGTTGAACATTGGTAGTCGTAAACCCGAAAGTGGGTCGACTGTTCAACGACGGTTATAATATAAAATAAAATACCATCATGTTGAGCCGCGATGGCTCAGGGGATAGAGCGTTCGCTTTCCAATGAGGTGAAACGGGTTCGAATCCCAGCGATGGCTGATCGATAAGAATTTCGCATACGTCTTCCACCGACCGCAGTGTTGACGTAAAATATCCTCAGTGGTATACGGATAATAGATTAGAGTCTCATTGCCGTCTGGCTAACCGCGGAAGTTTTTCGTGGTTTTCCTCTCTGTGTAACGCAAATGCGGGTTAGTTCCATCAAAAGGTCCTCAACAAAGGTAAATTTCTCTCAATACTTGCTCCAGGAATTCCTTTGTCCTCTGGATTAGGTTCAAAATTACAAGGCTACGGAGATGAACATTAGTAGTCGTAAACACAAAATTGGATCGGCTGTTCAACAACGGTTATACAATAATATGCCATTATTTTAATTTTAGAAACTTTGCACAGAAACTTTCACACAGTCGTAACTCTAATTTATTGGAAAACCATGATAGAAATTCTGAAACTCTGTGCAAAAGAAGCTTTCCAAACTCACCTAAAAGGCATTCATTCGGAACTACTGGTACGCAACTTCCACGCTTGGAAACTCAAAACAAATTAAATTGCCATCTAGAAGGAAATGGTGTGAAATTTGAAAAAAAAAATCACCTCAAAATCTGTCTGTGTTGTAACTCTTGCAGTATCAAGCATCAGTATGCAACACACAACAAATTCTGAATATGTAACCCACAGCAGGAATCGGTTCGGAAATTTCTTTTGAAAAGCTAAGTTGATTTTTTTTCCTTTTCTTTTTACAGTGTTATGATGAATTGCTTTGGCTTCTCAGATTTTTCGGACCTGAGTGATCTTTGCAAGCTGATACGCTGACGACTTTTGATGATCAGGACAAATCTTGTGTTGCTTACACCCATCACATGGATGGTAAATAGGGGGCTGTTGAAGTCTCGGCATATCGCCACTGGTTAAAGATTAATTTTTTTTTAAAGTTTTCTTCTTCTTTTTCCTTAAAAAAAGACATTTCCGCGTACATCCTGTGGCGTGAATGACCCGTTCTGATATTACTTTTGAAGCTCTGGTGCACATCCTGTTGTGTATGTATAAAAGTACCTGCAAGTAGAAGAGCTGTATTATTCAAAATGAGTCCCGATGAGAGTACTGTCTCTTTCATTTTGGATAATACCAGAGCGATTGCTAACACAAGAGCTATTGATGAGATTATAGTGAAGAGTGTCTGTGGCAAATTTTCCTCCGGAAAAAGATTTACTGAAAGAGCCAGCCCTTATGAAAAAATCGAGGTATAAATGAGGTATAAACGAGGTATATTTTAAAGGTATAAAGGAGGTTGTTGTTTAAATACGTCGTAAAGGTTGAAAAGGGTGCAAATGAATACCTCAAAATCAACCTCAAATATACCTTAAATATACCTCCAGAGGTATATATGTTTCAGCCTGAAGTATATTTTTTTACACTTGCGGAAGTATTTATTCAACAACCTAAGGTGTGCCATTTTACACTTCAGGTTATTATAAATCAACCTCAGGTGTATTTTGTTCGACGTCAGGTAATTATTTTTCAACCTCAGGTATATAATTTTATGCTTGTAGAGGTATATATTTATCAACCTGTGGTGTGTCGTTTTACACTTCTGGTTGTTATAAATCAACCTCAAATGTATTTTGTTGTACCTCAGGTAATTATTCTTCATCCTCAGGTATATAATTTTATGCTTGTAGAGGCATATATTTTTCAACCTAAGGGGGGCCATTTTACACTTCTGGTTGTTATAAATCAACCTGAAGTGTATTTTCAACAATTGGAAAGGTTATTTTTAATTAGCGCTATGTGTTCCATGTTCTACCTTAAGTTATTATTTCGTAACCTCAAGTATATATTTTTGTATTTTTAGAAGTATTAATTTATCAACCAAAGATGTTTTTTTTAGCACTTACGAAGGTGAGGTGTTATACGGACCACCTAGTTTATTAATTTTTAGACTCACTAAATAAAAAATATAATATATATATAAAGATATTATATATATTATATGAAGAATAATGTACATTACATTTTTTTCACTAGAGATCATTTATCAACCTGAAATTTTTAATATTAAACCTTCGGCAGTAATTGCTTCTTTTGTTAAGCTATAAAAGAAAGCTTCAAATGCATAATTCTTCTATAATTTTAATAGATTGATTTAAATCATCTTAAAATAACACTTATCCAAATTCTACAGTTAGTAAAAATTATTTAAGGGAACTCATACTCGTATTTTTAGAAGGTAGTTGTCTAAGGTGCTTGAATTTTTAAAGCTATAAAACTACAAATTTAAATAATTAGTCAGCTGAAATTCAAAGTACTTTTATTTAAAACTAAAATTTCACTTTTTTTACAAACCAACAAAATTATTTTAAATACTGTTTCCGTCTACATGTTGAAACTTGTAATTATTGGAACCTGAAAGGAAAAAAAATATAAATTAGTAAGAAAGTCATATTTACAATAATAGTGGCAGGTCTTAAAATATTAGAAAGTATTATTTTTTTCATTTAAATTAACTGGATGAAATTAATTTTCCTTCTCAGATAAATATCTTCTGCCATTTCTATTCAATCCTCGTAGCTAAAAAGCATGACATGTATCACAGCCACAAAATAAAATACACTGAAGACAGTGGTAACAACATTTACAGAAATTCAAATATACAGGGTGTTTATAAAGTCTCGGACCCATTTTGATGTTTAATAACACATAAAATAATAAAGATAGATTAAAATTAATAACATAAATGGTTAGATAGACTCAAAAACTTTCATGAACCTTGTCAATGAACTTCCACGTGTGCCCCCTTCGTCGCACGGAGAATATCAAGTCGATAGTCAATTTCACGCCAGGTAGCGGCAAGCATGTCGGCATCCACAGAGGCTATTGCGGTTGTAATTCTGGCTTTTAGGCCATCAATGTTCGACACGATCCTCCTGTAAACATTGTCCTTTATAAATCTCCAAAGAAAAAAGTCCAGCGGCGTTATATCAGGTGATCTGGGTAGCCAAGGAATTGGACCTCCTCGCCCAATCCATCTTCCTGTAAAATGGTCATTCAAAGAACTACGAACGATGATACCCCAATGAGGTTGTGCACCATCTTGTTGCAAAAAGACATGTGGCTGAAGCTCTTCTAGTTGTGGAAATACGAAGTTTTCCAACATGTCTAAGTATACGACTGATGAGATTGTCTTTTCTGTAAAAAAGAAAGCTACCTCTCGTGAAATTGACTATCGACTTGATATTCTCCGTGCGACGAGAGGGGCACACGTGAAATTTCATTGACAAGGGTCATGAAACTTTTTGAGTCTATCTAACCATTAATGTTATTAATTTTAATCTATCTTTATTATTTTACGAGTTATTAAACATCAAAATGGGTCCGGGACTTTATAAACACCCTGTATAATTCCAATCTTATTATGCAATTTTAACACTTTTTGTTTTTCCCTACATCTGTAACATTATGGTACTTGTAAGTTTAATAATTAGATTTCCTTCCCTTTCTTTTTTAAAAATCTTTAAACTCAATAAACCTAGTCTATATTTTTCAACTTTTTGTCAGACTTCATGAAACTAGCAGTTTTTTTTTAAATTTTTGACGCTGATTCTGAAAAGGACTTATGTTATTGTCAATCACATCAGAGTTTCTTAAAAAAAGTTATTTTAATAATTTTTAATCAATGTAATCAAGAATCTACAATCGTTTAATAAATTAAAATTTTAAAGTTATGTACCAATTTTTATTCTTTTTTTACACTCAATCGAATAGAACAAATTACAAGCTGATAAGGAGCATTTATTTTAAAGTTGTGAGTAATTTTATGTGAGGGAAATGTCTAAGAGAGAATGATTTAAAATAGTACTTTTAAAATAAGTTGAGTATAATATCTCCTATATAACTTATAATACCGAGCAGAATAAAACTAATAGTTAGTTGTTACAAACACTTGCTTAAATATAAATACACATCCCATAGGATGAAACTCAAAATAATGCATATTACTTTCAACAATAAATGTTTTTATTTGCAATTGATTTTATTCAATTCAGGATTAAAATTGCATACTATACTGACTTATTTCTAAAATATTTAAGATTTCCGAAATTCGCACATTTTTGAAGTAGTGAACCATAAACAGCTGCATGAAAAAGCTCATAACCTTGAAACAAATTGTCATATAAACTTGAAATTGGATTTAATTTCATTCTGCCCAATATTCTAATAAGTAATAACAATCTGCTTAGTAAATAATTAACGTGGGTAAAATGCGAGAAAATAACATGTAGTGAAAATTGCAGTTTTGTGATCAAACATGAAGAAGTGAGCTAGTACAGTTACTAGTTTTCAATTATCAAATATCTAGCAAACTATTGTTATCAACAATTACATAAATTCTGTAGTTTATTAGGAGAGATTACTTTTTCTTTTAGGTATAAATTCAGAACTATATCCTAGGGGAAGGCTGAGCAGTAGCTTGCTTGTCTCTTCTTCTGCGCCGCCGCGCATGTGCTATTTACAGCCTAGGCCATCTCAGTAATATCAGGGAACTGTGGATAAGCCCTGTAAATATATATATATATATATATATATATATATAAGCTTTGCAACAAATATCCAAACGATAAGCATACAGCTATAGTAGAATTTCAAAGCAAAATTGCTATTTTAAAAATCTTTCAATTTTCAATGATTTATTTATAAGAGAAATTGTGAACATTTTTCTCAATTAATCAGCGTGCATACTGCTACGTTAAAACATATACATTTAAGCAAAATAAAAAGAATAGTTCTATTTGACTGAACTACAAACAATAAAATATACTGTGCATAACCTGCTGTAACGATTCACCAGTAATGTTACCCAAAACAGTGACGAGAAATATTTCGGTTATTCTCTCTTATTGCTAAGCCTACAACGATAGCCTCTAAGAATATCCTCCAACTTAAATTATTTAAGATCAGGACGCGTCGTTAAAACAAAAATAATAAAATTTAAGTTTCAAAATTGAAGCATATTTGATTAAAAGTGATAAAACTAAATTAATAAATGTCAAGCACACTTACCGAATTTCGAATGTACTTTCGACTGTCAACACACACGCCATTTGCCGGCTCGCATGGAACTCTGGGAAGTGAGTTAGTTAATATGAAGTGTACTTTAAGCAACCTTAAAACAAGCTTAGGTATAAATAAAATGACTTCAACACCTCAATAAATACCTCACTCTCTTTAGTTGAAATAAGGTATATTTTTTTATACCTCATAAATACCTCAATATCGTTAGTAGAAAAAAGGTATATTTTTTATGCCTCGTAATTACCTCACTCTCGTTAGTTGAAATAAGGTTGATTTTTTTATACCTCATAAATACCTCTTTTGTTACAAGTGTAAGAGAAACAACCTCGTATACCTTAAAAATCATCTTATCAGTCTGGATGATTTGAAGTGAATTTAAAACAACCTCAAAATAAGCTTAGGTATAAATAAAATGACTTCATATACCTCAATAAATACCTTTTTATCGCTAGTTGAAATAAGGTAAAAATTTTTATACCTCAAGAATACCTCTTTTGTTACAAGTGTAAGAAAATAAACCTGGTATACCTTAAAAATCTCCTTATCAGTCTGGTTGATTTGAAGTGAATTCTAAACAACCTCAAAACAAGCTGAAGTATATATAAATCAACCTCGTGCACCTTAATTACAACCTTTACGAGGCATAATTTTTATTGCTGTTTTCTCTGCAACCTTAAATATACCTCAAATGTACCTCAAAACAACCTTAATACCTCAAAAATACCTCAAATCAACCTTAAATATACCTTAAATTTTCATAAGGGAGATGTAGTGGGTCTTGACTGACCTGAGCTTGCTGAAGTTAATGAATCAGAACTTTTACAAAAGGCCATAGTGATTTTTTCAGCTTGTCAGAAACAGATAGCACTAGTATGCTGGTTATATTTCAGGTACTTGGGACTTGAAGGCATGGCATACCTGCCAACTTTTACGCATTTGGCGTAAAATTTTATTTTTATATTTAAAGTGGTAGAAAATCTATACTATTTTTCTCTTTTATAAAATTAATTTTTGCATGATTAAAATTAATTTTTGCATGACGTATTTTTTTGCTTAAAATTGAAATTATAATTCCATTTTTATACCACTGGGAAAAACCATAATGGAAGGGATTAAAAGTTGGCAGGTATGGCATGGTATAGTTTTGGAAGAAGGTAGCTTAGGAATGTGGGGTTCAAATTGCTCAAAATGATGGTAAAACAAAGGAAAATTAGACATAAGAAGAAAAAAAATTTTTTCTTCTTTTTTGTTGATATAATCGTGTGGGCTGATAAAAAGATTATATCTTTTATTTTCCGGATTTGTAAAAAAATTTTTTTTTTCTTCATATGCCTGTAATTTTCTCTTGTTTTATCTTCATTTTGAATTTATTTTATGAGTTCTATTTACTTGCAGCTTATGCGCAATAAATGAAACTTATTGTTCTTCTTAATTTTCTTCGTGTTTTTTTTTTGTAATTATATATATATATATATATATATATATATATATATATATATATATATATATATATATATATATATATATATATATATATATATATATATATATATATATATATATATATATATATATATATATATATATATATATATATATATATATATATATATATGGGTGTCCCAAAAGGTCGTTTACAAACTTAACATGCTGGTCTGTCATATCATGATGAACAAGATTTACATAGGAACTTGTGTCCGAAAATTAAAACTGCGACCGCTAGAGGGCGATAATTGCACGAAAACGGGAGAGTGGCAAAAACAATCATTACAGGCGTGGACGTTGAAGGAGAAGGATGAATGAGTTTAGTAACGCAGAAATGGCCGACATGCATTACGTATACGGCGCCGCTGATGGAAATGGACGAGCCGCGGTACGGACGTACCTTGAGCGCTTCCTAAACAGACGTCAGCCAAGTCATGTTCTGTTTGGACGATTGCACCGCAGATTATGTGAATCAGGTGCTTTCGTAGCACGTAGCCACATCGGACGAGAACGTGCTCCACGCACACCCCTCGTAGAGGAAACCGTGCTACAAGAGTATGCCATCAACCCGCTAAGAAGTCTCCGAGAAGGCGAACGTGACTTGGGTGTAGCTTGTTCCACCATAATGCGCATACTGCACGATGACATGCAACACCCTTACCACTTCCAAAAAGTACAGGCATTGTGCGCTGACGATTATCCCAAATGCATTGCATTCTCACGCTGGTATTTGCAACAGCGGGTCGCACAGCCAGATTTTCCATCATGGATTTTGTTTTCTGATGAATCCTGCTTTACACGGGATGGTGTCGTGAACCTGCACAGCATGCACGTATGGGCGCATGAAAACCCAAGATGTACACGTGCCCATGCACATCAACAACGTTTCAGCGTAAACGTTTGGGCTGGTATTATCGGTGACATGTTGATTGGCCCTTACCTTCTACCTGAACGCCTCGACGGAAATACCTATAGCATTTTTTTAGAAAGAGTTTTGCCGGATCTGATGGGTGACGTTCCAGCCGCTACACGCGGAAACATCTGGTTTCAGCATGATGGAGCGCCTGCCCACTTTAGCTACGCTGTTCGAGAATACCTCGATAGGATTTATCCTAATCGCTGGATCGGTAGAGGCGGACCAGTCCCATGGCCGCCGCGATCCCCCGACCTGACTCCCCTGGATTTCTACCTGTGGGGACAC
The DNA here is from genome assembly GCF_982258835.1 of Parasteatoda tepidariorum. Lineage (NCBI taxonomy): Eukaryota > Metazoa > Arthropoda > Arachnida > Araneae > Theridiidae > Parasteatoda > Parasteatoda tepidariorum. The sequence goes on along the minus strand of NC_141766.1, from coordinate 15,833,811 downwards.
ATGAAGTCCATAGTGTACGAGACACCTGTAACAGACATGGATCTTATCGCCAGGATCGCAGAAGCGGCAGCACGTGTCCGTGACATTCCTGGCCAATTTGAACGGGTTCGTGAATCCATGCGCCAACACTGTGAAACGTGCATTGTGGCGAATGGAAGGAATTTTGAGCATTTGCTGTGATGTAATGATGTTTTATAATAAAAATCATATTAACACCGCTATCGATATCATTTTTTTTCTCCTCATCCAAACTTGCACTTATCGCCCTCTAGCGGTCTCAGTTTTAATTTTCGGACACAAGTTCCTATGTAAATCTTGTTCATCATGATATGACAGACCAGAATGTTAAGTTTGTAAACGACCTTTTGGGACACCCTGTATATAGTTAATTTGGCTTATGCTGATTTAAAATAATTCTACTTCGTTTATTTAGGAAATATTTTTAGTTTTTTTTAAGCAAAACTTTAACCTCACTTTATGATGCTAATAAGAAATTTAAAAGAATGTGTTCTGTGTGCAAATATATATTCAAAAATAAATCTTCATGCTATTATCTCATTTAAGGGTATATTTATACTAAAATTTATTGCTCTTAAATGCAGAGAGAGAGAGAGAGAGAGACATTGACTTGATAAATTAGTTTATTCTATTTGATATTTGTTTGACAATATAAGTTAAATTTTGTACCTTATCTCAACTTTTTGATAGATAACAGTTTCAGTTCTGAAAGTTATTATGCTTTTCTTATTACATTAATTGGCTTTAATTAAGAATTATTAATATCAAAACTATTATTTAAATTCAATTTTTTAAAATTCATTTTAGAAATAAAATCAGATCAACAATTATTATTTGCATTATTAAAATACTTGAAATTTATACAGATTCAAGCGTTTTTATTATTATTATGGAGAGTCAAAAATATTTTTGTCTTCTTTTCTTTAGAATAGAATTCTTTCAAAATGACAGTTTCGAAAACTGTCATTTTGAAGATATTATTTCAATCCGGAGATTTAAATAAAATTGATGAATAATCTTCATATATCATACACCTTCCAAATCTAATTCCATTGAGACACGTATCCTATTAAAAACTCATATTGTACTGATATAATTACGGAAAATTTGCCCATATCATCAATGCATTTTTAATTATCTTCTTCTACTATCTTGATTTTGTTTTTGCTGCCTTGCACATTTTGTTAATGATAAATCTTATTTACTAGGAAATCGCTCGTTTAAGAGGATTTCAATTTCATCTAGAAAACATCAGCAGGGGTTATTCCAGACTTTTTGTGAAAAGTTCATTTTCATAAAGTTGCAAAAAATCTACTCATAATTTTGTGAATTTGTTGAAATACTGATCTTTAAAGAAAAAAAAACTTGGTTCAAACTTGATGTGTATTTGAGAATTTGTGAAAACTCATAATTTTGTGGATAAGTGAAAGAAAGTTTCATTTTTCGGGAAAAGATACACAAAAAATAAATTTCTTTTTAAGGAGTATTTGTTTTGAAATTATAAATTAGATCCGTTATTAATAGAGATTTTTTTTAAAAACTGTTTTCGTAATAAAAATTTTGTAAAGTGTTCGTTTTAACGATAAACTGTTTTCTGAAGAGTTCCTTTTCACAATAAAAAAATTGCGAAAAATTCGTTAATGGACAGAAATGTCTCCAAAAATTAACCACCAACCAACCTATAGCTTTTTTTAAATTTTATTAATATCATTTTTTTCACTTTTTATAACTTCTGCTTCTCTAAAATTTAACTTAGGATTCTGAATTTTTTAACAGGAGTTAAACAGAAAAGCAGACGTTATCTAAATACAAACATTTATTGAAGAACGTTTCAAATTTTATTTTATTTAAAACTAAACGTGGAAGAAAAAAAGATAGTATGACGTCTTACGTGCATGATAAAATTCATAAAAACTATGTTAATGACTTCTAACAACTTTCAATAGAATTTTTTAAATTAAGAAAAACTTAATTTGGATTTTTATATTTAAGAAAATATTTTGGCTCCTCAAAAATATGAAATATTTATCAATTAAGCGCTAGTGTAAATTTAAGCAACATACTATACTCAAACAAATTATCCATTTTTAACTCCATAGGTTTATTAGAAGTCGAGCAACCCTGCCAGCTAGGTGAAAAAGAAAATGTTGAAATTTTTAGAGATATTTAAAATATCAGATATATTTAGTACAGATACTGAAATGTATTAGTAATTTTATGTATATGTCTGGCATCTTTTTCATACTACAATGATTATTTTAGGTTATTTTGCATAGATTTATCTAATCTGGGCATGCGCAACGCATTCGCTCTCTCGCCCAATGCGATAAAATCGTAAATTTGGTTATGTTCTGGCGAAAGTATTGGTGAATAATTTTTTCAACCGAAAAGAAAAATATATATTCTCCGTGTCCCCAATAAAAAAAGAAAGGAAAAAAAAGGTCAAAGAAAATTTTTCTGTATAAATACTTTTTTTTATTATTCAATTACAGTAATTTCCGTTAGATACGTCACATAACCAATTAGAATTATATTACGTCTAGATAATGTAGGCAAACTACAGTAAAATACGGATTACAACTCAGTGATATCAGGTATATCAGTGACACAGAGATATCACGAGACGAAATTTTTTCTACAGTTTGCGTCAATAAAATAGATTAAGTAGTAGTCAAGATGCATATTATCATCCAACTATATTTGCAGGAGATATGTTTTCTCGTGACAATAACGTGACAATAACATATGCAATAACGTGACAATAACATAATATTGATTCAGGTTTATCCTTATTACTGCTCTAGTCTAAGAAGTTATCAAAAATTAACCAAACCTAATCAACTTTCTTTTCCTCAAAGGCTATTAAACATTTAAATTTTTTTTACTCTCCAATATTCATTGCTTATGTACTCCTTCCCAACGGTAAAATTTGAATTTGTATTTTGTAAAATAATTCAATTTACAGTAAATTTGTATTTCGATCAGAAGTTTTCTATGGAAAAAACTCAATCTTTAAAAATTGTAAAGATTTGCCTTTGGTTTAGAATTTTGAAATTTGACAAGCACTTTTGATATTTGACCAATTTACTGGCTAATAATTTGAAGTCCTTAATCCTACTATTGTATATTGAATACTGACATGTTCACTGATGTATAAATATTTTACAGGTATCTATCTGATTTATATTGAATATTTATCAGATTTGCAAGGTATGTCTAATGACAGAACTATTAGTGTCACCAGGGCTGATATAGAAATCCGGGGGCTGTAGGCACAGAACTGTTGGGGCTCCCGCTGGTCGTAACTTTAAGCCACATTTATTAGTTGTTTATTTGCAAAATGCTTTTTAAGTAATTTATAATGTAAGCAAATCATTATACATACTGGAAAATTTGAGCTTAAAATTTTTCAAATTTTGTTAACTCATAATTCTAATAACAATAATTCTTAAGGAAAAACACAAACAAAAATTATTTCTAGCATTTAGAGGGGGGCAGACATTGAGTGATCCCTAGTATAAATCGTATACAAATATCTATAAAATATTTGTTTAATCAGTAGATATAATGGTAAAATATTTGACATACATTAAATAAATATTAGAAAAATATTTTGCGCATTAAATGTGGGTCATTGGTAGCATATTATATCTTATATCATATGATGACATTCGTAAGATATTTTATATCGTCTAAATTATGACGCTATATAATATTCCAAAAAGATGATGGGGGGAATATTATCTTGGAAATTTTCCCAATATTACAAGAATATTGCTAATATATATCGAATCTTACTTCACAAAATTTATATGATCAAAACGTCAGACTTTTCATGCTACTTAAAGAACGCTATTTAATTGTAATAGTGGTGATGATTTTAGTTCATTATACATTGACATTGTGAAGGAATTAATCACTCCATAGATAAATTAAGCATTGCTTTCAGTAGCGAGAACTTCAAAAAAAAATGGTGATAACTAGAAAATTACAAATTAATAAGCAGCATCTCCTTAGATAGAATCCCCTTGAAGAAATTTTGTAATTTAATAACGGTCAGACTAAGGTCAAAACACCCCAGTCCCAAGAATTTTAAAAAGGCGAGTGAATTGTTTTTAACGGAGGAGCACGGGAAGGGGTGATTTATCCATATATAATAAAATCCAAATACCAAGTCAGTTATTAAAGTTAAATTTTAAATAATTTTGACTACAGCTTTATCACCAAAAATATCGGGAGAAATTAATATAACCCTGGAAGATTTTTGTGATTAGAGAAATGAATCAACTTAAATTTAAAAATAAAATGTTGATATTCTAATAGTAGTGACTGTGAATTATTGAGTTACGCAGTTGTATTTAATTATAAAGTTAGCCGTTACATTAATTGATAAGAAAATAATAAAAGCATTTATAATCGCTTTTTTCATAAAATGTCATAAAAATTAAGTATTTGTTTTGATTTAATTAAAATTGGATTAAGAATGATTAAAATAATTAAATTTTTGAAATATATATATATATATATATATATATATATATATATATAAATAAAAAAAAATACAAGAAAATACTAAGAAAGTTAAGAAAAACAATAAGTATCATTTATTGCGCTTAAGCTGCAAGTAAACAGCACTCATTAGATAAGTTCAAAAAGAAGTTTATTGCGCTTAAGCACTATTGTATTAATATATTTTGCTTTGGCTTTATTGATACAATATCAGAAAGCACTCTGTTTTGCGGATATAATCGTGTGGGCTGAAGAAAAGATTATATCTTTTTTTTCCGGCTTTTTTTCCGGTTTTTTAATTAAAAATTCACATATTTTTTTTTTTTTTTCTTTTAAATAATATGTTGTTAGTTATTTTTTTACTTATTATTTCCCACCCCCCTTTTTTTCATATGTCTATAATTTTTCTTTGTTTTATTCTTCTTTTTGAACTTATACACTGGTTATCATAAATTAAGGAAAATTCACAAAAATCGCGATAACTCAAGAAATTACACATGGAATTTTATGAAACTTACCCACAATATACAACACATAGTAAGGTATTAAACAACATAAAAAGAAATTATCAGACATTAATAGTAGTATAGAAATTAGCACATGTATAAAATAAACAAATTGGAAGTATCGGTTTGCAATAGAAAAAGTACCTTTAATATGGAATATGATTGCCTCTAGAAGCAATACAGCACAAACAGCGATGTGTGATGCTTTCAATTATGCGGTCTATCAGTTCAATAGGAAGTGAGAGCCATTGCTCTTGTAAAGCAGTTGCAAGGGTCTGAGGGGGCGGATTGATGGCAGATACACGCCTCCCTAGAGCATCCCAAACGTGCTCGATAGGATTCAAGTCCGGGGATCGAGCTGGCCACTCCATGCGAGTAATTGTTTCCTGTTGAAGATAATCATCAACAATGCGAGCTCTGTGTGGTCTTGCATTATCGTCCTGTAACAGGAAGCAATCACCAATTGCCCCGGCATATGGGCGCACATAAGCATCAAGGATGTTGTCTCGATAAACCTGAGCATTCACGGTTCCCCTTGGAAAGACATGGAGGTATGTGCGCCCTCCTAAGGATATGCCTCCCCAAACACAGACACTGCCTCTTCCGTATGCATCTCTTTCACGGATGTTTGATGGATGATAACGGGTCCCAGGTTCTCTCCATATCAAATAACGTCTACTGTCACTTTCTAGACTAAACCTGGACTCATCCGTAAAGAGAACAGGCCTCCATTGATCTGACGTCCAGTGGACATGTTGTCGGGCCCACTGCAAACGGTCTCTCCTATGGCGTGATGTGAGCGGCACGCAAATGGCTGGTCGTCTCGCATACAGACCACCTTCGTGGAGCCTTCTGCGCACAGTTGACGTTGACACCAACCTTCCGGTGGCTGCAGCAAGAGAGGATCTAAGATGTGTCGGAGTAGCGGTTCTATTCCTGCGTGCACTTAATGTCAAATATCGGTCATCGGCACTGGTCGTAACAGTTGGCCGTCCTTGACTGAACCTCCTAGATGCCGAATCTGTGGTTTGAAATTGCCTCCAAAGTCTATGAACCACAGATGGACTCACATTTAGCCATCTGGCCACTTCTGATTGACTCTGCCCTGCCTCTAGTCTCCCGATGGCTCTCCATCGTAGTTCTTCAGGCAAATGATGCCTAGAGGTCATTATTACGAATTGGCTATCTCAGATTTTCAATGTCGCAATCACAGTAAAATTTGTGTGCTTTCTCTCAAACTTGGACTTTTATGCTCCAGGCAGATGACGTAAGCCGAGTGCAGCGCCACTAATTTGCATATTGCAATTTTACTCAGCTACTCTTAGTGGACAGCATATGCAAATTTTGCACGGTTTGGCTTACTTTTGAAAGAGTTATCGCTATTTTTGTGATTTTTCCTTAATTTATGATAACCAGTGTATATATATATATATATATATATATATATATATATATATATATATATATATATATATATATATGCGTGTGTGTGTGTATATATATATATATACATACATACATACATTACCCTAATATTACAGAAGAGACACTTTGAGTTTTTGAAATTTTAATAAATTTCTTAAGAAATACTTAAAAGATTATTTTTTAACTTTGGAGATGTTTAGTTCATGCTATTTTTCATACTTAGCAATATGATTTAAAGCTTTCAGAGGTTTGGGAGACAGACAATAAATTATTAAAGAAAACAAGTATTTTCGAGCACCCTATGATAGAAAATCAAGCATAGCTTGTAACTTGTATCGATTACTTTGTTGTTATTTTTAATAATCGCATAAAGTAAATATTTGTGGATCCATGGACATTTTATAAAAAAGAAACATTTTTTTGGCAGTGTGTTTTATTTATTTATTTATTTTATTTAACTTTATAATTATTCATTAGAATCAACTAAAATTCTTTGAGCAATTTAAAATTAATTACAAAATTGTTTATTTAAAATTTTAAAAAAAGTTCGTTAAAAACTGGTCATGCTATAATTTTTAAGGTAGTTCTTTTCTCCCGCTCATGGGCGGGAGAAATTTAAAAGCTTATTTTCTTCATTTTGTAGTGAATCGTATTTGGTAACTAATGATAAAAGTTTGATTTGAATATCTTAAAAATTCAAAAGTTTCAAGCAATTTCATAAGTAGTTTTTCTACTTTTTAAAAGAAAGCTCAAAGCGATCAGGGGTCTTGAAAAATGTAATTTTTTTTATTGAACAAGATTTATTAAAAGTGAGACCGGCTTTGTGGGGGATCATCCCCCATAAAAGTATGTTTTCTTTCCTCATGTCCTAGCATTTTGGTTTCCGGACGATTATTGTATGGTATTATCATTTGTTATTAATTTTGTCTTATAATTCAAAAAAAATTAGTGGAAAACCCCTGATCCTTTTGAATATTCTTTTAAAAAGTATTTAGTCACATTAAGTATTAATCCTTTTGAAGGCCGTGGTAAGTATCTTACCACCATGTTTTACCACTTTTAATTTAAGTTTCCATTTTTCAATAACCTCCGCTTTCTTGATGTGAGTTTGAATAAAATTGGTAACCATTTGTCACTTTTAAAAAATGTATAAAAGTTATAAAATACGTAATTCCTTTTGAAGTTTGTAGCATTTAAGGAATTTATTTTATAAATAAGGAAAAATAAAAGTCAGTAAGATCCTAATAGATCATGTTAAATATATTTACCTCCAAAAAATGGCATTTTTATAAACTAAAGGAGTTTTTTCTTTTAATATCAATTACTGTTCTTAAAACAATTTCAATTACAAAAATACTTTAATTTACCTTTACTAGAAATAAAGGGTCCATTAAAGGCTTAATTAATTAGGTATTAAGTTAAAAGTACTAAGTCACATTTTTTAAGTATTTACAAAAACTACTTTGAAAATTGCTTAAAACTTTTAAATTTTTAAGATATTCAGATTTAGTTGCCAGATAGGATTCGCTGCAAAATTAAGAAAAAATTCCCCAAACTTTTTTTCAAGCATGTACAATATAAAAGAACTACCTAAAAAATTTATATCTTGCGCATTTCTTAAAGATTTTTTTTTAAAATTTAGAACAAATTATTTTGTTAAATAATTTTGATAATTTTATAATTAGTTTAATAATTTTGTAATTAATTTTAAATTGCTCTGAAAGTTTTATTTGATTTCATATGATATTTATAAAGTTATAGCAAAAAATCTTAAAGCAAAAAAATTCGTTTTTGTAAAAAATATCCATATCTCCATAAATATTTATTCTAGGTCTACGAAATTTCATGCGGTTGTTAAAAATAACGTAGTTACAAGCTTGTTGATTGGTTTTCCTGCATAGGGTGTTAAAAAATACTTGTTTTCTTTTGTAATTTATTGTCGGTCTCCCAAACCACCGAAAGCTTTAAATCTTATTGCTAAGTATGAAAAATCGCATAAGCTAATCATCTCTAAAGTTGTAAAGTAATCCTTTAAGTAATTTTTGAGAGATTTAGAAAAAAGTTAAAAACTCAAAGTGGCTCCTCCATTACTGTAGGGTAGTGTAACATACATTTGCCTAAACTTTGAAAATAACTGTTTAATTGCATTTTCCGTGTTATTCCTTATTTATATTTTTCTGCTTTGTTTTTTGCCCATGAGAACTCATAGTGTTCTATTAAAATAATTGGAGTTGTAGCGAAATTTATATCCTAAAATGTATTTCTTGTAAATAACTTGTATTTCTCGTAATCAGGGTGGCCACAACCAGGAAAAATTTTTAAAAGTGATGACAATTGTTTCACAAAGTTGTTGGAAATCTTAAAAATCTTAATTTCACTATAATTTAAAGGTTTTTATTATTAACCCCTTGGGGACGGGTGATTCAGAAAAGCATTCGTATAAAATCAGAATCAAGCTGTAATTAACACTATGCGGTCCGCATATATTTAGTGATAAGTTTACTATGTAACCGGTTCCGTCTAACTTGCTCCGCTTTGTAAAATAGTATTTTCTAGTGGTAGCAAAATTTAAGTTACTTTTAGTTTAGTATTTTTCATTATAAGTAATTTTTTCTCCACTAAATATCAAAAATTATAAGTATGATATAAAATGCAACATTAAAGCATCAAACTACTGGTTACTATATTAAAAAGTAGGCGTAACTATCTTTCTTTAACGAATTTTACTATATAATTTGCTACCACTTTTTTAAAACTATTCCAGAAAGCGGAACAGTTGGCATCCCTGTACTCTACTGTCCCTTGACAAAATGTCACATGAATATCAGGTTGCAACGCGCGACATCTATGTGTTGTCACCGGTCACTAACGTTCGGCTTGGACATGGCACCAACGTGTTGTCACCGGCTGTTAGTGTATGGCTTGCGTATGGCACCAACGTGTTGTCACCGGCAGCTAACGTTTGGTTTTCACGTGACAACACGTTGGTGTCACCGGACATGAAAGTGTTAAATGAAAAACGGTAACTTCATTGTAGTCGTTGCTAATTTGACAAACTTACTTTGCTTTTACTTTACTTATTGTTAGTTTAATCATATATATATACAGAGATGCCAACTTGCTCCGGACACCAAATATATATTTTAAAGTGGTAGTTTATCAATTGTGATTCTTGGTTTAATAAATTCAATTTAGTAGATTTTTATCCACCACTATTTCTAAATAATTTGTAGACTTATATAATTCACCACTTTATTGTACCAATGTCGTGCTATACCTTTTAAAAAGCAAGCAAAAATAGTCAAATATATGCAAAATTTACTTTGTTGTTATTTACCGATGTTTTAATTATTTTGGCGTGTCCGGAGCAGTTGGCATCTCTGTATATAATCAATGTTAATTCAAAGTATAACTAAATAGTTTTATTTTGAACAAAGTAATGGTGAATTAAATAAATCAAACAATTATAACTCCGCCCACAAATAAACCGCTAAAGAAATACTTTGATTACCAGTTTTATCTTTTTACTCTGACTGATACGGGTTTATGCTGGCACGTATTTGTGACAGTTGTTATTGCTTAAGGCATATTTTTCCACCAGGTTTTATAATTTTTCAGACTGTGGTCGCCTTTGAAATGTAATTCCTCGGTTGACTTTGATCAATCGCCTAAAAGTAGTTTGGATGGCATTCGAGAGCTCTGTAAGAAATCAGAGTTGTGATATTGGCAAAACTGATGCAGAAGTGTTTCCATTTAGTGATTGTTCATCTTTGTGAAACTAAGTGATTTCTAACGTGACCCTTGAGCAAGCAATTTTCGTATCTTAGCAACTTTGATCAAGAAGATCTTAGCAATAGCTGCTAAATTTCTCATGATTTTATATTATTTCCATTTGTGTTAAATATAAATTTATTTATTTTACATATGATTGCGAAATTTTTATTTACTTATTTTATTGCAATTTTTTTATCAGGACATTGCTTCTTCGTGATCCGTAAGAAAATTAGAATTACTTTCCCCACCATTTACTATTACAGAGTATCAAAATGACTAATATGCAACATAGATTTGAGCAGTGAGAAAGATAATATTTCAACTCTTTAATTTACCATTTCTGGTAATAAAAAAAAATGGAAATGAAATTTAAAAAAAAAAAACTTTTAAATTGATGAAAAATTTCTGAAATTGTAGGCAAGAGACTTTGGGGTCGCAAAATTTCTCGGTAAATAAATTTTCGAAGCATTGCCTAGCAAAAATTTTTAACGTTTATTTTCTATCTGAGAACAAATAACAAAGTTATACGCTTCTTCTGAAAAAAATGGATGAACCTAACCAACGTTGTTTTTAAAACTCCACCTGCAATAAGTAGGCTAACTTTTTCAGGAAGGAAATTTCTTCAAACAGTGTGAGTCAAATTAAGTATTAACAACTAAGTTCTCGTTTTTTAATTATTTCTGCTAATAATTACTTATTAAAATTTTAAAACGATAATCTATCAATTTAAGGAGTGTTTAGCAATGGTATAACTTATAATCATAAATAATAAAGCACTTTTTTCAGCAGTTGGATGGGATACTTTAGTTTGATTTATCTCCCGATAAGGAAATATTTACAGTAATTTGTTCATAGAGGCATTTTTCAACAGAAAATATTAAACAAAGTTACTATTGGGTCACCCGGAAAGTTCATGCCAGTTTTCGAAGGGCAGAGCTCCCAAAGGACTGCAAAAAATACTCAAGTGGTAGTAAACTATCCATCAAAGCAATTTGAGGTTTTCCTTATTTCAAAACCATAATTTCAAATAATATTCATCCACTAACTAACTAATCAAGTTTTTCAGAGTACCTATCCATGAATGGATATCTGTTCTTTCATCTAAATTGAAGAATATGTGGTGGAAGGGGAGGGAGGTGCTGCATTAACATTAAGTTAAATCTCAGAATGAACAATAATTGATAAAATCAAGTCTGGGTCATACATAAAAATAAATCGCAAGTTGATACATAATAAAGGGAACAGATTGAAGATAAAGAAAAAATATTTACACTATTTACAAAAATAATATTCATCCAGTATGTATCAGACATCTATATTTGCAATAAAATTCCTAATATTTGTGGTGATTAGGAAAATTTAATGATCAATTTTCAAAAACAAGAAATATATTTTATAGTATACATTTTAAATCTTTCACTACCATCTACCACTTGAATATTTTTGGCGGACTTTTGAGAGCACCACCTATCGAAAATCGGTAAACTTTCCGGACGACCAAATATTAGGGGTAACTTTATTCTACAGGTTTCAGGATGTTTACTGAATGAGAAAGTAATGAAAGTGCATTTCAATTCTGTAACTTAGTCTTGAAATTATTTGGAGATAATAGCCTCTTGCCCTACTTTTTAATTTTATTTTATGACCGCCGTTGAACAGTCGACCCAATTTTTGGGTTTACGACAACTAATGTTCAACGCCGTAGCCTTGTGATTTTGAACCAATCCAGAAGACAAGGAAACTCCTGGATCGGTACCCCCCAGAGGTATTGATTTGTTTCTTGCCTACTTGAAACAATTTTGGTGGCGTCAATCTGTAACGCATTCTTTAAACCAATTTATGATTTCGCTTGGCCGGGATAACCTGGTTGGTAGGGCGCTGGACTCACGTTCGTGAGAATGGGAGTTCGAATCCAGTAGGCAGAAGACTCCCCGTGTAGTACATGGTGACTGGTGCTCGCTAAATTTGTCCGGTATATACCTATGGGAGTACTGAATTGGAGATAGATCGTTCTCTGGTTCAGGTCAAAATTATGATCGGTGAATGAATGTATTTCCACCATTTAACACGGACGGGATATATGGTTGAGGCAGAAGTTGAATTCCTGGCCATTGATTTCGCCGCAGGAAAACAAGAATCGCGACCTCTCTGTCTTAATGGCCAAAGACAACAACAACATGATTTTGCTTATCACTGATCAACCATGTGCAATATCACATGGCTTAAAATATTATAAATAATATAAAGTTTTTACTACATTATGAAATATTTTATTTGCTGATTTTTTTAAACTATTTACAATACATTATTTAAATTTAGAAAAATAAATATTACAAATATCACAATTTCGATAAAGAATTTTGATTCTTGATTTTTTGAGTTTTGGAATACTATAAATTGCTGAAAGACCACCATTCATAAGGAAAATGTATTAAAGGTAAAAGAGAACATGAAAATTGTAATTTTCAATTCTATTCAGTTTTTTTAAAAATTTATATCAAAATGTTTGTGGTAAACAAAGCTTGAAGTTTAAACTTTACATACTAATCTAATTAAGTTATTAGACATAACATTTCCGCATTCAAAAAGTTGTAAAATAAATGTTCAAAACCTTCCCTAAACTAGTATATATTTGTAGTGATTTTTTTAAAAATGTAACCGCGTCCGTTAAAAAGTTGCAATGTTTATGCGTAACTAGTAATTTTAAAATAAATGTTGTTGCTTTTAGTGTTTGTAGTTTTGTAATTTCATTTTAACCCCTTACCGATCGGTTAATTTTCAAGAAAACAGCCATAAAAGTGCCTATTTTTTGGCTTTTGTATTTGTATTACGTATTTGATTAAAAATATCCTATCTACAATTACTTTAAAAATATCCTGGTACTGCCATCTGGTGTGTAAAATGAGAAATAAAATGTTTTTCGGGTAAAAGAAATTAATTAGTTTTATTCTTATTGGAGCGTTACTACTGAACACTCCAGCCCGTCAATATCACGGGAGCGAGAAATAGAGGGCGAAACCTCACCTCGTCATTTTCACGGGAGTGAGAAGGAAGGGGTTGAAGTCTGGAAAATCAACTGATAAAAATATAGCATTTGTTTTAAACTTAAAAATTTTCTTTGTTAAAAGAGTCAATTCATAAATGTGAGAGATATTTTTAAATTTGAATTTAAGAAAGATGATCACAATAGATCTTTAAATTTTAGCTAAACTTGTTGGTCATACAATAAACTCCCGATCATTTGTCAGCGTTTCTATGCAGTTTAGAGAAGATTTGGAGCTCATAATCTGCAAGCTTTCCTTTCACAAAAGAAAAACTATTTTTAACACATAAAATGCTCGAAAAATACTGTAAACTACCAGTCTCAAGTCTGTAACGGACTCGGACTGAATCTGTGGATTACACACGGAATTTACTTTTTCATGGTAGTCTTGCCACCGATTATCATGTACAATCAAGAGTTTAGTACAATTTCAAAAGAATTGAAAATTTTAATTTAAGTTCTCTTCTATCCTTTAGACTAAGTTTTATATTTTTAAACTAATCACTCTGTAATTCTTCTCGTTGTCTATCAAGAACTACGATCAAGAGATTGCTCTTCAGGATGCAATCCACCTGCTTGTTATTTTTCTCACAGATTTTAAACAAGTTGTTGTTTTTCAGGTGAATTGGCACTCTCTCGCTCAGCTTTGCGCCTTTTCTCCCATCGAAGAAACCATGGTTCTGCGAGCCAAACAGAAGCTGCAGCAACTTGGGCAGAACCAAGTATGATTTGGCATATTAAATAACTGCTTGTTGTCTCCAAGACATATCCTAGTGAAGAAAAAATAAAATTAGTTACTGAAATTGCTATTTATGTCAATGTAATATGTTAACACTTTGAATACTCCGGTTATAGTAATCAGATCAGATTGAGAATAACAATTTGTCCACCTTTATCTGCTTAAATAATGAAAATGTCAGAATGAGAATTGAGTTCATTAAGAGAGAGAGAGCTTGTTTTTGAGGGCAGGTGAGATTAACACGTTCACGCCAGGAAAAGTGAAAATACTGGTACGGGAAAAGAGAAAATACTGGTAGAAGAACTATTTCAATATTAGATAATATTCAGGAGGAGTTAATCTATTCCCAACAATAACAATTCACTGTAAGGAAATTTATCACGGTGAAGAGGCAATTTAATCTAGAAATTACATCCGTTAAAAACAATTGGCAGTTATAGATTTTTATTATTCCGCAGATTTTCGGTTAATTTTGTCAACTTTTTAAAGGGCTCAACACGAATCAGCTGTAATAAAGTGGCGAATCTTATAAGACTTTGAATTATTTAGAAATAGTGGCGATCAAAATCCTTCGAATTCGAATTAAATAAACCGAGAATCATACACATACCTGCCAACTTTTACGCATTTGGCGTAAAATTTTATTTTTATATTTAAAGTGGTAGTAAATATATATTTTCTTTACTTTTAAAAACTTAATTTTTAAATGATTTTGATCACCACTATTTGTAAAAAAATTGAGCATATATATTAATATGTGTTACTACCAGGGTCGTCAGCTTAAGCTTTTTTCAAATACAGCGTATTTTTTGCTTAAAATTGAAATTTTAATTCCATTTCAATACCACTGGGAAAAATCATAATGGAAGGGATTAAAAGTTGGCAGGTATGCATACATTAACCCTTTCGCGCCGACTGTCACAAATACGTGACAGCATAAGACCGTATCAATCAGGGTAAAAATATAAAACTGGTAATCAAAGTATTTCTTTAGCAGTTTATTTGTGGGCGGAGTTATAATTGTTTGATTTATTTAATTCACCATTACTTTGTTCAAAATAAAACTATTTAGTTATACTTTGAATTAACATTGATTATATATATGTTTAAACTAACAATAATTAAAGTAAAAGCAAAGTAAGTCTGTCAAATCAGCAACGACTACATTTAAGTTACCGTTTTTTATTTAATTGCAACTTGATTCTGATTTTGCACGAATGCTTTTCTGAATCACCCGTCCCCAAGGGGTTAACAGACTACCGATCGAAAATCTATGTTAACTGTCCGGAGCAAGTAGGTATCTCTGGATTACGTAACCAAACAAACCGATCAATCTCAACAAATCACCCACTTATCAAAAACTTGTGAAAATTCTCCCCAGACGTATGCAGGCTGTCACCTGTGCTTAACACGTTGAATGCCATTGGGGTCACCGGTGATTGGCGAAGCCAAAATTATTAGAAACACACAATTCGAGTAAATTTTTAATTTTTTAATATTATTATCGTTACTAAAATGGTTTGAAGAAATTAATGCAATATAGAACACACAAAAATAGTTTTATTTACATACACAGGGATGCCAACTTGCTCCGGACAGCGAATAAATATTTTCAAGTGGTAGTTTATTAATTGTAATTCTTGGTTTAATGAATTCAATTCGGTAGATTTTTATCCACCATTATTTCTAAACAATTCGAAGGTTTATATAATTCACCACTTTTTTCAGATATGTCATGCTAAACTTTTCAAAAAACTATCAAAATCTATCTAATATTTGTAAATTTAGTTTGTAGTTATTTACCGTTGTGGTTAGATGGGCAAGCCACTTAAAATTTGCGTGGCATTCAACGGGTTAATAGAAGACCAGTATCGTATTAACATATGTGGCTCTGGATTCCTTGACTACCACAGAGGTGTCTAGATACTTTTGGCCAGATAGGGTATTTATAAGGTACAGTACCTTATAAGGCACAGTACCTGAAGATAAGGCTCAGTATCTTAACAAAGTTAAAGTTGTACATAACGGAGAAAAACAGGCATTTTTTACATCGCTTAAAAAAAATTGGTAACTCTATTATTTCATTGTTATCATTTATCTTGAACATCGAACATATTTCAATAATATCAAATTATGTATCAGGCTTTGAAATCTTTCAATTGTTGTATTTTTAAACTCATGGTTATTAAATGAATAAAAGGTCCACTTAATTTCATCACTTATTTGTATAAAGGTGTTTTTCTTGTTATCTCACACTATGAGTCTGGCGTGTTTTCTCTTCAAAAAAATAAAATATAGTAGTTTGAGTTTTTCAATTACATCTAGAAACAAGATGGGAATTTCTTTCATAATATATTAAAAATATTTATCTTTTAATCTGAAGTTTAACTAAAATGTTTTAAGAAAGCTAAAGTGGCATGTAACACAAAGGAATATCAGCATGGTTTAAACACGTATGTACTCAGAGTGGCCATCAACCGGAAAAAATTTAAAAAGGAGCAGACAAGTATTAGAGAAGCAAGTTATTTTTACTTAATCCTAGCAAATAAAGCGTATGGCCAAATTAAAATAAGTCTAAAAAGATGTTAAAACTGCCTAACTTAATTCCTATGAAATTAAAACCTTTAAAACTGATTTTTTTTTGTCACCACTTTCTAAATTTTTCCTAGTTGTGGCCATCCTGGAATTATTACTTTTCTCAGAAGCATTTTTTATATCTTTGTTATATTTGTGGTGGTGGTTTAATGGATACGCTATACGCTTTTTTTTCAATTAAAAATTTAAGAAAAAAAAGACATAAAAGTGGTCACGTGGTTTAAGTACGAGTAATCTTGAGATAGTCTGCGGACAACGAATGCTCACTTTAACCAAATAATATATAACCCGTAAAACTGTCATTATGCCAAGGACGCACGTGTTAGTTGGAAACGCCCAGAATCATTACCTGACAAAATAATGAGCTTCTTCAAACATTATGGTAAACTCAAATAATGGTCTCATGATTAATTATTAAGAAAAATGACAGCTATAAAAATATTACAAGTTAACGGCTATAATATTATGTATAAGGCATGCCATCAATTACTTCTGGTATTTTGTCGCTAATTGCGTCATCTGTCAATTATCTGTTGTAATAACTTCAAGAGAAAAGCATGTAACTAAAATTTAAAATAGACGTTATGAATGCATTGGATGTTGTAAATGAAATAACATTTTACCCATTAATTCATTAAAGACGATTTTTTATCCGACAATCAGGCAAAATGTGCTACGTATTATAAGAAGAGTAGTAGTACATTAAAGTTTTAATTAAGTAGATATTTTATTAATGCTTAAATTTTGAAAAGAAATCACAGTTACATGTTTTCAGATAAAAATTAGAAGCTATAATACGAAAAATTTAGTAAGGTGGTTAGTTACTTATCTCAAAATTGTAAACCTAGATCTTCATATATACAACAGTTTTTATAATTTTGAAAAAAAAAAAACTCGTTTAACAAGGCACTGACGAGTGTCAAGACTCTTGTGTCAAGCGCGGGGTTCGTACAGTCCTTAGAAAATTAAAAAAAGTGGCAGTAAAATTTTGAAAATAAAATAAATTTTAATAAATTTGTATTCATCACTATGCTTAGTATTTTTAAGTAAATGCATTTATTCGCGAAATTCCTTGTACTGAATTTAGCTCATTTGTAATAATTTAATAATTCTTAAATGGAAGAAATTTGCAATTAGTTAAATACTAATTAATTAGTATATTAGAAGTCAACCCCAGGAACCATTACGATTGATACTTAGATTGAGAAAATCCGATCAATAGAATGAAAGTTATTCAGGGTGATATTTTTTTTTATTTTGCACACTGTCTTCTTTCTCTAATATTTAAATGTGTAATATGCTGTCTCTTGTAGGAGTTGGGTATAGTATATAATCCTACGCTCCTACATCACTTTTAATTTTTTCTGTCTCTCTTATGTTCACGTTTTTTTTTCTTTTCTTTCTGATTTTTCTTTAAGCTGCTTATTGGCTGAATACGAATAGTTCGTTTTGTAAAATAAATCCTTAAAATAAGATAATTTTGCAACCATCTTTGAAAATATTATAGAATAGAACTGTTACTTAACATAAAAAACGAGAAGTCTGGTAGCAAAATTATTTGATTCCAACTTATTCCGGGAGAAATAAATTATTCATGATTGCTAGTTTTTTTTCCTAATTATAAAGCCAGTATTTTCTAGTGAAATTTCTTTCTAGGAAATACATATTATAACTATTAATAAAATTTTTGGTTGTCATAGATAAGTTAATTCTTTCTAAAATAAGTTAAAAAATTTAATTTTGCGTCCAGTTTTTTTTTCTTTTCATGTAAATTATAACCCAGGAGAGGTAATAATTACTGCTTACTTACCCATGAGAGGTGGGCCACTTAAAGACATGAATCCTCCAGATACTACTGATATACTATAAGCCAGTGCTACTTTTTCTGGACTATAAGCATCAGCAAACATAACTACTACCAGGCCAATATAGGCACCACAGCAAAATCCTAAGGCAGAAGTTGCAGCCATTAGAGTGATGTAAGTTTTGCAAAATGGTAAAGTAAAAGCAAAAGCTCCCGACATAAGAAGGCCTCCGATGAAATAATATTTTCTAGGACAAAACTGAAAGTCAGATATCCAGGCACAGAATATTCGGCCGATAAGATCAGTAAAAGCTAAAACAGACAATAAAGATGCAGCTTCACCTTGAGAAAGACCAAGAGTTGTAGCACGATATGGAAGGAAAATTTGAGTTCCTGGATACCCAAGGGCATGAAAAAACAATGTCACCGTCATTATGTAAAATCGGCTATTTTCAAATATTGATTTATCAATGTTCAGTTTCTTAAGGCAAGGTGAGAATTTCCACTTCTTTGGCTTCGCAACATCACATGTTTTTTCAAGAGTCTCACTAGAGTCAGCGCTAGTAAAGTGTTCTTTAGTTAGAATTGCACCAGTAGTAGGACCAAAACTGTATGAGCTCAAGTACATAAAGGATGAGGCTCTCGAGTTCAGAAGCTTAGGATTTAAGCCTAATAAATTTGGCAAGGATTCTGTGCTTACAGAAGAATTATAAGTTCGATCATTTTTTCTTGAAATATCTGCTAAATGAGGAGAAGATCCACCTCTCACTAATCGATCATTTAAAGTTTTAGGAGAAAAAGCACTTATGTGCATGTTAGGTCCAGAAGAATATAGTTCACTGTTCTTTCTACCAATTACAATTTCTGGGCTATTTAATTTTAAAGCAAGTGAATTGTCCAAAGATAAATCAAGTCCTGACTCAAAGTGAATATTTTCACTTAACATATCTTTATTAGGAATATCATCTTGAATAGAATTATCTCTATATTCCTCATCTGAACAAAGTGTGTCTTCTCCACAAGAGTCTTCTGCTTGAAGTGGTTCTATTTCAGAATTGTCTTTTATACTAGGAACTATTGTTGGCAGATGCTTTTGATGCCACTCAACTGGTTGCCATAATGACGCTCCAACACAAGAATGAAGAATCAGACCTCCCATTATAAGAAAACAACCTCGAACAGAATATACGGAAATAAGTTCAGTGGCAATCAATGGTAGAATTATACCACCTATGGCATTACCAGCCATTGTAAGTCCATTGGCTAAACCTCTTTTTTGGTAGAAATATTTGGCTATCATTGTAATACCAGGAGTGAAAGTACAAGTCAATGCTATACCTAAAATCATAAAAATTTTCTATTAGTTTACATTAATTTCATGTTGTCAAATTTTAACCTACGAATAGCCGAGGTTCAAAATTAATTGCCTGCCTACTGTTTATGAGTCGAATTGTTGGAGATGAAGATAACGTATTTCAAAGCATACCTTTCTTTTCATAAATTAAAATTAAAATTACAAAGGTATGCTAAAATGGGTCATTTCCTAAATAATTGAATATGGGAGTAATTAAAAGAAAGCTGGATATTGTTTTTAAAAAAAGGTGATTTAGGCCCTATACTGACCGCAATTTAAGTTTGTCCCCTCCAAAGAGGTGAGATTTAGCCGCCATCATAAATTTATTGACAATGAGAGGATGCCAAAGAAAAGGTACGCTTGAGCATCATATAGTAATATTAGTTATTAAGGTAAGTATCAGTACAAAACTATTCATCCCATAGATTTTGATATGATCCAATTCGATTCAGAGTAAGAAAATTACAAAGGAAATAATAACTCAATTGTCTATAGATATGTATTTCAGGCGTGCAAATAGTTGTAATCAAACTTTGTACTTTCTTACGCTTGATACTTACAAAATCAACTATAACTTATGAACTATTAGTCCCATCAACTTGGCTTTGTGTCATTCGATTCAGAGTATAAAAAACATCATCGTAAACAATAACTCAATGGTCTATATAGGAATATTTAATTTTTTCTCCAGTTTTTGACTTTCTCTCTTCCTAAGTATACTCAGATAGTGGCTTAAGCCAACGCCTCCTATAACTGAAAGCCTCCACACGGTTTTTTATAGGTAGTCCGATCAGACCACTGTGAAGGCTATCCACTTTCCGAACGAGTCACTTAATACAAAATCTAGTTAAAATAAGAAAGTGGTAGCAAATATATGACTAAAAATTTGTTTTATTTATGAATATTATTGGTTTGCCTTACTCACTTGTCAAACCACTACAGGTTCAATTCTCAAATATATATGATCAATTTCTCTCAATTACTTTTATAAAAGGTTTTGGGTTCATGCGCACAACTGGTTCTCTTTTTAAGCAGTCTGCGCGGACTACTTATGAAAGACCGTGTGGAGGCTTCTTGATGTAGGAGGTGATGCTTAAGCCTGCCAAGCCGCAAACGTCAGGTTTCAATATTGTGCCGGAACCCCAATTTTTAAAACAAGTTCCAGCTTTCCTTTAGTTATTTTGGCAGCAAGCTTTTTTTTTTTTTTGACATGGGAATTGGTCTATGATTAGAGCTGGTTAAAAAATGCGATGGAATGATATAATTAACATAATTTTTTAAAAAGTAGTTATCAAGTTTTTTATCTGGAATATTCAGCTACGCTTAAAGCTGGAATTTTTACAGGTCCTTTTCAGTTGTCAAGTTGGGCATAGTAAAAAATATATTAAGTTAATTTAGGTACCATAAAAAGGAAAAGCTGAGTGGATAAAGTGTGTTACATTTTCAGAGTAGCTACAATCAGGGTATGAAGAAATTGTTATCTGTTTTAAAATGAATGGGGTATTATTGAGGCCCTTCCTATAAAACGGACTGTGACGTGTGTGTGGCTGAACTAGTACGCTTGGCCAAAGACGACACCACTGAAAAAACAAGAAACGCACCCTCTGCCTTAAAAATTCCCTTGATTTCAAGCAGGCTTGCTGGTATTGGCAAATGGCATAAGTAACAGCAACAACAAAGAGTAAAAAGGAAAACAAACATTGTATCAGAACTATTTTGTTATAGATTTATTCGAAGGCTAATAATCCTTTACCTACTTTATTTATGTCTACCTAATTTGAAATAAAAATTGTGCAAGCATACTCAAAGTTAATGTAGATTCGTGGTCAATCAAATAGTATTGCATTTTCTGTGGTTTATAATATTTTAGGAACAAGTATTGCCTGACCGGATAGTCAGAACATTGAGCCCGAAAGTTAAAACGTTTTTTTTTCATTGTTATTCATGAATATTCAGTAAAGTGTAAAAAATAACAAGTTTCCTGAAATCAGAATAATCCAAACAATGCCAACAAGCATCAATATACTGGAATTAAATTTTTACTTAACCACCATTATTAATAAGATATTTCCAACTTCATAAATTTCACCAGGTAGCGAATCGTAAATTGAGCAAAGAATATAAAACAGTATAAAGAAATAATAAAATGTATAAGTTGCTCTTTTAATTACTCTTTTCTAAGCACTTTTTATCCACCAATTTTTGCTGTTTACTTAATTAAACATTGAATTCACGCTTCATTATGTAGATACAGTGTGATTACAAAATAATTTTACCTACATATTGACACCCTGGGAAGCATACCGTTTGCGTGAACAGAATTAATTTTTGTGTATGGGTATTATAATCTATGTGCCCAAAAATTATACTAAAAACAAATGGGTAGCTTCCACAGTTACAAAGTTTCGAGTATGGTTAATAGCTCCCCACCTTTTAAAGAACCCATTTCCAAATGGTTAGGAAATCCTGGCATATACAAAAAAGTAAAATGATTTTTTTTAAAAAATAATCATTTTTATATTAATAATCTAATTTTTTTCGCAGAAATAGATTAATCCTTCTCTTCCTAAATAAGTATGTACTGTGAAGAAAGTTGGATTAATATTTTAACTGGTCTGTTAAGAAACTGCAGTTTTAATTTCTTAAGAAAATCAATAAATTTATACATTTCTCATATTGTTGCTTGCTGGTTTTCAATTATTTTAAAATGATATATTAAATAACGTGAAAGTTATTACCATAAGCCGGATAATAAATTGCTTAAAATGATTGTTTTAATAATTGATGATGCTTCTTTTCAAATAGTATCTTCAATTTCTTAGTTCGAAGAGACCTTCCTTCGGGTTTGAAAAGAGATTCTTCCGTGCAGTTTATTCCACGGTTTTTTCTACTGTGGAAGAATCTTACAATTTTTGTGCTCTAAGTGACATTTTAGGGAGTTTATATGCAATTTATTTAACAAAGTATAGTAACAGTATTAAGGTATTTACGAAATTTAAATTTTTTTTTCACCTCTTCGAAAGTCACATGGTCTTCACTAAATGGAAAGTCACATCTATTTCACTAAATTCTTCATTCGAAATGAAAAATATTAAGCTGGGAATTTTCTAAACAATTTTTAATAAAATAATATTACTGCATTGATTTCGCAGGATTTTTTTCAAATTTGTTATTTATTATAACCTTTTTTTAAAAAAAAATTAGTCCTTAGTATGTTCTTAATAACGCTTTCGATAATTTAATTCATATAAATTATTTTAAAATAATAATATGTCATGTTTTATTATGTAAAAAAATTAGTTGCATAAGTGCAAAAAATTTGTTAATAAAATAATTTAATAAAGATATCCAGTAAAAATTAATATCTTTTACTTATATCTCTATCATACATATCCATTCACCCGGCAGCTTTTAAGCGCCACAGTGATAGGGCAATTTCTTTCCAAAATTTAATAACCTTTCATCTTCGTGAGGGATGAAAGTGCATATATATCAAGATGGAAAAGAGTAAAACTGGTAACAAATACATTTCCTTTTTAGCCTTTTTTCGGGAATAATAAAATATCCATAGCTACCACCTTTTTTTTAGCGGATACAATACATAGATTGAATCGCTTCTTCCTCGAAAAATAATTAATAGCAATTAATTGTTTATTGTCGAGAATAGATTTTTTCTCTCGAAAATTATCTATTATTAAAATAGTTCTACTGCCAGTGCTTTCTCATTTCAGTCTCGTTTTCAGTCCAGACCCTGCCTTCGGATCGGTATCGTCCTTACCAACTGCTGATATTTTTCTTATTACTGGATCTTGTCAAATAATATCACTATCATAAACACAAATACTCCTACCCATTTAGGCCCACATCACTTACCATATCTATCATCCCCGATCTTACTCTAGTATCTTCTCACCTTTATCCAAACTTGGTTCCACGACTAGAAAATGGCTATTTCTCCCTCCACAAGTGCAACTATTAATTTCTCCAACAAACGTATCTCACCTCCTATTCAGTTAACTCTCTTTAACACGTTGAATGCAGAGATGCCAACTTGCTCCACTTTGAAAATAATATTTTTCTAGTGGTGACGAAATTTAAGTAATTTTTAGTTCTGCATTTTAAATTTTAAGTATTATTTCAACCACCACATATCGAATATTCAAAGTAGCATATGAAATGCTACTTTATTGCATGCGATTTCTTCCATTGTCAACATTACAGGCGCCCACGGGCTCAAGCTCATATGAAGGAGACATTTGTCCGCTTCGCTGACAGACACTCCGTAAGAAACACCAGTTCAAGTTCAAGCAGTGATTTCGTGGTGACTATTTTAAAAAGTGAGCGTAATTATCCTTATTTTTCAGTTTTACTATTCAATTTGCTACCAATTTATTAAAACATTTGCAGAAAGCGGAGCAGTTAGCATCCCTGTGAATGCCACGCTAATTTTACGTGGCTTGCCCGTCTGGCCACTCTATAAATAACTGCAAACTAAGTTTACAAATATGCCGGCCAGTTGGCCGAGTGGTTAGCGTGCCTGACTGTGAAGCCAATGGCTGTGGGTTCGAATCCCGCTCTGGTCATGGATGTTTTTCTCTCTCTGTGTTGTCTTCTGATGTGTGAATGTATGAATGCGGCACACCCTATGAACGGGCATTTGTGGCAGTGTGGCTTGTGTAATGTTGCTCATTACCGTCCCACTGGGTAACGATAAATGATCAACACTTCCGGCATCTTCTAAGGCGAAGAACGAAAGTTCAGTCTCTGCCGTTATTGAAAAAAAAAGTTTGCAAATATTACACAGATTTTGCTAGTTTTTTAAAAGGCTTATCATGATATATCTGAAAAAAAGTAATGAATTATATAAGTCTACGAATTGTTTAGAAATAGTGGTGGATAAGAATCTACTGAATTGAATTTATTGAACCAAGAATCACAATTAAAAAACTACCACTTGAAAGAATTTATTCGCTGTCCGGAGCAAGTCGGCATCTCTGTGTATATAAATAAAACTATTTTTGTGTCTTCCATATTGCATTAATTTCTTCACACCAGTTTAGTAACGATAATAATATTAAAAAAAAAAAATGTACTCGAATTACGTGTTTCCAATAATCTTGTCTTCGCCTGTCATCGGTGACCCCAATGGCGCAACGCACAAACTCAGTGCCGGTCACCGGTGACCCCCATGGCATATAATCTTTTAATGAAAAAATTCCCCAAGTTAATTCCCTCAAAATTCTCGGTACTTACTACACATTAAATATTTCTTTCTACTGCCATTTCCAATACCTAAAAAAAGTGTTTAGAAAAATTAATGCACTCTATCACGCAATGGGGGCCCCGAACATATTACCTCATTCAGATAGTAAACGCTATCATCAGAAGTACGTTAGAGTATGGCAGCCCAATCCTCTTCTCGGAGTCAAAAATCACATCTCTGAGTAATTGAAACAATCTATAACTCTGGATTTCGAGTTGCAACTGGCCTCCTACGTTGGACACCAATCCCTATTCTGTACGAAGAAGCTGGCATTACTTCAATATCGCACAGACTATTTTTAGCAGCAAAATATTTTTACCTCAGCCTCTGGTCCCTTAACTCTCACTCCCCAATGAATCACCTTTTCTATCAATACCATTTTACCAGATTTAAAAAAAAAATTCCAAGTCTTCCAGATCACCTGGAAAAAAAGTGTCTCCGTAATGAGTTTTTCTCTGACAGATATACGGAACTACCAAATTTTGATTTCTTCGATAGCAGCAAACTAAGCAGCGAAATAGCTATGCGTACCCTCTTTCATGATTATCTTACAACTTCAGCTCTTCATCATCATCAACTCAACCAATCCATGAATTCAACTCCTCTCAACTCGAAGCACAGAGGATAAAAGCGAGTAGCACAGGTCCTCTCCACCAACTTCACCAAGTGAAAAGTTGATAAAATTATTCAAAAATCTAAAAATTTAGTTTATAGCTCTTTACCGTTTTTTAAAATGATTCGTGGAACCGGAAGCAGTTGGTCTTGCACTTCAATGACCAACACAACAAAGGAAATTTTTCAAGCATCGTCTAAGCCCACATAACAGATAATAGTTTCTGTTTATCACTGTCATTTTCCTGTAACACTTTAACAGATATTTTAGATTGCTTTAGATGAGTTGCTATCTGCTTTAACTACAATTGGATTTTCCACCGATCCCTCAAAATTATTATAATGCTGTATGAGTTTTTGTCATAATATGTATTTCAGGTATTTGAAAAAGTTGGCATAAAACATTCCTTATCACCGCAATAACTCGATAACTCAACGCATGTAAGGATTTAAGTTATGGCTGAGCCGTGGTAGCCAAGAGGTTAGAAAATCGGCCTCTGGTCCGGAGTGGCTGAGGTTCGATTCTCGACTCTGCTAAATCTCACCAAGTATGTGCGATATACGAACTCATGAAATCGTAATAGATCGCGGAGCAGTACCATGGATATACAGATCTGGAGAAAATTTCCTTCCCCTTCACATCTATGTCTAAATTGAGGAATTGGCTTCAAGAATGAGTGGTGCTGCCCTCTATCCGTAGAGTTTTGAGCCAAGACGTATTACTTCCACCCTTGCGGTGCTCTCTTGTCAAACGAAAGGCCCATCTGTCTCTTTTAATTTGCGAAATGCCAAATGCTGGCGAGTTTTGTCCAAGTGTCATTAGAAACAACAAACAACATCAGAAACAACAGTATGATATGGCTTGGGAGAAGATTTGTAATATTTAAGTACAATTATTGGTTTGTTCCACATTTTTACACTATTGATAAGCGGTAATATACTGTTTGTAAAGATATTCCCTTGAGAAATCATTTACGGAAATAAAAGAATAAATGAAATGACTTTTTTATAAATAAATAAATTAAAGAAAATAAATGGAAATCGTTTTGTTTTGTAAATAAATTTCTGGGAAAAGTGAAAAAAAAGCATTTTTACAACACAATTGCAATGAAAAATGCGTGGAATTTTTTGACAGACATTTTAATAAAAGTGATAGTTTTCATCTTTTATCATTATTACCTTGAAGAACTCCGTAAGAAATATAAAGATATTCGAGACTTGGAGCAAAGGAGGACATGGTCAATCCAAAAAATCCAAGAAGACCTCCAAAAATCGCAACTCTTCGTGGTCCAATGGATTGAGCTAGTACACTTGCTACTGGTGCTGTAAAGATAAATATTATCTTTTAAAACAAATCATTAACAATGAAAAGCTTATTTTCAAAATAACAACAATAATAATATAACGCTATACTTTTCGACGAACAACGCTATACTTTTCTATCATGTTTCTTTATATTTTTTAAAAAGATTTCTTGTCTTTCTCCTCAATCCATTTCAGAGTGTCTGGAAAACTTGAAATGGTGGTGACTAACATTTCCAACCTGTCAATTCTTTAAGCTAAACTAAGAAATTTGTACTTAGGATTCGGTTTGCAAGGTTTATAAAGTACAACGAGTTAATTTTACTACATATCTGGATTCTGATCTTCATGATCTTCCCTGAAATCAGAGCACAAAGATAATTTTCCCTTTTAAAGAGACGGCAAATGGGATTGCAGTCGTTCTACCATACTTTTAAGATGTGTGTACAACTTGTTATTTTGCCAATTCCAATCAGGGTACTAGTAGTACTTAATAATTAGAAACCATCCAAAATCAGACGTCTCATCACATTTCTCACAGTAAAAGCTTGTTCAAGTCATGCGTCACTTAATTAATGTTGATTCTATTCCCAAAACCATTCAAGAGAATGCTACTATAATACGGAAAAGGGTTTTAGAGAGATTACAGTATTATAAACTGCTGAAACTTAAAAACACAAAATGCTTTTTACAGGTGACTTGGAAAAAGCTAGAATTCCAGCATGAGGCGTAAGTTTTTCTGCCCAGCACAAATCCCCTAGAATTGCTGTATTTGGACATCCATTTACACCTTGACCTGCCTGTCAGTAAAACTGCCCAGCAAAAGTCCCCTAGAATTGCTGTATTTGGACATCCATTTACACCTTGACCTGCCTGTCAGTAAAACTGCCCAGCAAAAGTCCCCTAGAATTGCTGTATTTGGACATCCATTTACACCTTGACCTGCCTGTCAGTAAAACTGCCCAGCAAAAGTCCCCTAGAATTGCTGTATTTGGACATCCATTTACACCTTGACTTGCCTGTCAGTAAAACTGCCCAGCAAAAGTCCCCTAGAATTGCTGTATTTGGACATCCATTTACACCTTGACCTGCCTGTCAGTAAAACTGCCCAGCAAAAGTCCCCTAGAATTGCTGTATTTGGACATCCATTTACACCTTGACTTGCCTGTCAGTAAAACTGATATGAGCTCATTTAAGATTATGACAATCGTTTAATCAATTTTTGAGATCGGTTGTCCCTCGGAAATTTGAACACGCGTGTATACTGACGGTTCACTGATGAATAGCGAGGAGGGAGCAGGCGCCGGAGTTTACAGTGATTTACAGTTTTTTTCTTTTACACCCCTGTTTGTGCTCCCCTTTCTCAGTTTGACTGTGAGATTGAAGCAATCTATATTGCCCTGAAGCAATTATTGATACAAAAAATGCCTTCAGTAGAGCTGTGATTTTCTCCCTCTCCAATTTCTAGTAAAAAATAGCATAACTGATAACTCTCATAACTCCTTCAACTACAAAAATATGTGAAAGAACAGTCCAATTTTGTTACTTTCGAGGTGGATACCCTCTCACTGTGGAATCCCAGGGAATGAAAAGACTAATTTTCTGGCATGGAAAGGAATACCAATCTTACCAAAGCACTTCTACTAAGTTAACGAACTTACTTACAGTGAGGAAGGAACCCGACACGAGCTGTTATCGCAGGGACGACCGGGTCATTGTACTAACTGAGATATACTTTTATCATAACTTTTGTATGAAATTATTAAGCACTTGTAAATAATTCAACTAACACTCGTTCATAATTATTTAAGCTTTGTAAATAATTTCTTATAATTTACTATTGGTTGCACATACTTTACAATTTGATTTTATTTTACTTGTCTTGTGCTAGAGTTTTATACTAATCAAATTAACTCTTGGCACAATGGAAATTTTCTTCTACCCTTTTTCTTCTACAACTTTTGACTCTATGAGTTACTAATTATACAGAGTATTCCAAAGTTATCTTTACATCACCTGGCTTGAAATTGATTTCAGACTGGAAGTGCTTAAGGCCACCAATGGTGCGCATGTTGAAGTATACTAAACTAAACTTTATTAGTTGCAGTAATACATGCAAAAGACAGAATATAAATATCTTGTTTATTTTCGAAGTTATGAATTTTTGAAGTTGTAAAGAGAATTTTGGAACACCCTGTATATCTTCCTAGAATCAGTTAGTGTTGAGATATCCATAATATCCAGCTGGGGATTAAAGACCAACATTCCCATGAACAGATACGTAAATACTGGCAGCTGAATCATATCCTTCTTAAGAATTTTTTGTCTTGAAATAAAAAATAAAAAAAATTGCCGCACTATATTAGACAAATGGCCATTTTCTCTTGCCATCGTGACTCTTGGACGACCTTGCCCATCACCTTCTACATCAAAAAGCCTCCACACGATCTTTTATAAGTAGTCCGCCCAGACTATTTAAAAAGTGAACCAGTGGTGCGCATGAACCCAAAACCTTTTATAAAAGTGAGAGAAATTCATCATATATATTTGAGAATTGAATCTGTAGTGGTTGACAAGTGAGGCAAACCAATAATATTCAAAAATAAAACAAATTTTTAGTCATATACTTGCTACCACTTTCTTATTTTAACTAGATTTTGTATTAAGTGACTCGTTCGGAAAGTGGATATCCTTCACAGTGGTCTGATCGGACTACCTATGAAAAACCGTGTGGAGGCTTTCAGTTATAGGAGGCGTTGCCTTGCCCAGGATTTCCCTTGATGGATCCGGTATCCTGGAACTGTTTCCATTAGTTACACACGACACCGGGCGCAAAATTGAATTCTCTACAAATCTGAACCTGAGATTGGCAGCCTCCCCACAATTCACCACCTCATTCCATCATCTAATCCTTAGTGGTTACTCATTTTTACTGTTACAATTTGAATTTAACCTATTGCTGTAAAACAACACCAAGAAATTCGCGAGGTGTGCTAGCGAACGAAATACATCTTGACTTGACTTGATATGTATTGTAGCAGAGTACGTGCCCGCGAAGCGGGCATCTCACTCCAGACCTGAAAGCGAGACAGAAAAGAGAAAATACTGGTAGGAGAGCTATTTCAATGTTAAAAAAATATTCGGGAGGAGTTAATCTATTCTCAACAATAAACAATTCACTGTTATAAATTTTTTCTCACCGAAGAAGCAATTCAATATAAATATTGTATCCGTTAAAAAAATGGTAGCTGTGGATTTTTATTATTCTTCAAGAAAAACCAAAAATTGAAATTTATTTGTTACCAGTTTTTACTCTTTTCCGTCTTGATATATATGGGCTTTCAGCCCTGTCTCACTCCTTCTTCTGATGTTATAATAACATACCCTCCAACTTATGAGGATTTTGAAAATAATTCTTTCTAGTGGTAGCGAACCAAAGTAGAAATTTTTAAAGCAAATGGATCTCTCATAAAACTTTTATCAGAACTTAAGAATCTAGCCATATGGCCTGCACTTTTATAAGTAATAGTGGACAAGTTAAGCTAAAATTAATTTTTTTTAAATATTAAGACATTAATTTTGCTACCGTCTGAAAAGAAGATTTCTGAAACTACGGAAATTCCGTAGCACTTGGAGGGTATGTAATAATCGAGACTAGAGGGCTTTGGCAAAGAAAAGGATTCGAGAATCGGCTGTGAAGCCTCTGTTAAATTACAGTCAAATCTGGGTATAACAAATACGTCTTAACTTACGAGCGCTTATAAAGCCTGTTTCTCTACTGCCTCCGCTTGCACACACGTTTACGCTCGCGTATTTGATGTATAAGATTTGCATTTTTGTCTAAAAGCAGTGGTTTTAAATTCAGCTCAGTTCTTTTCATAAAAATCGAGAAAATATGCAAATTCTCTTAATTTACTTCACCAGTGTATTTATCGTTACATATTATTAAACTAAATATCTCAACATTATATGAAGTCACTCAAATATGATATGATCAGTAACTTAAACTAAAAAACTAAACTAAAAAAAAATGAAACTGAACTAAAAAATAAAACTAAAGTCTTAGCTAACACTAGAAAATATTAAAATATTGCAAGCATAAATCTCCCTCCACTTTTTTTCTTCGTAAATATTTACATGATGGTTTATTTTCATAACAATGGTTTGAATTGGTTTAAATGAAGGATTTCAGTAAATAATAAAACAAAGTAATTTTAAAAGAAGTATATCAACTTGCAAAGAATATTTTTGCAGTTAAATGCATTAAACAAAATTGGAGAAGTATTTTTAAATGGTGATTAGTAAGAAATTTAAATTAATACTGACTGAAAACCTTTATATTAATCAAAAATGTTGAAGTAGTTATTTCCCAAATGAGACGCCAAAATAACGTCAAGAAGAGAGTGGGCTATAATATCATTTTCATGTTCAACTCAATTGGCCCATTTTTTTTGTCTGAAGAAGTGATAAAAAGAGCGAACGATTCTTGTGAGGAAAAAACCCTTTACGTCAAGTGTTCCAGATGGCTCTTAGAGCTCGCGTCACGGTAATAAAAGCTGCGACAAGTGACTTTCTTTTTTTGACAACACACTACAAAAATATTGCCATTTATGCGTAAACAAAAGATAGATTCACTGTATTGAATTTTGAAACAATATTACGCATTGATTGTTCATATGAAATACATCCTTTTTTAAGGTGTCTGCAAATTGAAAAAAAGAGCCACTTATTTAAAGACTTTCTCTTAAGCTATTTAGATCTTTAAATTGATGATATAATTTCTTAGAATACGTTTGAATAATGCCAAAGAAAATTATTCAAACATTGAAGTGGATTGGCTATAATTCGCAGATAATTTTAAAGTTTCACTTTTTGTATAATACTAGATTGAATATATTTCATTTGCTTACAATCACTAAGAATTTAGTACTTTTTTTAAATTTTTTATCATAATTTTGCTTCAAAAATAACTTTTAATTTAAATATTAGAGGTTTGAAATTAATATCTTATATCCGCATACACACTTATTGTAATCTCATTTACTCATCACACTTACTAGTTTCGAAATTAACCCTTTGCATTTCAAGTGCTTGACCCATTCCAAATAACTGTTTTTTGGGGAAAACAAAACATTTTGAGATGATGTAAGAAGTTGTTATACCTTAAATGGGGTTACATTGCTCAACAGGGGTAACTTTGCCCATTATCTAAGAAAGTTTGGACTACAAAATTGTTCATTAGCCTTTGAATATTCTGCAGATAATCAGGGCTGTTGTTGCATAGGGTGGAATTAAGAACCAAAATAACAGCTAGTTAATCATATGATTTCTATCCGTATAACATAGTGGCTTTGAGGTATATAATTAGGAATTTTTCATATTTAATTTTCGTGCAATTTTTCTATTGAGTAATGTTTATCCATGAACCATAGGAAAAATGTGGTTACTTAGTTCATTTCTTACTAAGAGTCACCTAGCGTCGAGACGGATAGTATGATGCGATACTGATTCTAACAGTAAGAAGCACGTTTTTACTAAATTAATTTATCATTATTGAAATTAAAAAAAATCATTTAACGGCACCGAGATCACACACATAACAATATAGTTAAGTATCTAAAATCAGGAACAATTTATTTGTCGATATAGAAATTAACCACTTTTCGATATCTAAATAAAGGCAAGATTCAGTATCGGAATTAAATATTTTTTCCAAATGTTAGGCATAGTTACCGAATAGACACTATTCGGTAACCACGCCTTACCGTTAGAATAAGTACCTAGTGACCATACATACAGACATATAAAAATATTGGATAAGAGAATCTCTCTTATGATAACTAACAATCGTGGGAAAAGGGCCGCTTACGGCCTCAGGAGCCCAGATAAATATCGATGATGATGAACTAACAATCATCATCATCGAAATTTATCTGGGTGTCTGAGGCCATTCATGACCCTTTTCCCATCCAACCTTATCTATTAACTTTAAATTTCATCTATCTGGTAATTGGAATGGAAATTGAAGTGACAATAAAATTAAATATTTTGTATTTTACATAAAGTTCCGTTGCTACAAAAATAAGCTGCCATCGGCCTGAGGTTTACCTCTTCTCTCAAGTTTTCAAAAGTAAAAATTTCATTAAATCCTGCTGTGTTACAATTGATGGTCTTTTCTAAAACTTTGCAATATGATAATCAAAGAAATTACAATATGATAATCTAAGAAATCTATCTGAAGATTGCGATGTACGTTCTTGTTTCGAATAAACCATCTTGCTTTTGTTATTTTTCGGTGTATTTTCTCGCATCTTTTGCCATTTTCTAGCAGTGACGAGTAAGTTAGAATGGGTCGGATCATTGAGATGTACAGAGATGCCAACTGCTCCGCTCTCTGGAAAAGTTTTAATAAATTGGTAGCGAATTAAATAGTATAACTTGTAAAATAAGCATAGTTACGCCTACTTTGAAAAATCAGTAACCAAATAATTAATACTTTTAGGTTACGTGTTATATGATTCTTATAATTTTTGATATTTAGTGGTGGAAAATTTAATTAAAATTAAAAATACTAAACTAACAATATCTTAAATTTCGTTACCGTTAGAAAATACTATTTAGCAAAGCGGAGCAAGTTGGCATCTCTGGATGTAGTGTAAGCGCTTAAGTCTGAGTTTCATTTTAACTAACAATCTTATATTAAAAAGTGGTAAAGGGTAAAAATTTTAAAAATCTATCGTTCCCGAAAATTTTCAGGATTTTTATGAATTGGAGCCTAAATAATTTTTCTAAAGATAAAATTGAAAATAATAATTTGAAATCGTGTTATTAGGATTTATTAAGTAACCGAACTACTGAGAGTGTTTCTTATAAGAGATTCTCGTCAGTTGCAGACACTTCCCGTTAAGAGTTAATTTATATGCTTTATAAATGTACTTTTATCTCATGCGCTTTAGACATAAGTATTAAAAAAGTGTGGTAGATCTTAAATCTTTTTAGACTACTTAAAATAGTTTAAACGTTTTCAGATCCGATCTACACAATTGTTCACCCCACCAAATACAAGATTCCTACTACCTGGAAAAATTAAAAATTGATGACAAACTTTTCTCAAGACTATGGAAAATTTTCTGCCCATTAAAGTACCGTAAACCGGGGCGAGTCTACCCATCCAGGGGCGAGTCTACCCATTTTAGTTTTATTTAATTTTCACTATTTTAAATTGCAAATAAAAAAATTTTTACCGACGGAGGACTTAGTTCAGACTCTAAGGAAGATGGCGCTGTAGTAGTTTGATCCGTTTTTATTTATTTGGTGTCTTTTTAACCGATCTGTTCAAACGTCTTTTGAGAGATTTGTATTGAAAATCAGCAAACTTTTAGTTGGTGCTCCGTAAGTATATTATTATTATTACTATTTTCACTTTGGTTAAGTGATAAACTTATCTAAGACTAAGATTACATTAATTTTATATGAAAAAAAACAAAAAGAATCTAAGTTTTGTTGTTGTAAACAAAAAGCCAGAATTCGCGGGGCGAGTCTACCCATTCGTAGTTAGTTTTAATAAAGCATAATAATATAATTTAGAACTTTGTTTATATTAAAATTAAGTCATTTTAAATGAATTTGAGTATATTATTTAATTCTGCATTGATAAATTTATCATTAATAAGAAAATTTATAGGTTAAATATAAATGTAAATATAAAATATGTTTATTTTACCAATTTTTTCAATTTTTATATTACAAAATTAACTTTTTTTATTTAATTTTATATTTCAACGAGAAAACATTGTAAGAAAAATCACACCTCCTAAAAGGATTTTTCACGATTCCCAATGTTTGAATTTCGATTTTGTTAATGATCTTTAATTATTATTATTTATTAATTATTTAATCGTAAATTTATATTAATTTTAATTTATTTTTATCAATAACAATCAGAAAAAAATGTTATTTTATAATGTTAATGATTATAAAAAGAAAACTGTGATCAAAATGTGATAATCGATCAAATACTCAATTTGTGTTATTTTATGGATAAAAAATGGAATATATAATAAAGTTATGAATTTTACTTCATAAATATCCTATATAGTAACTAAAATAACAATTTAATAGTAAAATTTGATTATTTACAATGTTAACATTCATTTTAGTAGAATGGGTAGACTCGCCCCTTACGAGAGATTTGTCAGCAGTTCTATAAAAATATACAGTAACAGCGTAACTGTTAATATTTTCTAAAATCGATTTCACAGCTTTAAAAAGGGATAAATAGCGATTCCGAAGCACCTATTAAAAGCCTTTTTTCTTTAATATTTACAAAAGTTTGACCACTTGAAAGTTGACAAACTGAAAAAATGGGTAGACTCGCCCCGGTTTACGGTATTATAAAATCAATTTTGAAATTTTCACAAAAATGTGAGCAAATTGATTATATTTTTGGCAAATACGAATACCAAAAAATATTTAATTTCTTCAAATTTTTTCTTCAATTTCCCTTTAAATATTTTTCCTGATTTTTAAAAGGTATCAGGTTTGGAGTGATTAAACTCTTAGTTCACCATTTATCAGATGTGAAAAAAAACCTTAAAAATTCAAAAAGTAAAAACAAATGGTAGTAATTATGCATTTATTCCAAAACATATTTAGAGCTTGATATTTTTTTCTACAGTTTTTAAAAATTATGATGAGACGATGTAATTTCAGATCCCGTTATCAATTCCAAACTTATAATGTCTGACTATTTTGCAGTATATATTTAATTGATAGTTTCAAAATGATTTTGCTATTGTCCCTAAATCGGTGATTTCTCTGAAATCGGTTTAAAACTACGCAATAAAAAATAGAAAATACACTGAACCTATATAAGGAAACCAAGCGTAAGGGAAAAAAATATAAAACGAAATGTTCTTCACGTACAAAGAAAATAAATGACTTCATCCATTTATATGAACATGTTCGTAAAAATCACGTATTTGAGAAAGAATCAAAATAAGAATTTAAAGGCATACATATTTTAAACAACTTCACGTTCCATTTTAAACTATACTTTAAACACGGCTGAGAGTATTTTAACTAACATCACTCTTAACTTGAATATTTTCACTTTTACTATTTAGTTGCCTATTAAAGATCATATTAGAGATAATTCATAAGAGAGCTTCTTTTTTCAAAAAGCTATCAGCGGCGTATGACGACATTTCTGAGCATGGGTTCCTATGCAATTTTAATCCTGATAATGTGCCCTAATTCTTCTAGAAGTTTGTCTCCTGTTATGTATAACATTTTTTTAACTTCCACATCTCGACAAAAAATAGACTAAAAGTGTCATTAAAAAAAAAGAAAATAAACTTATAGCTTGGCAAGAGAAACCGATTGCAGATTTGAAATCAGTTATTTGAAAATATCTATGATTTGTCATAAAAAACTTCTCTTCAGTGTAATTTACCAGATTTGGAGCTCCGACAATTCAACCTTCTTTACAGAGGAGCCCATGAAGGGAGGAGAAAAAACATTTAAGATTAGCTTTAACAATTATTTCATGTTAACTACTTAAAGTTTTTTTTTGAATATTTTTTGCAAAAATATTTTATTTTAATAATTTTTCTTCGTCTCTTTTCATCAATCTTAATTATTTTTCATGCTTTCTCTACATTTTTAACTACATTTCCCCTATATATATACCCTATATATATATCCCCTATATGTTTTCTTGTATTATATATATATATATATATATATATATATATATATATATATATATATATATATATATATATATATATATATATATATATATATATATATATATATATATATATATATATATATATATATATATATATATATATATATATATATATATATATATATATATTATATATATAATACAAGAAAACACAAAGAAAGTTACGAAAAACAATAAGTATCATTTAATGCGCTTAAGCTGCAAGTAAACAGCAAGTTAATTTTAATATTAATAAACTAGTTACTTGGAATTCTAATGTTTCTAGGAGCATCTATTTAAATACCACTTTTAATGAAATGAACAGAATTAAAAGAATATGTAGTAATATTTATTTATCCAAAAAACAAATCGATAAACTCTTTCAAAATTTGATAAATAACAATGGATACCCAACTAAAGTAATAAAATTATAGATAAAATCATTGAATTAATCGTATATTTTTGTGGATATTTTTACTAAACATTTTTTTGTTGTTAATTTTTATAATTTTCCCTTGTGAATATCCATTTCAGGTAAATCCATAGCCAAAATTATTTACTAAATACTTTCTTTGTTAATTTGTATAATTTTTCCATGTGCAAATCCATTTCGGGCAAATCCGTGTATAGAATTATTTACTAAAAATTCCTTTACTAAATAATTTCCTTTGTTAATCTATACAGTTTTTCCATGTGCAAATCCGTGGGTAAAATTGTTTGCTAAGAATTTCTTTATTAATTTATGCAATTTTTCCATGTGCAAATCCATTTCGGGCAAATCCGTGTTAAAATTATCTACTAAAATTTTTTTCTTTGATAATTTAAATAATTTTTCTATGTGCTAATCCATATCGTGCAAATCCGCGGCTAAAATTATTTGCAAAAACAGGCAATTTATGTTTCTCTTTTCTATTTTATATGTTTTCTTAAATAAATATCTATCTTCTAAAACTATTTATGATCAATTTCTAAAATTACCCAGTATAATATTACCTTGCGCACATCCATTTCGGGCCCATCCTTGGTAACTAACAAATCAAAGCTCAGAATAACAAATCACTTCAGCAGTGCAGTAAGAACGACATTTTAAAACCCTCTTGTTACACGCAATTTGCGCTTTTGTTTTCATCTTTTGTTTTCATATTTTGTAATCTGGCAATCTTTCTGCGAAAACATTTTTAAATCATTCTTGAAAAATTTTCTGCCCATGTAAGTTGATCTGATTTTGCTACTCGCTTTATAGTTCCCTTTTTAATGTTTTTTTCTTTTTCTTTTATTTTATTTTATGTTTTTACATGTTACTTATTTTTATTTTTTGTGATCTATTTTATTTGTTGTTATTTTTATAAAAAATTTTTTGAGTGCTCCTCACACTATTGTATTAATATATTTTGCTTCGGCTTTATTGATACAATATCAGAAAGCACTCTGTTTTGCGGATATATATAATCGTGTGGGCTGAAGAAAAGATTATATCTTTTTTTTCCGGTTTTTTAAATAAAATTTAACTTTTTTTTTTTTTTTTAAAACTGTTGTTTGTTATTTTTTTTTACTTATTATTTCCCCCCCTTTTTTTTCATTTGTCTATTATTTTTCCTTGTTTTATTCTTCATTTTGAACATATATAGGGGAAGCTCGGGCAAGATGGGACCACCGGGCAAGACGATACATCGCTATTTTTCCTATGCGCATTCACGATAGCAACATCTAAAGTGCGTTTTCGGAAAGAATAAATTATTGCTCTCAATACGCACAAGTTTTTTCATCAGTTCACAAGGTGTTACCGCTTGTTGTACATTGTTTTGTTTTTCTTACATCGTGTTAAAATATTTTTCCAGGTTTGTATGCTGATATTATTTGTTTAATACATTGCAATAAATTTTTCAAATTTGTGGCCCTGTAGTGTTATTATTGTAAAAACATAATGAGAAGTGTAAATTAAAATTTATTTGTTCAAACAAAATTGCAGATATTTTTTTTTTAAAAATGCACTATCCGGGCAAGATGAACTGGGCAAGATGGGACAGCCAAAGTAGAATAAAAGTGTAATATAAAAATTAATTTCTCCGGATTTGGCAAAAAGCATAAAAAATAAGGTAATATTAACAAAAAAATATGAACTAGCAAATATAACTTAACAAATTATTTAAAAAAAATTTATAGAAAAAAATTATA
Organism: Parasteatoda tepidariorum; assembly: GCF_982258835.1. Lineage (NCBI taxonomy): Eukaryota > Metazoa > Arthropoda > Arachnida > Araneae > Theridiidae > Parasteatoda > Parasteatoda tepidariorum. The sequence goes on along the minus strand of NC_141766.1, from coordinate 15,794,959 downwards.
ATTACTTAATTGACAGGCTATATTCAGATTGCTTAGAATGGGTTCATGAAGTATGCAGTGCTTATTCCGGTTTTATCCGCATCTTATACAGTAACTGTGATGTTTAAGAACGTTTTTTTGTCGATTATTCTTTTATTTTGACATTAATTTCTGTGATTTTTGAAATATAATTATGTGTCCCATCTTGCCCGGGTAGCCCGGGCAAGATGTTCTATTTTTGTTTATGTTAAGTTATTATTACTAAACTTTATTATTTATTTATTTTCTGTATGAGATATATAAGAGCAATGTTCCCACTATTTGTTTACAGTATAAAATATATAAAATTGCTCTAGTTTACTATTTTCTAAACCAAGTTTCCTTAAGCGGTCCATATTGCCCGCCTTTCTCACACACATATATAAACTGCTGTTTGTAGAAAATGCAACACCATGAAAGAATCATCAGAATCAAATGAAATTTAATGCAGAAACGACTTGTACTGATACAAATAAATGATGAAATTTTCAAAACAAAAGAAACAAATTAAGCGTCCGAAATCAGTATTTGGTGCAGCCACCACGCGCTGCAATAAGTGCTGCTATACGACGTGGCATGGAGTCAAACAGATGTTGAATATCTGCTTGAGGAAGAGAATTCCATATCGCTTGTATGCGCAACCAAAGTTCGTCTTTGGAAACTGCAGGACGCGGATCACGAGTGAGACGCCGACCAACCATATCCCACACGTGCTCAATAGGCGACATATCCGGCGAATAAGCAGGCCAAGGAAGAAGTTGCATGCGTTGTGCTGAACAGAAGTCTCTAACAGTCCGCGCAACATGTGGGCGTGCATTATCCTGCTGAAAGATAGCTCCAGGGATGCCTTGAAGGAAAGGAACGACTTCGGGCTGTAGCACTTCACGGACGTATCTGTTGCTATTGAGATTACCCTCAATTCGTATCAAATTGGATCGTCCATGATACGAAATCGCACCCCAGACCATAACTCCGGGTGTTCGACCACTATGTCGTTCAATAATACACTCAGGAAGGCAGCGTTGACCGGCATAACGTCTAACACGAACACGGCCATCATGGGTCCACAAATTGAAGCGTGATTCATCTGAAAAGACAACTTGGTGCCAATCAGCTCGCCAGTCTCTGTGCTCAAGAGCCCACTGCCGACGCAGCCGTCGATGATCCGCCGTGAGGGGAATCCTGTATAATGGCACCCTTGCACGCAATCCACGGCGCAGCAGACGACGACGAATTGACGAAGCCGACAATTGTACACCTGTAGCAGTAGACCAATGTGCTGCCAGCTGCCTGGAGGAAGCTGTGCGATCATTCACCGCCATGCGGAGCAGGTGTCGATCATCGCGCTCTGACGTCACCTTCTGTCGTCCAGTGCCTGTTTTTCGAGTTGTTCGGTGCTCGTCGGTCCACTGCTTCCAAACTCGCATCACTGTGGAACTGTTCCGCTGCATACGAGCTGCTATTGCGCGATAGGAAAATCCTCCTTCTCGAAGGCCGATTATCCTCCCTCGTTCAAACTCCGTAAGTTGCTTGAATTTCTTATTCTTCCGTCGTGGAGGCATACTCAGGTCTCACTAAACGTTTGCCACTAACAAATAATCATAGACTATTTTCAACGTCCCGCTACAGCACTTTATTTATACGCTTTCAGCATCAATTCAGAGGGCGCTGCGCGCGCCACGCACGCGCGATGGCTCTGAAACTTTATTAATTTGCATAATATCCTATAATTGACATTTGCTGCGAATTTCATTTGATTCTGATGATTCCTTCATGGTGTTGCATTTTCTACAAACAGCAGTTTATATATATATATACCTGCCAACTTTTACGCATTTGGCGTAAAATTTTATTTTCATATTTAAAGTGGTAGTAAATATATACTATTTTTTCTTTTATAAACTTAATTTTTAATTGATTTTGATCACCACTATTCTTGAAAACATTAAGCACATATATTAATATGTGCTACTATCATGGTTGTGAGCTTAAGTTTTTTCAATTACAACGTATTTTTTTGCTTAAAATTGAAATTTTTATTCCATTTTGATACCACCGGGAAAAATGATAATGGAAGGGATTAAAAGTTGGCAGGTATGTATATATAAAGAGAGAGAGAATTGAAATTCAATTCTCATTGTGAAATTCGCAAGATTCACCTTTTCTCCTTTAATTATAATGGATATATATGCCTTAAGTGCTTCTTCCATCTGCACATGAAATGAAATTATCTCCACAATTGATAAACGAACTATCAATTCAAAGGTGTGTCCAATAAATGAAATTACCGATGAAGCTACATATAAAAACCACTGAGCTATCAAGTTGAGAAGAGTCTTATATCTATTAGATAACAAAGCACGTAACATTTCGACTAACTTCTTTTAAATAACGAAATAGTAGGCGTTCCAGCTCAATCTTCTGCTATCTTGCTCATCAACGTTGCGCGATTTCTCACTTTTGAGCTTCCTTCGGCTTCCAGTCAGCGAAAGATAGTTATTTTGTATTCCATAGACTTCATACAACTTGTTTTTTCTTCAAATCGCCTCGAAGTCAAAAGCATCAAAGTAATTTTGTCTAATGAATTAAACTACGAGCAATCAGTTTTTTGTTATAAATCGTTGATGGTTCTGGTATTTGAGGAAAACATTTGTGATGTTTGATGGCCGATCTTTTAATCTCGCAGATACAAGTGGGTAGACAGAAAAATAACTCATCAAGACTTCAATTTGCTTCATTCACATCTTTGTCATGTTTCCTCGAAATAGGCAAACGCCCAAATGGTGGTTTATATTGCAACTATCACTTCAAAAATATACAGAGATGCCATCTTGCTCCGGGCAGTGGATAAATATTTTTGAGTGGTAGTCTTTCAATGTATAAGTCTTGGATTAGTAAACTCGATTTATAGTGTTTTTACTCACCACCACTTCTAAATAAATTAAAAGCTTACTATATATATATATATATATATATATATATATATATATATATATATATATATATATATATATATATATATATATATATATATATATATATATATATATATATATATATATATATATATATATATATATATATATATATATATATATATATATATATATCACTTTGTTACCGTTAAGTCGTGTTGAGCCTTTTAAAAAGTTAGTAGAATTAACCGAAATCTGTAAATTTTAGTTTGTAGTTCCTTACCGTTTCTTAAATATTTTGACACATCCGGAGCTGTTGGCATCTCTGAATATATACTAGTCAAATAAAAACTTGTTTTTGTAAACTTATTGCGACCAAAGATAAGGAAAAATCTACTTTATTTAGAAATATGTTACTAGGGACCTGGAGTCGAAAAGTTTTCGATGCTCCAGCTCCTCTACCTGATAATAAGCTAAAGCTTCTGCTCCAAGTTCCGTTAATATACCGTGATTTTTACCGTGTATTTATGCGATTTTTCGAATTTCAGATTTTAATTTGAATTTTTTTATTATAAAAAGAAACATTGATTATTGTTAAAGGAAATATAGTGCTTTAAATTTAAAATAAAAATTATGTAATAGTAATGATATCAGTATGATTAGTATGTCATTAATATTAGATATTAGAACAGAAATAAATACTACATAACACATTTTATAAAATATATCAACCAGACGCAAATTATCTATATTTGTAACACTATCCAGAAATTAAAAGCACAAAAATCTTTATTTTTTTTTCATTTCAAGCCTGAAAAATCTATGACTGAAATTTTTTTTAAAATCAAAAAATAAACAACCCTAAAGTTTGGGAAAATTTAGAGCTCCAGCTCCAGGGAAAATAAAAATCTGGGTCCTTGTATGCAACCATTACTTTTTAATAATTATGTTCATATAACGTTAATAAAACAAAATTGGTGTATAAATGTGCCTCAGTGGTCCCAGGTGCCCAGTTGAAGTGTATAAACTTGCTAAACAAATGGGATATTTTTTCTTTTTGTCCAGAAAACAAAATATTTAATTTTTTTACTCCAATTTTCATCATTAGACCTCAATGTCACCATCTGCAAGATGGATGGGAAGAGGGCCGTAAACGACCTCAGACTCCCATGAAAAATATATCATGTTATTTCTCTTAGATGCCACATTTTGATTTCAGCTAACACATTTCTCTTAGCTATCGCAGGAACGCCAACTGTGTGGGAAAAACTTTTTTGACAATATCAAAGTTCATATTTCAATATTTAATTCTTGCTTTAGTAAAATAGATTAAGAGGAATTTTGCCCATTACTACATATAATAATTAAATAATAATTAAAACAGATATAAAAATGACATTTAATCCAAGAGCACGTGTGTATTACACTTGTTGAATGGTTATTTGTTTTGTATTGTATCAATGTATGTAAATATCAAACCTCATTAAAATTGGTCTTGTAGCTCTAGAATTAATAGACCAAGTTCGCAAATTCTCTTAATTTCTGACACCAGTGCAGATAAAATATTAACAATATTTCATGGGTCTTTGTCCTTGTTAATCAGGACCAAATTGTTTCATAATTTGTGTAAGGCTATGATAATTAATTTTAAGTAGCTACTTTACTAATAATAACTTTAACGGTATGAAATTGTTAAATGGTTAATGAACTTAACCCTTTGTATCACCGCGTTACATATCTGCAACATACATGAAAATTCAATCCTATAATGAGGTGGATTCACCTATAAAATCAAACTAAATTCAGGTAAAGAAAATGTTGCAAACTCGGGGGAACCAAATCTTGGTGCAGCTACCAATATTATAATGCGTTTAGCAAGAATTGTTTCACGACATAACTGCAGGATATACAATTTTTTTACAACAATCCCCTTGATTGTATATTTGGCTAAGGAGGGATTGAAAAATGCGGTGTGAGACTTTGTTACCATAAAAACAACAATTTCAAAATTATTCACATGAAGTTGAATTGGAATTTTTGTTCTATTTTTCACGATATTAGAGATGTTCAACAAATGCTTTTTATCAATAAATTTTTAATTTTAAGGTCTTAACTTTTTCATTATTTTTTACACGCTTAATATGATGTATTCTAACATCCGCGTAAATATTTCTTAAATCAGAGTTGTTGAGTTACAAAGGGTTAAAGAAAATTTGTCACTAATGAAGGCAAAATCAAGATATTATTTCAAATAATGTTCCCCATTTTTGTTTTAAGAGTCCTGTCTTGATTCTTCATGACAAAACTGAAAATTTTCGTTTCTTTATTTTGTTTGCACTGTTTTTGTGTCAAGCTTAGATTAGAACATAGTTTAATTTCGAAAAAGTGAGTGCGTGATAATATAAATACTGTTGCATACCTGCCAACTCTTCCGGATTTTCCGGAAGATTTTATTTTCATATTTAAAGTGGTAGTAAGTTTATACTATTTTTTCTTTTATAAACTTAATTTTTAGATGATTTTGATCACCACTATTCTTAAAAAAATTAAGCACATATATTAATTTGCGTTACTATCATGGTAGTTAACTTAAGTTTTCTTAAACACAACGTATTTTTTTGTTTAAAATTGAAGTTTAATTCCATTTTAATACCACTGGGAAAAATGATAATGGAAGGGATTAAAAGTTGGCAGGTATGCTGTTGAAACTCAATCATACTAACGCAGGCCTGTGAACTTTCTGCGCTTTTTGGAAAAATTTCTTCCAGTGGTAGCAAAATTAAGGCTTTAATATATTATTCTTTCTTTTGTAAATTTGATTTAAAGTTGTTTTTCACACCACTAATTGTAAATGATTCGAAATATTCCAACTCTTTAGGGGTGAGGCAAAATTATCAAAAATTCTGTGAACTTTAGTTTTTAATTGTTTACCACTCAATAAAATATTTCACAAAAAGCGTAGTAATTGGCAGTCTGGGCAACGTTTATGTTTGGCTCAGTATTGCTGAGCTCGGCTTTACTGCCATTTATGTCTACAATTTAACAGTTTACTGCTCAGCTGTTAAAAAAAATAAAAAATTGAATTAAACGCAATTTAATTAGAACGAAGAATAGTGCTCTTATTCTTAAGTATGCTGAATGTTCCAAAGGGAAATAAGCACCATAATCTTTTGTCCAATAAATTTACCTCACAGTTCTCAATTTTAATTTTTAATTTTTTAACATTGTTACTAACGACTTTATGTTTGAATTTTTTTTCAATCATTATATTGAAACGACGCTTTAAAAAGCATAATTAAACTCAAGTTGAAGGTTTTTCAAATTAAAATAATAAACCAGTAAACTTAAAAAGAACTTTTGCAAACATTTTAGTTTTTTTTCCCTCATTCATTTATTCATACATTTTTTTTTAGAAATTGTCTCAAAAGTAAGCATGGGCGTAATTGAGATTTTGATTAATGCTTTGAAATTCTCTTAAAAAAAGGGAAATCAACATTTTCACCGGAAACTCTCATACACGGGCGTTGGTTTGTTTATTTTTTGCATTCCCTTTATCTATGGAGACACACGCCTTGAAAATTAGTTTATTTGAACGATCGTAAGGAAAGTAGTTTTTAACAAGGTTAATTTTTTAGTGTCCACAGACGCAGCAGTGTTTGAATAAATTTAATTCAAATCTAACGACAGGTTTCTCTCAAGCTCACAAATCAATAGTGGTATTAAATTTACAATAGTATCAGCACAAATTTGCTTTTTTAAGCTATCACTTTAAAGTTGGTTGATCTGACATATTGGATTTCTAGTACAAATGTATTTTCTTTCTTAAAAAAATACATTGATAATGGATAAAAATGTTTTAAAAATCGCTGATTGTTTCGTTTTCGTCACCCTTTTGTAAAATATATTAGACCCCCCATACCACACCTGCCAACTACTGCACTTTTTGCAAAATATTTTATAGAGTGATAAATATTTAAATACCTAAGCTTTAGGAGTTTTTGGTAATTTTGCCAACTTTTTAAAAGCCTCATCACAAAAGACCAGAAACAAAGTGGCGCTGCATATGAACTTATAAATAATTTATATGTAGTGGTGAGGAAAATAAGTTGAAGTGAATAAAAAATAATACATTAAAACATAATCTTAGATACCACTAGAATAAATTTGTACAAAAAACGTAGAAAGTTGGCAACCCTGAACTTGTGGTCCTTCCGAAACTGATTTTTTCGAGTGGCAGGGAAATTAGAATAAAAAATTCAACTGTAATCGAATACACTTTGATATTTTACTAGAAATTAAACACACGATCCTATCAGTATGTTTATAAGTAGTAGTGGTTAAAGCCATTCTAAATTGAAATAATAAATGTAAGAATGTAACAGAAAACCATGCTTTTTGATACCATTTAAAATACTTATGAATAAAATGATTTCAAGAATTGGCAGCTATGGGACCCTGAATTAAGTCTTTTCATAGCATCAGAACAAAAACTTGTAGCACAATTGTTTTATCTTTACTTAAGGAAACAAAACATATCAGTTCATCCTCCACTGAGATGTATAATTCCATATCAGAGTGACCATACTCTAGAAGTATTTAAAACTTGAAGGTTATCATAAATTTTATAAGCTTTGATTTCACGTCAGTTTTAGGAACTTAGTTGATGAGCTGGGATGCTTAATTTACAATTATTTTCGGTCGATAGTAACTAATGAAAACATTTTGCTTCATTTATCTGTTTCTACCAGTTATTTAGAAATTTTTTTTTGTCGGTAAGTGGGTACCCCGTATATGTACTAATATAATATAATAAAATGCTTCATAGCATCATAAATTCATAATGGATGGGACAGCGACTGCTGCTGGGTCCTAGCTGCTTAGTTTTATACTCAGCCTGAGCCTAAATATAATAAAATGTGTATTTAAATTGAACATTAATATATTACCTCTCTCTTACACTAAAAGAGAGAGAAAAAAAAAAAGGACAAAAAATGGTAACCAGATTCTTTTCTTTAGCATTTATTTTGCAAAACTAAGATATTCATGTCTCCAATAATATAATATTAATATAAATATCTTAATATCGATCTGAAATAGTTTATATTATGTTGGTCTAAATAATGTTTCTATATTTGAGTCACCGGACTATTCATAATAGCTGACAGAGGTTCATTGAAAGCAATTAGCAATTAGTATGTCCAGGACAAAAGTATGGAAACACTTCTATACTAACTTAACTAGCCGTGGTGGCTCAGGGGATTGAGTGTTCGCCTTCCAATGAGGTGAATCGGGTTGGAATCCCAGAGATGGTTGGTTGATACGAATCACCAAGCTCGCACTGACCACAGTGTTGACGTAAAATATCCACAGTAGTAGACGGATCATGAGTTAGAGTCCCCTTGCCGGCAGGCTAATCGTAAAAGGTTTTTGTGGTTCTCCTCTCCATGTAACGCAAATGCGGATTAGTAGCATCAAAAAAATCCTCCACGGAGATAAATTTCTCCCAATACTTGATTCAGGAGTTCCCTTGTCTTCTAAATTTAGTTCAAAATTACAAGGTCATGGAGTTGAACATTAATAGTCGTAAATCTAAAATTGGACCGGCTGTTCAATGCCAGTTATAAAATAAAATACTAACTCAATGGAAACAATTTTTCTTGTAGCAACAAATATTTTGGAAGATTTTACAAGGCAAAACAGTTGCATACCTGCCAACTTTTAATCCCTTCCATTATAATTTTTCATAGTGGTAGCAAAAGGGAATTAAAATTTCAATTGTAAGCAAAAAAATACGCTGTATCTGAAAAAGCTTTAGCTGACAACCATGATAGAAATACATATTAATATATATGCTTAATTTTTTTAAGAATAGTGGTGGTTGAAATCATTTTAAAATTAATTTTATAAAAGAAAAAATAGCATATATTTACTACCACTTTAAATATAAAAACAAAATTTTACGCCAAATGCGTAAAAGTTGGCAGGTATGCAGTTGGCACAATTTGAACGATCATGCTTGAAGATTTAAGAAGTGTTGTTTAACACGTTCACACCGGGAAAAGTGAAAATATTGGTACGGGAAAAGAGAAAATACTGGTAGAAGAACTATTTCAATATTAGATAATATTCGGGAGGAAATAATCTATTCTCAACAATAACAATTCACTGTAAGGAAATTTATCACGGTGAAGAAGTAATTCAATATACAAATTGCATCCGTTAAGAACAATTGGTAGTTATGGATTTTTATTATTCCCGGAAAAAAGCTAAAAAATGAAATTTATTGTTACCAGTTTTTACTCCCGAGCGCTGCCAAGATGAGACAATCCATACCTGCCAACTTTTAATCCCTTCCATTATCATTTTCCCCAGTGGTATTAAAATGAAATTAAAACTTCAATTTTAAGCAAACAAATACGTTGCATTTGAAAAAACTTAAGTTGACAACCATGATGCTGGATGCTGGATATTGGGGTTATCTCGGCGTTTGGCGCGAAGCGCCACTAACCGATTCATCGATTCTGTTTTGTTGTATTCTGGGAGGTCCTATATATCTTTGAAGTTGTAGTATGTTGTAACAACAAGTCATCTTTGGATTGTCATCTTTGGATTGGGGAGATCCCCTTGAGTAGAGTTGTATGATAAAGTTAATAGTATTTTGATAGTATGCAGTCTGAGCATAAAAAGGCGGTAATTGGGCTGAAATTCGAATTATCACTGATTATATCAATATCGAACAATTTATTGAAATCCGATGTGACAACCATGAAAGTAACGCATATTGATATAAGTGCTTAATTTTTGTAAGAATAGTGGTGAGCAAAATCATTTAAAAATTAAGTTTATAAAAGAAAAAATAGTATATATTTACTACCACTTTAAATATGAAAATAAAATCTTCCGGAAAATCCGGAAGAGCTGGCAGGTATGGACAATCTAGCGAGACCCACTGGTGGGTCATCCCGGCGTGAACGTGTTAATTTACTCATGCAAAATTTGCAGCGAACAAAATGAGAGTAGAAAATTAAAAGCTTCTTTCCTTTTTCAATACCATTATAATTAAAGAAGCATTCTAATATAAATATTGCAATTTTAAAGATTGATTTCAAGTTTGCTAGTATTAAAACTAGAAAAAAGGTGTAAAAGATGTGATGCATGTACATAACCTCATTTTCACCATAGCAACTTATCTCAAGTGTCTGGTAGTTATTTCAATTAAAAAAAAAGAAACTGCTAATATGAAATGAAAGAAATTTTTTGTCAGTTTTCGAATTCTACTTCAAAACCTCGTAGCGCTCTAATGTGGCTGACCACTGGATTTCAGATGATCAATTCAAAGAATCATATACGCAAATGTTAATGTTTCCAGGGCTAACAAAGGACCTGTAAAATTTATACTCTAAACTATATTTCTCAGTTTTAGAAATTGATCATTAATTTTTCTTATCAGGTCAAAAAATACTTCAAACATATGTAGAAATGTGATACATGTTAAACGGATAAATTGAAGTGTTTGCAAAATTAGGAAAATGTTGAATTGCTTAGATGAGTAGTTTGTTACCAGCTGAATATTTTTGGCGGACTTTGGAAGTTCTCTGGTTTTAAACAGGGTGGTGACAACCATATTAAAATAGAAAAATTGTTAGACAATTGATTCTGTTAAAAATTTATTGGTATACCAGAGAAAAATACTTTGATTCTTTAAACGCTTTGACTAGAGATGTAGTAACATTTATGCTCTTTGTATTATAAATTACAATGATTTCAATAACTACGACGCATCAAAATTTCAAATTTATATTAACAACCGGGGAATTATTTCTGATGAAATACTTTTAGTCATAAATAACAGCCAGCGTTACCTGTATCGGGTCTAGAGAATTTAAGTCTCAATATCCTGAAAATATGCTAAGACCTCAAGTAAATTTTTCTGATTAATAACGGTTCATTAAGAAATTGACGGGGCCACCCGGTGTTCGAGCAACTCAACCGCAGATCAAGTGTTATTTCAGAAAAAAAAAGAATAAAAAGTTTGAGACATGTAGAATGAAGGATTAATTTACTCGTTTTTCTTCCCAGATGTCAGATGGCAAAAAAAAGAACGCGCCTTAAGTTTTTTTTTTCTTTTTTAAACGTGTCTGTATCTTCTACCGTTCAAAGATTTCTTGTAAATCCACTTATTTCTTTGACAGTAGAAATTTTGTCTTTACCTCTTTAATTTATTATGAATTGTAACGGATTATTTAGCGAAAACTGTGGGAAAAGAGAGTTATTGTTTTTCAGGAAATGGGATCGTTTTCGTTCGTAGAGATTTGTAAGATTTAAAGAAAGTGGAGAAGTTCAAACAAAATGTTACAGATTCTAATAAATTGAAAGCACTATAATAAGAGGACGCTTAAGTTTTAATTGATTATTTTTCTCATATTACGTTCAAAAAAACTCTTTTCGCTTTTATTATAATATCACAAAGGAAGTCGATTTTTTTAAAATAAAAGTTTTGTTACGTTAATAACGTTTGGTAATCTTTAGAATTTTCATTAATATCTAAATTTATCTTTATTTATGGGCTACGCAGTTCAATAATCCAACAGTGCAGTACCAACGCCTCCTATAACTGAAAGCCTCCACACGGTTTTTTATAGGTAGTCCGTTCAGACCAGTGTGAAGGATCTCCCCTTTCCGAACGAGTCATTTTATACAAAATCTAGTTAAAATAAGAAAGTGGTAGCAATTATATGACTAAAAATTTGTTTTATTTATAAATATTATTGGTTTGCCTTATTCACTTGTCAACCACTACAGATTCAATTCTCAAATATATATGATAAATTTCTCTCAATTGCCTTTATAAAAGGTTTTGGGTTCATGCGCACAACTGGTTCGCTTTTTAAACAGTCTGCGAGGACTACCTATAAAAGACTGTGTGGAGGCTTTTCGATGTAGGATGTGATGGCAGTGCCCGCAACTTCCTGTTAAAAGCTGAAAAAGGGTAGACAAATTGTGACACCTTTTCTCAATTTTTGATTGAAATAGGACAATTTATCTATCAAAACACAGGTAGGTAGGTATTTTATTTATGTCGTACTAGAGCTGCACAATAGGCTATTGACGACGGTCTGGGAAACAATCCTCGGGATGATCTGAAGACATACCATCGCAATTTTGATCCTCTGCAGAGTGTATGGTTCCTCTACTTTGGTAGGCCGACGACTTGCGCGAAGTAGTTTACGGTAGAACAGTTTAACGAGGACCGATACGGCGCACCCTCGGTTCCTGCATAGGATAATCAAAGTGGTCACCCATCCGCTTACTGACCGCAGTCAGTGATGCTTGACTTCGATGTTCTACTGGGAACCGTGGAGGCCGGGATAGCCTGGTTGTCAGGGCATTGGGCTCACGCTCGTGAGAACGGGAGTTCGAATCCAGCAGGCCGAAGACACTCCGTGTATTAAATGGTAACTGTTACACGTTAAATCTGTTGAATCACAAAGTCTTCATTGTTCCCATAACAAATCAATACTTCTGGAGGTATTTAATTGGAGATTGATCGTTATCTGGTTCAGGTCAAAATTACGCTCTGTGGATGAATGAATGACTGTAAGAAAGGGTCCGTCCTATAACGGGTGTCAAGTATGGGTGTGGCAGAAGTCGAAATCTTGGCCATAGATGGCGCCACTGGAAAATAAAGACAATAACACTCCTTGTCTTAATGGCTTACGACAACAACAGCTGGGTACCGTGTCTTTACGATCAGTCCACTGAGGGACTATTTATCAAAACACAGATATGTCAATTTTGTCCACTTAACAAGAAATATCTTTTAGTGGTAACAAAATGTAAGTTATTTTTAGTTTAGTATTTTTTATTTTAAGTTATTTTTCCACCAAGACATATCTCAAATTCAAAGTATTATATAAAATGCAAATTTATTGCAGATACCTAATGGTGACACTTTTAAAAAGTAGGCGTTATTATCCTTTTTTTGCAATCATTATTTGCTTCGCAACAAATTTATTAAAACTTTTGTAGAAAGTCGAGCAAATGGCATCCTTGAAAGCATACTACTATTGCTCCGCTTACTGCATTAGTTTTAATAAACCGGTGGCTAATTAACTAGCAAAGCTGGCAGAAAGGAGTTTTTTGCAAAGCTAAGCAAGTTGGCATCTCTGCTACAATAATTTAAGTTGTGGTATCCAGTTCAGAAACTGCCAGTGTTTTCTTTCTTTCTTTTTTTTTAAACAAAAAATAGGGTGAAAAACTTTCAATTTATGTATTTGCAGAAAAAAAAAAGAATCATAACAAATATAATTCAAGATCATGTTTAAAATGTTTAAATGTTTAAAAAAATGTTGTGCAATTGAAATAAGCATCGAAATTTTTAATACATTTGGTTTTGCTTTTTCTTCTTAAGAAGGCTAATTTAATTTATCCACCACTGTATAAAAATAAATTGCACATTAAAAAAAATGGAACACTTTCAATAGTTTTTAATCTAATGATCGGATTTTCACATACCAGGACTCAATCTTAATGGTTTGAAGGCCCCATCTTGCGCCTTTAATAATATATAATACATTTCCCTTAATAATAAATAATATTTATTAAAAAAGCGTATGACATACCCTCCAACTGCTACGGAATTTCCGTAGTTTCAGAAATCTTCTTTTCAGACGGTAGCAAAATTAATGTCTTAATATTTAAAAAAAATTAATCTTAGCGTAATTTGTCCACTATTACTTATAAAAGTGCAGGCCATATGGCTAGATTCTTAAGTTCTGATTTAAGTTTTATGAGAGATCCATTTGCTTTAAAAATTTCTACTTTGGTTCGCTACCACTAGAAAGAATTATTTTCAAACTCCTCATAAGTTGGAGGGTATGGCATGCCAGCCTTACGCTATATATTTTAATTGTAATCGTAATCAAAATTACTTTAAATCACTTTTATTCAAATAAGAATAAAATGAGAATTTCGCTGACACATTAAATACTTTCCGGAAGAATATGAACATTTGAAAGTCATTCAAACTGTGGTAGAGAACTAAATCAGTAGTTTTTATAACATTTTTATGAATCATAACATTCGATCACAACAGATAGTCATAGTCATTTGATTGCTTGAAGCCCCCAGTGGGGGCATTTTCCACCATGTGATACTTAATTTTGTAGCTTCTGAAAAAATGAATTAATTTATTGTCCCCTATCATAAAATCAAATTTGCTGTTCCGGAAAGAATTAAAACATTTGAAAAATTCACCAATATTTTGCCAAATTATAGTTTTTAATTTTCTGTTATTTAGCAAAATTTTCTTTGCAGTAAACAAAGAATTCATGTGTTACTCGTTTATTGATATTTGAAAGCTCTTTAAAAAAAGGAATTAAATTATTGTCATAAAATCAAACAGCTGTCTGACAGTGAGTTTTATCCTATGAATTATCCTTTGAAGATGACTTAAAAAGGATACATAAATCACAATATTTCTTTGAAGCTTCATAATTTTTTTTTGTCTTCAGTATTTGCTGCGACCAATTGTCAGTTCAGGAAGGAAAAGAAAGTTCTTGACCTTCTCCACTTTTATAACCTTAGCACGCGAGTCTAAGTTCTGAAACACTAAAAAATATTTTTAGTGCTGTTATTTTATGACTGCCAACTTAATCACATTTTCAGGAAGAATTTATTATGTTATGTAATAAATATGGTAGCGAAATATATACAATCGTACTTAATACTTGGTTCAATAAATGTGATTTCAAATGTGTTTTAACTCCAATAGACATTAAAACATGCCTGTGAAACTACCGTTAATAATTTAGTATATTCTTTGAAGCTACTTCACCAAATAAATAAATAAAAAGGCATTTTTTGAATATTTTAAACTTGAAGCGAACTTTAATTTCAGACTGCAAGTTTATCTTGATGAAATGAACTGTCTAGACCTAAAAGCAGACAACTTGAAGATTTAAAAAAAATATATAATATCCGTAAATTTTCCCAGAAATCGTCAAAACTTTTTCCTCTTATGTCTCGCAGTGAACTGATCGTAAAGACACGATTTCCAGTAAGTAGAATTGTGATGACATGTCTTCGGATCATCCTCGGGGATGTTTCCCAGACAGTCGCAATAGCTCATTTTGCAGCTCTAGTGCGACGTAAATAAAGTACCTACATAGAAAACTTTGCAGTCAACAGTTATTTTACAGGGTTGCTACGAATGCTACAAATTCATAATAGGGGTATTAAACTTACGTTACACAGGTTTAGATATTTAAAATCCACCTTACGCAACGCCTCCTATAACTGAAAGCCTCCACACGGTTTTTTATAGGTAGTCCGATCAGACCACTGTGAAGGATATCCACTTTCCAAACGAGTCACTTAATACAAAATCTAGTTAAAATAAGAAAGTGGTATCAAATATATGACTAAAAATTTGTTTTATTTATGAATATTATTGGTTTGCCTTACTCACTTGTCAACCACTACAGATTCAATTCTCAAATATATATGATGAATTTCTCTCAATTACTTTTATAAAAGGTTTTGGGTTCATGCGCACAACTGGTTCACTTTTTAAATAGTCTGCGCGGACTACTTATAAAAGACCGTGTGGAGGCTTTTTGATGTAGGAGGTGATGCCTTACCACGTTGAGCGCCGCTCTAATTTTACATGCTTGCCCATCAGGTCACGGTAAATGACTGCAAACTAAATTAGCAAATATTAGATGGATTTTGCTAGTTTATAAAAGGTTTAGCACGACATATCTGAAAAAGTGGTGAATTATATATGCCTACGAATTGTTCAAAAATAGTGGTGGATAAAAATCTACTAAATTGAATTTATTAAACCAAGAATCACAATAGTTAAGTAAATTTTGAGTAAATTTTCTGCAATTCCATAAAAGAGTGTATATTTTATAGTTGTATATCATGTTATACGCTGTCAGCCAGCTGTTTTTCGCGGCCTATGTAAAAGGTCAGTGTCAGCAAGCGGTGGCAAACGCAGCCTAAATGTAATTTCGGTGTCAGCCACTGGTGGTTGAAGCAGCCAAAATGTAATTTCAGTGTCAACCACCGGTGGTTGACGCAGTCAAAAATGCAATTTCAGTGTCAGCCACCGGTGGTTGACGTGGCCTAAATGTAATTTCAGTGTTAGCCACCGGTGGTTGACGGCAGGGCTAAAGAGAATAGAAGGGCTAGTTCACTCCGCTCTTAGAGCTGAAGCTACGATTTCCCTCCTCATGACGTCATTGTGTCCACAGATCTCGGAGATCGCAAGCAAAGATATTATGATAACTTTGCATCTTTCTCTTTGTAAAAATAAGTTAGACTTTTTCTGGTTATTAGCTTTCAAACTTTACGTAATTAACACATTATTTCCGTTCATAAACACAGTTCAAAAAAACTTTATTGGCCATTATATTTAAAAAAAATACCATTTTAAACTTATAAAAATGTTTTACTAATTGTCGAAAATGACACTATAAATACTTTATTTTAAAAAGTTCAGTTTTAACTTTAATTATTAAGAAAAATGAAAGCATATATTGACACTTTTCTTATCTACATATTCTTTTATAACAATAAGTTGAGTTAAATTTAGAATCCCTGATTTTAAAATATGCCGTTAATAGCAATTTGTTCATACTTAATCATTAGGAAACATCAACCTTAAACGCTAATTACTGAAACAAAATAATAATTTAGGTTCATAATGACATTAGATATTTTACAATTGTTTATCGATATTTAAATTTACGATGATATAATTTATAGATATTTAAATTTAAGAGAATATAATTTTTAAAAAAAATCATAAATATTTAGAATAACTACATAAAAAAATACGTTATGATATTAGGAGAATTCCAACTATATACTATATATTTTATTTATACTTTTTATTTACATTTTAATTTTCTTTGACTTTATCCATTTTTTAATTTTTTTCACCTGCCTTTCTTTTTGAAGCAACGAGGTGGTTTCTATTTAGATAATGAATTTTTATAAAAGTTCTTAACGACAGAATAAACGTATTGCTGTTTTATATTAACTGCGTCACTCCGGAATAAATTCTTTACACAGTTGTTCATTTACTTTTGGGAACACGCGGAAAATTATATTTTTTCCTTTTGTTTTCATTTTAAAATTTTTTCAAGTTGCAATCGTGCAAACTGGCATTTCGATAATAGTTATAAATTCTTGTAAATTCACTACAAAAAGTGAGGAAAGTCATTATAGAAAATAACAAATGTCTTAGAATATCTCGCAAGAAGAAATGCTCCAATATTAGTTAGAGCTAGTAAGGCCGAACGCTCCGTTCTTGAAGTAAAAGTGTGAGCTTTGCGCCAAAGTGACGTCACTAGAGAAAATCGGAGGATTGGCGCGGTGAGAGCTACTTCAAAGGAGTGAACCAGCCCTTCTATTCTCTTTAGCCCTGGGTTGACGCTACCTAAATGGAAAGTCCAGTGTCAGTCACCGATGGCTGACGCGGCGCTCAACTTGTTAAAAGATATTTTACCTTATTGATGCCTGGCAGTTACAGGTTGCATACATACGAGAAAAAAAATAATAGTGAATATTTTTTTTCCTGTTACCTACCACCTTAACTACTACTTTTCAGATCCAAATATGATTATTTTTTGTAATTAAAATATTATGGTACATACAATTACTTTGTTATAGCAAAATACTTTATTTTTTTTGACAGCACTTAAAAAGGACCTTAAGTACAAACCCAGAAACGAATGCTACTACACGAACGCCTGGGCCATCACACTGACAGGGATACAGACTTTAATTTACTTTGCTTAACTGATATGACTTATTGGTAATTTATTATTTTAAATTATTTAGTCAAGTCTTTTTGGATTTTAATTTCTTTCGGCTTGATTATTCTCATTTAATGTTAATTCTTATTTAATGCCAATTCTAATTTAATTGTGATATTATTTGGTCAAGACATTTTTATTTTATGTTTTAACTTAAATTACTTGCAAATATTATACATAATATCGTAATATTTTATTTCTCACTTTTAGTATTTATTCTGTTTATTTTCATTCGGGTAATTTTTATTCATATTATGTCTTAATTTCATGATTTTTTTAAAATATATATAACATACAAATTTTTGGTGCCGGGCATCTCTCTACCCTACTTATTCCCCGCCTCCCAATCCAAAAATTTTTTATTATCTGTCTTTTTATATCCGAAAAATCAGATAATGCCGTTTCGCGGCAGTGCACTGAGTGATTAATTTCTTAAAAATAAATTTTTTTTTTTTAAATGAAAGCAAGGAAAAATAGTTTTTCTTTTTTCAGTTTGATGTATAATATATCTATTAGTTAAAAATTTTATAAGATAAGATAATTGTTTTTCGTAATTTTCATAGAATTACAAGAAGCAAAAATGCAAAAAAGTTTTCTTAACTTTCAGCAAAGATTATAATTTTTATTAAACTATTTAATACAGAGTGAGGATCGCCCTTGATATGCATTTTTGAACTCCTTTTAATACTTACGCTTACTTTAAACGCTTACACTAGTTGTTAATTTTAATAACCGCATAAAATTTCATAAACATGGAGTAAATATTTATGGAAATTGGACATTTTTACAGGGCTAAAGAGCGAATAGAAGGACTAGGTCACTCCTTCGAAGAGACTCGTACCCTCACAGCTTCTGATTTCTGTCAATGACGTCACGGCGGCGCAGTTTCTTCTCGTTTTAAAAATAAATTGTTTCACATGTAACTAGCATTTTTTTTAAAAACTTATTTCAATAAGTTCATTGTTTTCCATATTTTTTTTTTATTATGAAAGGATTTTCTTCTAACCTGATAGCAAAAATTTAATAGTAGTAGTCAAATATCAGCTTGCGCTATAGCAACCGGCAAGAATTATTATTAAACACAAAATAAGAAAACGCAATTTTCCATGTTTCACGTAAGAAAATATAAAAGGGAAATCAAATGAATTATAATAATTAAGAATTTATCCTGCTGAGAATGAAATGCATTGTGTTTTATGTTTTTCGTCTAGACGTTTAAGAACTTTTATTAGAATTTCGCCACTGAAATCGATTCTGTCTCGTAACTTTAAACAGAAAAGAAGAAGAAAAAATGTACAAGGTCGGAGAAACTAAAATCCCGAACTTCAAAAATAGAAGTTATTCTTGCTTAAAACTGCTTCCAATTTCATAATATGTTTTTTTTAATGTCATTATTCAAAATCTTTATGCGTTTCAATTATACCGTCTTAATTTTAAATATTTATGAGTAAGTGTAATATTTCCCTGTAATATAATTTTTTTTAATAATTAGCATTTAGGGTTTTTATTGTATAAAAATTTGCCATTATGGTTATACAGGGTTATTCATAATTCCCTCCGGTGTTTCGAAGCGTTATAGTAAAAAAACGAAGACGAATATGGCAAAAAAGAACATATGAAATTATTCCGAAAGTATTCAAGTTTTAATTTAAGCAGTTGCCGGTAGATGGCAGTAACATGTACTACTGAAGCCAGTTGTAGTAACGAAAAATGGCGTTTACAGGCGGAGGGAATTATGAATAACCCTGTATATAATAAAATATATTAAAATTAGGCATCCCAATTAATAAACTGTGAAGACACTTTTATAGTTACATGTTGTTATCGGACAATATTTTATTATAAAAGTGTTCTGATATGCTTTCTTTAATTTAACAGTAAAAGTTAAAAACTAAAATTAGAAAGTGACAGTGAAAAGATTTCGACAACCATAGAGATATTTTTCTAATTTCAAAATGTTATTTTTTAACACTATAAGTTTTAATATTATAAATGTTTTTGCTATAACTTTATAAATATTCAATGAAATCAAACAAAATTTTTGAAGCAATTCAAAATTAATTATAAAATTATTTATTTAAAATTTTAAAAAATTCGTTAAAAACTGCTCAAGATATAAGTTTTTCAGGTAGTTCTTTTTTACTGCGCATCTGCGGAAAAAATGTAAAAAAAATTTCTTCATTTTAAAGTAAATCGTATTTGGCAACTAATGAAAAAAGTTTGATTTGAATATCTTAAAAATTTAAAAAGTTTCAAGCAGTTTTCGAAATAGTTTTTCTACTTTGTAAAAGAAAGCTCAAACGGTCGGGGTTTTTCCTGAAATTTTATTTTGTACTATTAAACAAGATTTATTAAAAGTAAGACCAGCATTGCGGAAGATCATCCCCCATAAAAGTATATTTTCTATCGCATGTTTTCTTTCCGTATACCATTACATTTCAGTTTCAGGACAATTAATGTTGGGTATTATAATTTGTTATTAATTTTGTCTTATGATACAAAATAAAATTTGTGGAAAACCCCTGATCGTTTTGAGCATTCTTTTGAAAAATAAAAAATAAAAAAATAATTAAAAAAAAAAAAAAAAAAAACTATTAAGAAAATTGCTTGAAAATTTTTAAGTTTTTAAATTACTCAAATCAAAGTATTTTCATTAGTTGCCAAATACTATTCACTACAAAATGAGGAAATTTTTTTTAAAAAATTTTTCCGTGCTGGACTCAGTATAAAAGAACTACCTTTAAAACTTATATCTTGAGGAAGTTTTTAAGGATTTTTTCTAAATTTTAAATAAATAGTTTTGTTTTTAATTTTAAATTGTTCCAAAACTCGATGACAAGTAATCGATATATTTTCGATCTAAACAATCGATATGATATATTTTCTAGCATAGGGTGCTCAAAAATACTTGTTTTCTTTCGTAATTCATTGTCGGTCTCCCAAACCATTGAAAGCCTGAAATCATATTGCTATGTATGAAAAATTGCATGAGTTAAACATCTCTAATAAAATAATCCTTTTAGTATTTTTGAGAAATTTATAAAAATGTCAAAAACTCAAAATGTCTCTTCCATTTTCATTGTAGGGCTATATATATATATATATATATATATATATATATATATATATATATATATATATATATATATATATATATATATATATATATATATATATATATATATATAAATTGATGGAAAAAAAAGCAAAAGTTGTCAGCTTGCAATCTGCTCAACATTTCTTAGGCGTCCAATTTTGAAGAGGACAAAACAAAAACGTTTAAATACAATAGTTCTCAAAATTTAATCTTTAATTTTCTTTTCATGGAGATAAATATCTACAAAATAAATTAGCTAAGATTATATCGACGATGATGAATGTCTTTTTCACTAGTCTCAAACAAAACATTAGGAGGAATTTTTTGATATTTATCTAGTTATTTAGGTTTTTAAATCATAACTACTATTCCAATTATTCCTCCGTTCATGGTATGTCCTCTTAAAGACAAAAATTCTTGTCAATAATTTAATCTATATCCCTCTCTCTTCAACAGATAATCTATTTTGGAAATATATAATTTATGAAAGAAAAAAAAGATAAATAACGAAATAAATAAATATTAAGTAACATCATACATCATTGTAATCTGTCAATTTTTATCAAACTATAACTTGAAAAGGATTTTTAATATTTCAACGGATTCATTTTATCTAAAATAAACTGATTCGCTGAAGTGCATTATTTTTAAAATAAATTTATTGTAACAAAAAAAAAAATCTTTCCTATGAACATTGATTGAAGGAAAATATAAATATGACCAAACTTTTTGTAAATAAGCTTTCAAGCATTTCGTATGAGAAAAATCAGCGGTCAACAGAAAAATGCCACTCATCACAAAGTGCCATGAATTACAATCATCGATGATAATTTGACTTATTATAGTGACAAAAAGTGCCGAAAGAACTGTCGGATTTTTTATTTTTGAAAGACGAATCTATTTGAATAATTGGTACCTACAAAACGTATCTCATTCAACTTAACAGTTTTCGGCCCACGTTTGACACATAAAGACAAATAGAGAATTTATAATTAATAGAGTGAATAACACTGAGGTCATGGCTGTAAAACCTATTTTTGTTGTCATTACTCGCTAAATAACGTAACCACAACAAATATACCATTTTTGATAAGAGGAAAAAACAGCAGTTTTCCATTTTATCAATCGCCTGAAACGTGGAATTCAGAAGTGTTCGAGGTTTGGAGTAAAATAATCAACCTTTTCCTGTTTTTGTTTTTTTTCTCTCGTAATTTTGCTCAACTATTAGTTCAGTCAAATTATATTGTGCTACGAACTGATTCCCAGAAAGCTGGAAATAGTTTTATTTCACTTTGGACATACCAAATAAAAATAATATGAGTTTGCGACAGGTTTTGAATGAGCTAAGCTTTTGAGAACCAAAAACCCGCTAAATGTTTTGAATTAAAATTCAGAATGAAAGTCAGACTAAACCGTTCAAAAGTTATGATTTGAACGGTTTGGCCTGACTGTGAATTTTTTTTCCCTGACTGTGAATTAGGTAAACTATTATAATTAAGCAGACCGTCGTTCTCAAAAAACTAATAGCAAAATTTGGTATACGGATAATTGAAAATTAAATGCTTTATTTTTCCTATTTTTTTTAACACGTTCACGCCGGGGTGACCCACCGGTGGGTCACGCTAGATTGTCTCATCTTGGCAGCACACCGGAGTAAAAACTGGTAACAATAAATTTCATTTTTTAGTTTTTTTCCGGGAATAATAAAAATCCATAACTACCAATTGTTTTTAACGGATGCCATTTTATATTGAATTGCTTCTTACAGTGAATTGTTATTGTTGAGAATAGATTAACTCCTCCCGAATATTATCTAATATTGAAATAGTTCTTCTACCAGTATTTTCTCTTTTCCCGTACCAGTATTTTCACTTTTCCTGGTGTGAACGTGTTAATGGTGGGCACTTGGGACGAAGACCCATTGGCCTCAGAAGATGCCAGAACTGCTACTGTCTTCTCATTACCCAGTGGGCACCTATGGACGGCGGTGGAGCAGCGTCGCCCACGTCACACAACCACAAACCCGTTTATAAGGCGGGTCGCATTCACACACAAAGAAGAAAGGACATCCATGTCCTGAGCAGGATTCGAACCCGCGAACATTGGCTTCGCAGTCAGGCACGCTAACCACTCGGTCACCTGGTCGGCATTTTTCCAAATTAATATTTTTAGAACAGAGATCCCTCGCATTGGATTTCTTAAAGAATTTTTTTTTAAAGATAAAGAGGCACCGAATGTTGTTATAGAAATTTTGCTATCAGCTTTTTAGTATTTTTAAGACGCTGCTCACCCTTGTTATAGCTACGTTTAACATTTCTAATGGGACTGCATCTTTAGTTCTAAAAGATATTTCAAATTTATAACTTCAGATCGACAGATTACTACTTACATCATTAACCCGTTTTGTCCCGAATTTTTATATATTGAAATGATACAGAAAGTGGTTTTATGGAAAAAGTGGTAAAATATATTATTGAAATTAATTGGTTTTTCTACAGTTAGAGCATTCCAAAAGTTTTTGATATATCAAAAAGTACTTCTTCTTTATTTAAACAAAACTGGGTGCCTAGGCAGCGCAGCGGCTCCTACCCCATTCATCATGAAAATTATATACAGTGAATAAAACATTTTGAATTATGTAACAATGTGGTAACATTATAATAAAGTAACCATGATTAGAAGTATGTATAAACTTGATCGGAGATTTACATTAATTGCCATTGAAAAATGAATACAGTCATTATTAGATGGATATACATGAAATACGAGCTTAATCTGTGAAATTTACATTAATTGCAGTAGAAATTTGGAATTGAGCATTAAAAATTGATGATAGCATATATACAGAAAATCGGGATTCAAAATCATGAAGATTCTACATAAATTTTGCAAAGCCTTAGTGGCGCCATCTAGCATGCTTTAATGATTTGTGGTAGCCATAAAAAAATCAAGGCGTTTACTTGTGAAATAATAAAACAATGAAAAAATTCAATATGACAAATTGGCGTTTTTACATAGCACTAGAAATATTGATGGTAGACCTTGATATATGATAAAATAACATATTTGGAGAAAATGCAGTAAATATATTTTATCAGAGAAATATTGCTCTTTAAATACAATAGAATTTGCAAAGGAATTTAATGTGCATAAGTTAATAAATATGTATGCATAAATTGGCTATATTATCAGAAAATAATGTAATTTAATTTAACGTAAGTAAAAGTCTGCAGTGAAAAGTTCAGTGAATTTAACTTTAGAGTCTTGAAAATAAAAATGGAACTCACTACGATTGAGATGTTTCTCCGATGATCCCCCGCAGAAGGCGGAGCACTTCTTCATTTTTGAGCAATTCCTGTAATTCTTTGATTAATGACACTAATCGGTGAGCAAGTTTAGGCGTCAAATTTGATGTTGCTCGAGGGCTCCTTCTGCTGATGCGGGTCTCGCACCCAGTATAGTTGGCTGTGTGGCTTTTGTAACAATTACAGCATTTTGGAGGTGTTGTTTTGTCTTTGTTGCATTCATGTGACCTGTGGTTTCCAGCACATTTTACACACCTTGCAGGTGCATTGCAGTGGCTTTGCGTATGTCCATAATTTTGGCAGTTGTAACATTGTATAGGTCCTAGACCTCCTCGAAATCGTTTGATTTTGATCGGGATCTGCTGTATGTTGTTGACTTCGAATACTCTATGGTGATTCGCCGTTGATGTTAGGATTATGAGAAAAAGTGGAAGGAGCCGATAGGCCTCTCCCATTCTCTTCTTAAACTGCACTATTTTAAAGGTTTCAATATTGTTTTTCTGTAATTCTGTATTGATGGCATCTGTATCAAAGTCCACAGGCAGGCCCCGGACCAAAACCTTAGTAAATCTGGCTTGCAGTGTTATTTCAGGTTTGCTGGGCGGATCCCGTACTTTGTCGGTATCATCCTTGGGTTTTGTTGTCGGAAAGATAGTGACGTCATCGGTTGAGTTATGGTGGCTAGAAGAAAGACAGCTGTTTGTAGACATAAGTGCAGAATTATCGTTAATTGTTTTGACTGCATTTTGTTTTTTCTTCTTTTTTCTTTTCTTTGCTGGTGGTTCTGTATTATTGTTAATATTGATGTCCGTGTCAGTTTCTGTATTTGGTGTTGTATTCAGGTTTTCATCTTTATTTTCCATGGTTATGTCGCCAGTGCTTGGATTAGTTTCAGTCATTATTGATTCGACTTGAATGGATTTTTTATTCATCTCCTTGTTTTCTTCTGCTTGAATTTTCCTCTTCCATCTGACGTGATAAGCTGCATTTGTCAGTTTTAGGAAGTAATTGTATTCGTAGTCTCCAGGGTAACTTGATCTTATTTGAATTAGCAGTTTGCTAAGTAATTTATCTACACGAATCAGCTCCTCTGTATCAAACTGAGTGTAAAACTCTACGAGATCGTCAATATGTTCGTGCTCAACTGGTGGAACGTATTTTTTTGATATCCCACAGATAGCAATGATTTCTTCTAATGACGTGGATTCTTTGCAATGCGACGGTGAATTACGACCAGAGAGTGAGACCTTTCCACCATGAGCTGTTTTATGATACGGCATGACTTGAAAAAACAAAATGGCGGGCTCAAAATCCAGACATCAAAAATGGCTAGTTGGCAGTATTATCTATCAAAAAGTACTAACTCCTTATAATTATAGATCTAATTAGAAATAACTAAATCATTGTGGTATCTGAGAATCTTTTAATTCACCCAGATAAATGAAAATACTGAAAAAAGTTTCCCACCACAATGAATGTTTTTGAAAAAAGGAACTGTCCTAAATATATGACGCTGGGCGTTAACCAGTTAATACATTTTAGTAAACACGAATGTCTTTGTGCAACTGAAGTAAATTTTACAAAAAATAAAGTAACTAACCCTTGCAGTACCTTAACAATTTACCGACCGGCCGTCGATTAATCGACGTTTTGTTCTCAGCGCATACCGACCGGCCGTCGATTAATCGACGTTTTGTTCTCATCGTATACCGACCGGCCGTAGATTATTCAGCGTTTGCTCCCCAGCGCTTACCGACCGGTCGTCGATTAATCGACTTTTGACCGATCTGTGGTGACTACGTTTTCCACCAATTCAGCATGCAGGGATGCCAACTGCTCCGCTTTCTGGAAAAGTTTTAATAAAGTGGTAGCAAATTATATAGTAGAGTTCGTAAGAGAAGGATAGTTACGCCCACTTATTAATATAGTATCCAGCAGAATATTGCTGCAACGTTGCATTTCACATGATACTTATAATTTTTGATATTTAGTGGTGAAAAAATGACTTAAACTGAAAAATACTAAATTAAATAAAATACTACGGACGATCTGCAGCTGAACGGGCGGTGAAAGGGCATAGTATGTTCGAACCGCTACCGGTCGGTAAAGTGTTAATATGCTTTTTGAACTAAAGTACTAAACATTTAAAATAAAATACAAAATTCATTATTTAATATAAAATATGAAAAGCAATATTTAGTATAAAATATAAAATTCATCAACTAATATAGTTACACTCAAATTATTAAGATATAGAAATTTAATATTTTAGAGTGCTGTTTTTTGATATCTCATTAGAGGCGGCATCGGTGCGTATAAGGTTAAGTTACTAGTTTTTAATTTTATACTCGTAATATGAATTTTCAGGCTTAACCCTTTAATGGGCCATTTATTTCTAGTAAAGGTAAATTAGAGCATTTTTGGAATTGAAATTGATATAAGAATAGCAATTGATGCAAGAAAAAAGACGCATTTAGCTTATAAAAAATTTATCTAAATTTTAATGCCATTTTTTTTGTTGGTAAGTATATTTACCACGACCTATTAGGAACTTATTGACTTTTATTTTTCGTTATTTAAAAAATAAATTTTATCAATGCTACAAACTTCAAAAGGAATTATGCATTTTATAACTTATATACGTTTACTTAAACTAACAAATGGTTATCAATTTTATTCAAACGCACTTCAAGAAAGCTGAAGTTATTAACAAATGGAAACCTAAATTAAAAGTGGTAAAAAAGTTCACCATGGACTTTAAAAATTGGTGGTAAGTATACTTACCACGGCCTTAGAAAGGGTTAATATAAGTTTACGAGCCTTAAAAATTTATCAGTGGAAGTAAATTTACGTTATTCATCAATAATAGGAATTTATATCAACTGTAGGAATTTAGTTGATCAGAAGTAACACTGATACCTATTTTACAGATATTTTGGATTGATAGTAATCAGTTAAAATATTTTGTTTCCTCTATCTTTTTCTATTAGTATTGGCATACATAAATTTAATAATATATAAATTTTATTTAACTTGATATATTATTCAATATTTATATGTTATTTTTTATTTAATAATATGTAAATATTGAAATATATAAATTTAACAACATATAATATATAAATTTTCAGCCTTAATATTAATCTACGAACCTTAAAAATGTATTGGTGGTAGTAAATTTACGTTTTTCATCAATAATAGGAATTCACATAAATTGTAGGAATTCAGTTGATCAGAAGTAACACTGAAATTAAATTTACAAATATTTTGGGACGATAGTAATTTGTTAAAATATTTTGTTTTCTCAATCTTTTTCTAACAGTATTGAAATATACAAATTTAATAATATACAAATTTTATATAATTTTATATATTATTCAATATTTATATATTTTTTATTTAATAATATTAATTATTGAATTGGAAAGATCACATCAAATCAATAAAGCACAAGCAGATAGTAGAAAATTACAAATTCCTCAAAACTCTAAAAAGGAACGCTTAGTTTACACCCCGATGATCCGTCCCATCCTAATTTACGATCTCCAGCTTGGAGTAACATCTCCCCATTACTCCTAGAGAAACTCAAAAAATACAAGAATAAAATACTCCGAAAAATAACGCAAGCAATATGGCTTATCCGAAATAAGAACATGCATCACTATCTCAGCATTGATTTCTTAGACCATCCTTTTGTAAAGCTCAATTGCGCATTTTTCGAAAAAGCAATTAATTTTGATATCGCAGGATTTAATGAAATTTTTACTTTGTAAAACCTGAAATAAGACATAAACCTCAGGCCAAAAACAGCTTACTTTTAAAGCGATACATCTTTATCTAGAATACAAAATATTTGCATTCATGCTAGCAGAAAGAGCCACCTTAACACGTTCACTCCGGGAAAAGTGAAAATACTGTTACGGGAAAAGAGAAAATACTGGTAGAAGAACTATTTCAATATTAGACAATATTCGGGAGGAGTTAATCTATTCTCTTTACTTACTTTACTTTATTAATCCAAAATTGGGTGCCTGGGCCGCGCAGCGGCCCCTAACCCATCCATCATGAAGTATTTACAAGTTGAATTAAAAACATTTTGAATTATGCAGCATTAAGGTAGCAGAACAGAAGATCAAGCAAATTTGCTTGATAAATTAAAGATGAATTGATATTTAATATGAGTCATGATTTATAAAATAATCAGAAATTTTCATGAATATAAAAAGCACAATTGATATTGAAGTATTGAATGGGATTAAATTTGATGCAATCATAAGTTGTGTTTTAAAAGTGAATTAATTTAAAATATAAACAAGTACAATTGAAATTTTAGCATTGAATGGAGTTTAAATTTGATGCAGTCATAAGTTGTGATATAGATATGAATAGAATCAAGATATATACAAATACAATTGACATTTTAGCATTGAATTGAGTTAGAATTACGTGATTTGTAAGACAAATGTGAAATGAAACAAAAATCATGAAGTTTTAGCATAAGTTTTGCATTTTCTTAGTGGTTTCCTTATCTAGTTAGTTTCCTTATCTAACGTGGCAATAAGCAGTATTAAATTTAGTGTTGAATTTACCAGTTCATAAGTTCAGTAGAATAGAGTTCTATGTTGAGTGAAAACAAGTCAGAGGGAGACATTGTTCAGAAGTGGACATGATTGTTTGCAGTAGTTGGAAAACTTCTCTGTCTTTTAATAGTTCTTGTAGTTCTTTTAAAATTGAGACCAGTCTATGAGCTTTGCCTGCTTTTGAAGTGGGAACTATAGCTGGAGTGACACGATGGCCCCTCCTAGGGGGACGGAAGCTGCATCCCGTGTAGTTAGCAGTGTGTGCTTCCCCACAGTTACAGCATTTTGGAGGTATGTTGATGTCCTTATGGCACAAATAGGATCGGTGACCCGCGGCACATTTAACACATCTGGGAGGAGAACAGCAATTTCTTTGAGTGTGACCAAAGTTTTGGCATTTGAAACATTGAGTTGGACTGTTCCCTCCACGGAACCTTTCTATTTTCACCGGGACATCGCATATGCTGGTGATTGAGTAGATTTGTCGGTTATTTTCGGATTCTATGAGTATTATGAGAAAAAGTGGGAGGAGCCGATAGGCCTCGCCCACTTTTCTCTTGAACTGGATAACTTTCTGTGATTTAATGCCTTTCTTGTCCAAATCAAGGTAAATATTATCTGTAGGGAAACCCTCTGGAAGTCCACGTGCCAGAACTTTTATGTGCGTGACTGTTTGAACGGTTTCTGAAGATGTGGGCAGAGCTCCGTCTTCAATCGCATCCTCTATGGGTGGAGCTATGTAGGAGTTGACTGTTGCATCTGGTAGTGGCAAGGAGGTGGCGGCATCTATTGGTGAAGAAGAGGTACTTTCTGTAATCATGATTTGCGTATCCTCAATATTTTTGGCTTTGTTTTGCTTTTTCTTCTTCCTTTTTCGCTTTTTCGTAGGGGGCTCTGCATTATTTTTAGCTGTATTTTCTGTATCGGTTGTCATTTCGCTCTTCTGTTCTAACATTTGGCCTGCATCTTGAGTTTCCATAAGTTGAGTTTTGAGTTGCGAGGAATCCTGGAGCACTTTCGCTGTTGTTTCAATTTCTTCGTTGGTCATCCTTATCATTTCCATCCATTCTTCATATAACTTTCGTTCACCTGGACTCAAGCTTTCCACATTTACCGTTGGTTCTCGTGAAGTCTTTTCGGTTTGCCATTTTCCGCCACGTGGATGATTTTGATATGTGGCCATATTGCGTGATTTGGTTTTGTTGTCGAATTCTGTGGATTCCTCATCCGTCGTAGAGTCACTGAGGTTTTGACGCCCGGTAGGCGTGCTTGTCTTTCCACCACGTCCGCAACGTCGAAGACTCATTTTGCAGTACAAAAGGATTAAACATCAATAACTCAAAACATCAAAATTTTTCCTCGTCAGGAACATCAAATGGGCGACATCCGTTTGGCAAGTTAAGATTCCAAAGTGACTACCTTGACTCGCATGACATCATGTTTTCAAAGAGTCTAATCTATTCTCAACAATAACAATTCAATATAAAAATTGAATCCGCTAAAAACAATTTGTAGTAATTGATTTTTATTATTCCCGGAAAAAAACTAAAAAAGGAAATTTATTGTTACCAGTTTTTACTCCGGTGCGCTGCCAAGATGAAACAATCTAGCGTGACGCACCGGTGGGTCACCCCGGCGTGAACGTGTTAATGTTTAAATTTCAAGATCGATAAGAAAAAGGCTATAAACGGCCTCAGGCGCTCAGATAAATTTTGATGAGGATGATAAAATGTAATCGCCCGAATGATCTTTAATTTCTTAAAATAATGTTCATAACAAAATAACTTTTCAGCAAGAGAAAATATAAGAACATTCCTCAGGTCTTAACCTCTTCAGACCTGTCTGTTTTGACAGCTTGTTTTAAAGTGGTAGCTAAATTTTAAATAATATATATACTTTGAAGCATTCATATTTGCTAAAAATATTTTCGTTTATCATGGCAACGAAAATGATTTTATAAAACTAAATAGGAAGTTAACTTTAAGGAACTTCAAGTTGTCTTGAGATAAGTTCGTACCACTCTTTAACTTTTGCTGGTTGTGAGTACTCTGTATTTAGTAAGGTGCACTAATGTGTACCTTGGGTCAGAAGAGGTTAAAGGGTTAAGTATTAACGTTTCCATGAGCTTTTTTAAAAAAGAATCAGTTGTTTTATTCTTGAAATTAACCTTAGAGGGAAAGAAAAACTTTCACAATGATCATATTTTAATGATAATATAAATATTTATGTTTTGATCTCAGACCATTTTGGCATTTTAAATTCAAAGTAATAACTAACACTAGAAAATATCAGATCATAAATGCCCTACCACTTTTTTTGTAAAGTGTGCTTTTTGCGTCAAAACATAATGAACATGTTTGACGCAAAAAACACTTTATAACATAATGTAATGTACAGAGTGCAAAAAAAAAAAAAAAAATGGACTACCCTGAATAGCTTTTTTATCTAATGATCGGATCCTTACGTTCTAATACTCAATCTTAATGGTTAAGAGGGGGACCTCAAATATGCTAATTAATTAGTGCAAACGATATTTTAAGTTACGAAATCACACAAAAATCTACTTTCTCTGAATAAACATAATTTTTTTTTCAACGGATTCAGATTTCTAACCCCCAAATACAGAGGGTAGCCGCAATCAGGGAAATACGGACCCTACAGTTTGATCAAGAGATTGATTCAAAGTTTGGACCCCTTAATATTAACTTTATTTTTTGCGTATTTCACCATATCTCGAAAACTTTTTAAGTGAAGAGAAAATATTTGCATACAATTATAAGATTCATTTATCCAAAGATGCATAAGATAAAATTCATTTATCCTATGCAAAAAATAAAATTTAGTAAATGTTTATTATTTTTTTTATAATTTTATTTAATAATAGTTGAAAATTTTGAAATGTGAGACAAAAATTTTTTTAAGTCATCTTAAATATTGTAATTTTACATAGCAAAATACAAAATTTGAGTGAAACCGGTTGAATAGTTCCTGAGAAATCGAATTTCAAAGAAGCCCTATATTTAAAATCCGATTTCCCAGATCTATTCGACCGATTTCGCTCAGATTTGCCGTGCAAAACTACATAATTAAAAAGGATGCAAAAAATTGCATACTTTTCATTTCAAATATGTTTCGACCATTTTTAAATAAAATGATAAGAAATAATAAATATTTGCTAAAATTTATTTTTTGCACGGAATTATCTTTGTATAAACAAATTTTATAATTGTGTATAAAAAGTTTTCAATTCGCTTAAAAAGTTCTCGAGATATGCGAAGTGCGCAAAAAGTAAAATTAATATTAAGGGGTTCAAACTTTGGATCACTCTCTTTACCGGACACCATATTTCCCGAATTGTGGTTACCCCCTACATTGTGGGGCTTAGAAATCCAAATCCGTTGTAAAAAAGGTATGTTTATTCAAAGAAAGTACGTTTTTGTATCTGTTTTCGTAACTTAAAATATCGCTTTCACTAATTTGTTAGCATATTTGAGGTCACCCCTTCGAACCATTCAGATTGAATCCTAGAACGTGAAGATTTGATCATTAGATCAAAAGTTCTTCAGGGTGGTCCGTTTATTCTTTGATCACTGTGCATGTTTGCGTCAAACATAGTACAACGGTTGCAGTGTCCTTTAAAATATAAAATAGTGATAAGAGATTTAAGTGATTTTTTGCCGACTTTTGATGAAACAAAATATTTTATCGACCTTGATATGGTCAAACTTTTAGTAAAAATATTTAGAAATGGGATTAGTGTAATTTTCAAATTAAAATGAAATCATGTCATTTATTATTACGTTAGTCTTAAATGACACTGAAATTTGTTAATTTAAGATAAATTAGCTGACAAATTTTAATTTTTAACTGAGTTATTTGTTAGAACATTTTGTATCGAATTAGCTCTGGTAAAAAACATGCATATTTATTTTCAGTTCTTGTAAAGCTTTACTGTAAGCAAATAAAGACTAATTGTCAAAGAGTAAACTTTCAATGTTATTCATCTGTGACTATCGTTTAATGCTTGATCAATGATTGAAGTTGGATAATGAGATCCAACAAGACACTATCAACCATCAAATGTAATTAAGTTAAGTTGATGAGCGAGATAGTATCACAAAAAGAAGATTTTTTTTGTTCTGTTAGTTCTGATTTATTTATGAGGAGTATACTGCGAAAAATTGCTTAACTTTACATTTTGAATATTATGTGTTTCTTATATAAATGACAAACTGGTGGTGAAATATTCTATTATTTATCAGATTCTTGGAAATTAGTGAACTAAAGTATTTATATTGAAAGAATATATACTTTAAAGAGTTTTCATACAAGCATACCTTCCAGAATTTCGTATGTTTTCCTTGTTATAACAAATCAATGTATTAATAATTTAGGACTAGACTACCACTACATATAAATAATTTAAAAACACATAATAAATATATATTATATACATACTTGTCAACTCTTCCGGTTTTAACGGAAGACCTTATTTTAATGTTTGATGTAATGGAAAAATTGCTCCGCTTTGTCAAAAAATATTTTCCAGTGGTCACAAAATTTAGGTTATTTTTAGTTTGCTATTTTTCATCTCAAGTAATTTTTTCACGACTTCATATCACTAATTTAAAGTATCATATGAAATGCAATTTTATTGCAGTTATTTCGTGCGGACACTCATAACCCTTTGCACTCCGAGTACTTTTAAATGCTGATTGATCTAATATCAGTACTATAGCATTTAAAATACACAAAGTATTATTATACAATTTTAAAATTCTTAAAATAATGTTGTAACTAATTATTAAAGTGTAAAATTTCTTAATTTTAAAGTAATATATATATATATATATATATATATATATATATATATGACAAAAATATGGAGGAAACACCTTGTGAAATGCATGTTTGAAAAGAAAGATTGATTTTAATGAAATATGTAGGTGGCGCTGGCGTTTTTGACTACTTACGCCACCTATACAACTTCGTAAATGTGCTAAACAGTTCAGTTGTTGTCGGAGTACTGTTATGTGAGGTTGTCATTGCATTATGTCAGAGTTAACAGACTTCGAATGAGGGCAAATTGTTGGAGCACGTATGGTAGGTGCTTCCGTAAGCAAGGTAGCCGAGGTGTTTAGTGTTTCAAGAGGTACTGTATAGAAAAGATTTATTCCGCATATTTGAAAAGCGGAAAAACATCATCTGCTAAATCACAGCGCGGACGAAAGTGTGTCCTGAGTGATCGTGACAGACGATCATTAAGGGCAATTGTGACGAAAAATAAGAAGACCACAGCTGCAAAAGTTACTGCTGAAATGAATGTTGTGTTACCGAACCCTGTGAGTACCAAAACAATTAGAAGGGAGCTTCATAAACAGGGAATTGCTGGCCGTGCTGCAATTGAGAAACCACACATCAGTGATGCTAATGCCCGTAACAGGAAAAGGTGGTGTTTAAGTCATAAAGCCTGGACTATAGAGCAGTGGAAGCGAGTAATATGGTCTGACGAGTCTTCTTTCACATTGTTTCCCACTTCTGGCCGAGTTTACGTCTGGAGAACGCCATCTCAAGCCTATAATATAGACTGCTTGTCGCCAAGAGTGAAACATGGCGGGGGTTCTGTTATGGTTTGAGCAGCCATATCGTGGTTCTCTGCTGGCCCCATGATAACTGTGTCAGGGCACATGACTGCCAAGACTTATGTGAAAATTTTGGCCGATCAAGTTCATCCCATGGTTCAAACTTTGTTCCCCGATGGTGATGGTGTCTTCCAAGACGACAAAGCCCCTGTTCACACAGCTCACATTGTCCAGGACTGGTTTTCTGAGCACGAGGATGAGTTGTCCCATCTCCCCCGGCCACCACAGTCACCAGACCTGAATATTATCGAACCTTTGTGGTCTACATTGGAACGGAAAGTGCGTTCTCGTTATCCACCGCCAACATCATTATCTGAACTTGCCACCGTTTTGCAGGAAGAATGGTATAATATTCCCTTGGCAAACATACAGGAACTGTATTTATCCATTCCGAGAAGACTGCAAGCTGTTTTGCATGCCAACGGGTTTCCTACACCATATTAAGCAAAGAAACATGTTTTTTTGAAGGTGTTTCCATATTTTTGTCCAACCCCTGTATGTATATATATATATATATATATATATATATATATATATATATATAAATTATTATTTTTGTGTTTTTTTTATTTCGTTATTTTTAAAATAAGTGAGAGCAAAATGTTTTCTTACTTTCTTTAACTTTAAAAACAGTAGTTTGAAGTCATAGCTATCTCTCTCTTTGTTTAACTTTCCATCCGGAAAGAAAACTAATGTATATTGTTATTTGCTAATCCTTTAAGATTCTGTCAGATTAGAAAGATTGAGAGGTTGTAGTTGTTTCGTGATCGATCAGCATGTAAACATAGTGCTTGCAGACAGTTTTGACAAATCGCCCTACGTAATCCGTTTCAAGGTTTAAAGTATTTGGCTATATAATTAACATTTAAATGAACACGAAAATATAATTCTGCTGCAGAAATATAATTAAAGATTATTTCTACAGCATTCAACGTTTTCTTTTTGAATTAATAATAATTTTATTCACGATTTGTTTAATTTCTGTACAACAACATTATGAATTTCTCTACTCATTACCCCTTAATTATGGCTTGTTATCAATACGTTTTTTTTTTTTTTTTTTTTTTTGATAAATGCAATAAATGAAAGTTTGTATCGAGCTCAGTGATCGCCGTATCTTTTAAAAAAGTAATTGTAAATTTATCTTTAAAACTAATAAAACATTTAAGTCTTAGCCTTCAAGACTAAATAAAATAATATAAGTTAAGCCATTCCCTGCCGAGCAATATTTTTGTATTGATGTAAAAAGTGCTTTTTTGAAAAAAAGGGGTAAAACTCGAAAGAGGAATTTAATTAAATATTTTATAGTGTTATCTACCACTTTAGTATTTAAGGAAATCGCATTTTGGAGGAAGAAATATCTATAAATTATTAATATAGTAAGATGGATGCAAATTCCTCACTTCTTAAAAGTAAATTCTAAATATTAAATGTATAAACTTTAGCATTTGGGGTTAACGCTGATTTGAATGCTCTATATTTACACACAGGAGTAAACAAAAATAAATATGTAATATATATTTTAACTTAAAATTTTTTTAAAATATGTTTACTTATAAATTCAATTTACAATCTTTCATTAAACTATTTTATCTCAAATTATAAAGTGCAATAAACAAAAACAGTTAAAATTATAACTTGCAAACTATGTTATTTTCAAATATTAAGGCCAATTTCTTCAAACAATAAAACCGTTAAAATTTATCATGTCTTTTTTAATGAAAGCATTTAACATCTCTCGGTATAATCTCAAAAAGTAATTTTTTAAATAATAGTAAAAACACAACTTCAGTTTGTCAGTGAAGAATCATCTTAAAATATTAAAAATAATTTCTTCAAAAAAAAAAGAGTTAAAACTTAAAATTAACCATGCGATTTTTTAATTACAAAATTTAACGTCCTTCGGTATAATCTCAAAAAGCAAATATAGTAAAAATACTAGAGTGTCAGGGAAGAGTCATTTTAAAATATAAGAAACAATTTCTGCAAGAATTACTTAAAATTTACCATGCGTTTTTTTTTCTTTTGTAAGCAAATAAAAATAGAAATTGTTGCATCACAGTAGGATTAAATAATTATATAAAATATTAGATTAGTAACTGACATTTTTCTTATTTAGCCATGCTTTTCATTTTGAAATCGCTGAGTTAAATATCATTCACGGTTATCCTATAAATATTTTATTTAAATCCTTTGAATTTAACGTCTTTCAGTATAATCTCAAAAAGAAATATCCTCAAAAATAGTAAAAACAAAAGTGTGACAGAGAAAGTCATTTTAAAATATAAAAAACAATCCCTTCAAAAAGTAAAAAAATCAAATTAAAACTTTAAAATGCGAGGATAAATTAAAGAAAAAAAAATAGAAATTGAAGTAATATGTTCCATCATTTCATCGCAAATATCACGCGTTTTCTACTAAATAAATGACATTAGTATTCCCCATACATATTCTGCTGTTTAAACAATTTGTCACGCTTTTCATCATTTCGAAATCATAAGAAAAGAAGAGTTGATATCATTCGTTGATATCATTCGCGTTAGTTGTACACTCATTATCCTATGATACATTAAAGAGCAGTGTTTTTTTATAACCTTTTCTTGTTCGCGTTAATAGAGGTTTTCAAAGGGAAGAAAAATAAATAAAATGACTCTTGATTCTTCTATTACATAACACTATAACTGGGTCAGCTAAAAGAGTCATCGTTTCTTTCAACACTTGCAAAATGGTTTTGTAATTAATTTTTTTCAACAACACTATTTACTTAATAAACTATGAATAAAGCAATTATGTTAAGGAGGTTAGAAATAATTTTTTATTTAATTAAACTGTCTGCATATTGTGCTAATTCAAATTCGCTTGAAACAAGTGAAAATTATTATAAACGTTAGCAGTTTGAGTTATGAGAATAATTTTAAAGTCTTTGCAAGTAAACAGTTTCTTTCAAAAAATATTTTTTTAGAGTTTTAAAATTACCGACACAAACCTCCTTTGTGCCTTTTAAATATGTTTGTTTACAATACATTTTCTCATTAACAATTCTACTTAATACTCTATTTACTTAATAAACTGTGAATAATGCAATTAGGTTAATGATCTTAGAATAACCATTTTTACTTAATTAAACCATGTCTGTATTGCTTTAATACTAATAACTTTGAAGCTAATGAAAGCTATTATTAACTACAGCAGTTTGAGTTTCGAAATTTCGAATTATTCTCGAAAGATAAATTTATATTCGCTTTCTGTAATTGTAGAAGTGTTATTAAAGTTCTGTTTTCAAAGAAATAACTCAATCGTTATTACCACTCATGAAAATCCCTGAAAAGTTCCATTTATATCGACATGTTTGGGGGAAAATATTGCCATTTTTAATTTCTAATAGCAGTATTATATTGTTAGAAATATTATTGCAATTTGATAAAGATCCTAAGTCTTTCCTCAAATTACCATTATTTGAATTTTCTATATTTACACGTAGTAGTAAAAAAAAGAAATATATAACATATATTTAAAATTTAACTTTTGTTAAATCCGAATACTCATAAATCAGACATAATAGGGACGCTTACTTGAAAAGTGGAAGACTAAAAATTGCTGAAATTAAGTTAATTCAGTCGACACTTTGAAAGTCTCATCCCAAGATTAATAGGAAAAAGAGGACTTTTGAATGACTCATGTGTAGCTGTGTGCAAAATAATTCTAACTTATCTAACCATGAATTACACATTAACCCTTTCTCGCCGACTGTCACAAATACGTGCCAGCATAAAACCGCATCAATCAGGGTAAAAAAGATACAACTGGTAACCAAAATAAATCTTTAGCAGTTTATTTGTGGGTGGGGTTATAATTGTTTGATTTATTTAATTCACCATTACTTTAGTTCAAAATAAAATTATTTAATCATACTTTGAACTAACATTGATTTTATATTTGATTAAACTAACAATAATTAAAGTAAAAGCAAAGTAAGTCTGTCAAATTAGCAAAGCCTGCATTTAAACTACCGTTTTTTATTTATTTACATCTTGATTCTGATTTTGTACGAATGCTTTTATGATACCCGTCCCCAAAAGGTTAAACACAATTTTTGAATCCACTGGAAAACCCACAAAGTAAAGCAATATGGTCTCCCTGCCTTATTATATCAATATTAGATAATATTCGGGAGGAGTTAATCTATTCTCAACAATAACAATTCACTGTAAGGAAATTTATCACGGCGAAGAAGCAATTTAATATAAAAATTGCATCCGTTAAAAACAATTGGTAGTTACGGATTTTTATTATTCCCGGAAAAAACTAAAAAATGAAATTTATTGTTACCAGTTTTTACTCCGGTGCGCTGCCAAGATGGGACGATCTAGCGTGACCCACCGGTGGGTCACCCCGGCGTGAACGTGTTAAAAGCCTCACCACGAGGGATATAGGACATAGTTGCCTTGCATATGAACTTTAAAATCATTTACAGGTAGTGGAGTGTAAATAAGTTTAAATGCCCAAGACAAAATTCGTGATGGTACCATCAAAGGATTTTTATAATTTATGCTGGTTTCAGTAAAATTCTTGATGGTCCAACATGGGTTGATGGTCACCATCATACAGAAATTTCCATCTAGTTTTGATGGTTTTTGGTGGTCCAACAAATTTCCATCATTACAAAATGGAAAATATTGCTTTTGTGTTATGATGATAAACCATTAAATTATGTTTGATTTTTGATGAACCAATATAAACCATCATATTTTGATGGCAGAAGTTGTTTTTACCATTATGATGGTCAACCAACAAGTTATGTTTTTTATTGTTGGACCAACAACAACCATCAAAATATGATAGATGATACTGTATGGCTATTTTAATGGACCATCAACAACCATTAAAATATGATGGAAGATATTGTTTTACTATAATGGTTTAACCATCATGTTTAGTATTGTTGGACCAACAGCAACCCTCAAATTAAGATAGAACATGTTGTTTTATTAGTATGATGTTTCAACCATCATGTTATGTTGGTTGTTGCTCAATAACAACCATAAATTCCTAATATGATGTGATGGTCGATCTTGATGGTATCATCATAAAAGTAAGATGGTTTTTGTCCATCAAAGTTCATCAAAGATAAATAAATCGAAATGTAAGTTATACTGGTAGTTACGATTGAAAAATTAAAGAGATAATAGAGAAATAAAAATGAATTGAATTTCTACCACTTTTTTACGTTTTTAGTCGTCATTCCACACAACGGCTCACACCGACCACAGTGTTGACGTCAAATATCCTCAGTGGTTGACGGATCATGGATTAGAGTCCCCTTGCCGTCTGGTTAACCATGAGAGGTTTTCGTGATTTTCCTCTCCATGTAATGCAAATGCTTGTTAGTTTTATCAAAGCAACCTCCACGAAGGCAAATTTCTCCCAATACTTGATCCAGGGATTCCCTTGCTTTCTTGATTGGGTTTAAAATTAAGGCTACGGACATCATTAGTGGATGTAAACCCAAAAAATTGAGTCGGCTGTTTAACGACGGTAATAAAATATATAGGGGTGCAAACTTTACGAAAAAGTTTTGTAATGCTCAAGTGGTAGCTAAATTTTAAAACTTTTCTGCAGTAATGGGAAAACCTAGCAACTACTTTTTGGCCACCCCGTTGATGGTAAAAATTTTCGCAATTTTGAAAGACAAGCGATTTACCAGTGCATTTCAAGTATTTCTCACAAAAGACTCGAAGAATTTTCTAAAAATTAAAGATACTTCGACAACACTAAAATGTATGACAGCTTAAATATTAGATACACACGCAAAAGTTGAATAAAAATATGGAAACATTTCTATACAAATTCTAGTTTTACTTTTCGCAGCAAATATTTTGATAGGTGACAAAACTATTGGTACAA
Organism: Parasteatoda tepidariorum; assembly: GCF_982258835.1. Taxonomy (NCBI): domain Eukaryota; kingdom Metazoa; phylum Arthropoda; class Arachnida; order Araneae; family Theridiidae; genus Parasteatoda; species Parasteatoda tepidariorum. The sequence goes on along the minus strand of NC_141766.1, from coordinate 15,754,670 downwards.
TTTGAAAAATCATGCAAGAAGCTTTTAGAAATTACTGATGCAAAATTCGTATCAACCAAAATGAGCATAGAAAGCCGATTTCTTTTTTCAATGCCACTGGAATTAAAAAAGCTTTCATAGCAATCCTAGAGAATGATTTTAAAATTTCTGGTATTAACGCTAATTTCAAACGCACATTTTAGGCGTTTTATATTATGAAAGATGACAAAACTATTAATACAATTTTGAAAAATGATGTAAGAAACTTTTAGAAATTACTCATGCAAAATTTGAAAAGAAGCATAGATAGCATAGCCAAAATAAGCATAGAAAACCGACTTCCTTTTTCAATGCCACTATAATTAAAAAAGCTTTCATAGCAATCCTAGAGAATGATTTTGAAATTGCTGGTATTAAAGCTAATTTCAAACGCTCATTTTAGGCGTTTTATGCTTCGAAAGATGGCAAAACTATTGGTACAATTTAAAAAAATCA